>NC_138769.1:714296664-714576664 GCF_965119305.1 Pelophylax lessonae | reverse complement strand
AGATTGAGCCCTCTGATTCCTACTGTATTAAAATGTATTGTATTTTGTACTGCCCACCCTCAAGTTATAAAGCGCTGGGTAAACTATCGGCGCTATATAAATCCTATAGAACAATAATATACATACACACTTTAAGAATAATGGTATTTATAATAGTTGCACATTTTTTTTTTTTGGCAAAAAAAAAAAAAAATGCATGCTTTTTCTTTTTTAAAAGTGAACTTCTCCTTAAACTGCAAAAATCATTTGGATGGGAAGTGTACCCCAGATGCAGGCACAGCAATAACAGACCCCCCCTGTAATGTTCGGACATGATCCATGCAATGCACACAGTAGGATGGCAGCTACAGGGTGAGAACATCCAATGATCCTCACCGCCTGCCAAACCGCTCTGAAATCCCAGCAATCGCACCATCTACTTTTCAATGGCATTTACTGTCCATACTACTTCTCCCCCCAGCATGTGAAGAGCGACAAAATAAAGCATCGTTCTTCTGGAGTCATCTATATTAATCTCCTGCACTGGGGGGAGAACGATTGTCATTGAATTTTGGATCTAAACGCTCAGGACTTGTTCACATGTGCTTCAGCCTATAGAAGGGTGAAATGTGCAACAAACTTATGCAAAGCATTTTTTGATGCTTTGGACATTCCTTTGTTAATGGAATATAAAATGATTACTTCCCCACATCAAACAATTCCATGCAGTACTTACTAGAATTCTTTAGGCGACTGATGGTGAAGCTCCTGCAGGTGTCTTCTGTCCCAGATTTCTTCACAGCAACTCCCTCTGTCCTGTCCGCACCTTCTACTGTGCACGAGGCACATGGGCGTGGTATAAATACTGCTGGAGTGGGCGGGGAATTCATGCTGCCGACATGGGCAGGGAATAAATGCTTTTTTATGCTCCTAAAGCAGCTCTACTGCAGGTTATGGAATGTGCACAATGTGTAAGTATTTTAGAGAAGCGTTCAGGGGCATATAAAAAAATAAAAAATTGAAAAATTCCCCAAACCTGCATTCAGGAGTTATCCAGCGCAATTTACGCCTGTATGTGCATAAACATGGGCATATGCACATTACATTTATTCTAATGGCTAGAATAAATTTGAAATAAATAGAATACATTTTGAAATTTAGATGAGTTTACACTCATCTAAAATGCCGTACTCGCATACGTACGCACGAAAAAAAAACACACAAGTGAGGCATTTTCTTCTGCCATATTCTGGAAGGAAAAAAAAAAAAATGCAGCATACAGTATTTTCATATGCCAGTGTGCACGAGGGGAAAATGTCTAAAGCTGGCCATACATTGAGTCCAATTTCGAAAATCTTATCCAAGAATGCTCGTACGAATTTCGCACCATTAGTGGGCTGCAGCAACAGCCGATATTCGTGCGCTCATCGAATTTTAGTGATCGAGCAGGTTGGAAATATTTTGAAAAACAACGATTTTCTAATCAATGATGGGAGAATCGTGCAAGAAATATAATCAAAAAAGAAATGTGCATGATTGCAAGTGTATCACTACTCCCATAGGAGCTGCTTAACCACTTTACCACTAGCCACTGTGCTGCTACTGCGGCACAGTGGCTCGTTATCGTCCAGCGACGTAGACCTACATCGCTGGACTCCTCCCCCTGTAGGCGGCGCTCCCGCTGTTTTCATTCACAGGGGGAGTCGGGCCAGGGGAGGAGCGGCGGCGATCGCCGCTGCTCTGCCCCGATCGTCGGGAAATCCAGTTTGGAGATCCGCCCGCTTGTGTAAACAGAGCGGGCGGATCTCCTAAGTGACAGGGAGTGACAGATCGCAGTGTTCAGCATAGCTGAACCTGCAATCTGTCCCTGGCTCACTCAGTCACCTCCCCCCCCCCTCCCCCACACACGTGAGTAAGCACCAGGGATACATTAACCCCTCCCTCTCCAATAAAGTTAACCCCTTCCCCGCCAGTGTCATTTTTACAGTAACAGTGCATATTTATAGCACTGATTACAGCAGTTATGTCACTGGTCCCCTTAAAAGTGTCAAAAATGTCAGTCAAGGGTCCGATCTGTCCGCCGCAATGTCGCAGTCCCACAAAAAAAAAAAAAAAAAAAAAAAAAAAAAAAAAAAATCGCAGATCGCCGCCATTACTCGTTAAAAAAAAACCCACCAAAAATGACATAAATCTTTCCCTTTGTTAGTAAACGCAATAACTTTTGCACAAACCAATCAAAATACGCTTATTGCGATTTTTTTTACCAAACATGGGTAGCAGAAAACAAATTGGCCAAAAATTGTAAAAAAAAAATAGTTTTTTACATCTTTTCATATTTCATATAAAAAAAATTAGAAAAATATTGTTATTTTCTCAAAATAAACGCTCTTTTTTTGTTTATAGCGCAAAAAGTAAAAATCGCACAGGTGATCAAATACCACCAAAAGAAAGCTCTGTTTGTGGGAAAAAAAGGACGTCAATTTCGTTTGGGTACGGCGTCGCACGACCGCGCAATTGTCAGTTAAAGTCGCACAGCGCCGAATCGCAAAAAGTGGCCCAGACGTAAGACAGCAAAATGCTCTAGTGGTAAAGTGGTTAAAGATCAAAATTTATTGTAGCACCCTACAGGTAGGTGCTAGGTAAATGCATAGTGGGCCTTGTCTGTCTAACAGCAGGACCATGGTTTCTTTTTTTCGTGCCATGGCTTCCAGGTGTGTCTGCTGAGAGGGGAGTCTCCCCACTGGCTCTGTGAGAGGTTTCTCATAGGGCAGTGGAGGAAACCCAATCAGGGACACATTCAAGCTTTTAAATACCCCAGAAGGCAGATTCTGCCGCAGAGGATTCTGGGAGGGGGTATAAGTTTGAGGGGAGTGCGTGACCGGGAAGCAGAGTCCCAGGAGGGAGAGTACGGCTGTCACTCCTCCTGTCAGAGGAAGCGGATGTCTCTGGGTGCTGCCTGAGAATCCAGAGTTGAGCTGAAGGGGATCCGGTGTGCCGAGAACCAGCGGAGAGAAAGAGAGGGGTCCAGTCCCAGGAAAGCCTACAAAGGTTGTGAGTACTGAGGATTGCCCCTGGGGGTCTGCCTAGTGTCAGAGGGGCCCACTCCGGAGAAGGTTCTGGGATCCAAGTGTCAGCTAGCTGTAAAGGGGGTACCTAGGTAGAGGACCCTGAAGTGTTCAAGGGGGCGCCTGCAGTTTGGGCCCTGAAGAGTCAGTGTACAGTGTGGAGTGTTTAAGAAAAAAAAAAAAAAATCCCCTCTGGGTGATCTCTGTACATTGCAAGGATTTTAACCACTTAAACCCCGGAAGATTTTACCCCCTTCCTGACCAGGGCCTATTTTGCAATTCGGTACTGCGTGACTTTAACGGTCAATTGTGCGGTCGTGCAACGCTGTACCTAAACTAATTAGATGTCCTTTTTTTTCCCACAAACAGATCTTTCTTTTGGTGGTATTTGATCATCTGTGCGATTTTTTGATCATGCGCTATAAACAAAAAAAAAAAAAAAAAGCGTAAATTTTGCAAAAATAACAATATTTTTCAAACATTTTAATATGAAATTCCCAAAAAAAAGGAAAAAAATCTAAATTTTTTAACATATTAGGCCAATTTGTTTTATGCTACATATTTTTGGTAGAAAAAAAAAAAATCTCAAAAAGCGTATTTTGATTGGTTTGCGCAAAAGTTATTGCATCTACTAACTAAGGGAAAGATTTTTGTAATTTTTGTTGTTTTTTTTTTAACGCGTAATGGCAGCGATCTGCGATTTTTTTTTGCGGGACTGCGACATTGCGGACAGATCGGACCCTTGACTGTCAGTTTTGACACTTTTGGGGTTACCAGTGACATTACTACAGTAACCAGTGCTATACATATGCACTGTTACTGTAAAAGGACACTGGCAGAGAATGGGTTAACTTTTTTAGAGAAGGAGGGGTTGTGTGTCCCTAGGGGCGTGCTTCTAACTGATTGGCTGTGGCTTGAGGTGTAGGAACAGTGATCAACGGTCCTACATAGTAGAACCGTATGATCACTATTCTTACACAGGGTAGAATGACAGGCAGCTTGTTTACATTAGCCGCCTGCCTTTCTCCTGCTCTAACGGACGATCGCAAGTGCCTGGCGGACATTGGGTCTGCCGGGCACACGTGCGGGGGGGGAGTCCGTGACCGAGCGGGAGTGCGTCTCGCTCCCCAGAGCTTCACAGGCTAGTGACGTACCCATACGTCACTTTGCCTGTGAGGGGCTGACCACCGCAGTATATGTACTTGCGGCGGTCGGCAAGTGGTTAACTGTTCCTGCAGTGCCATTACTCCAGTCAATTTCCGGATATTTAAAATCAATGCAGCACAGAGCTATGCTGTTTTGTAAAAGGGTCCTATAATACTTTGGTTTGATTCCAATGAGATTTTGGCCTCATAGAACATGCAGACCAAATCCAAAACACAACCAAGTTGCAATTAGTTGCACTGAAAATTGGATCAAATTGCAGCCGCAGGAAGGTGAACCTAGCATAATCTTGCAGAACATCATGAGCAAACATTTAGCCCCCATTCACACTGGGGCGACGCTACTTCGCACCGCGACCTCCGAGGTCGCGGTGCGAGCAGCGCGCCGCTACCTCGGAGCGGCCGCCACGGACTTCATAACATTGAAGTCTATGGCGGTCGCCTCCTGGTCGCCCCAAAGAAGCTCCGGACCCTTTTTCCTATGGGAGGCGACCTGCGGCGACCTGTGAGGCGACCAGGTCGCCTCACAGGTCGCCCCAGTGTGAACGGGGGCTTATACAACTCCCACAGTGAAGTTTATTCACACCACCAAAAATAACGAGTTCAGCTGCACAAAATTTTGGAAAGTTTACAACTTTGAGTTCCAAATAACTGACTCTCCAGAAACACACATATGCACTCTGGTCAATACAATCCGCAGGCATTGCACAGGTTTTCATTTAAATTGTATTTTTTTTCTTGCACAGTTTGGCCACCAGGTGGAAGCGTTCTCCTTACTATGACTATCCACGATTAAAGGGACTCCATCAGCCACCATTGCTGGAAAAAGTGTGTGATTTTGAATAAAGCAAAAAAAAGAAAAGGTTTTCCAGGCATTGGGCCTGATGTGGGTCTGCCATTGTTACCGGTTACCTCTCCAGCCCATGTGAGCTGTGACCCCAGGTGTGGGAACTGAGACAATGACAATTCGGGCATCTTTGGTTTGGTTGTTTTATTGTATTTAGGGGATGGGAGAAGGGAATGAGTGGGATACTCCTCTGGCTCAACTAGGTACACTTTTGGGACTCTTTTGGCAAAATGCCTGTTAGCGCTGTCTTGACGCCAGCCGACGCTTCCTGACGCTTGAATACACTAATATAACTCTGCAAGCTGTGCTGGAACCTCGACTTTAATTCAGAAGATCCAGGACTGTAGAACACTTGACTCCTGACACTGCTTTACTCCAAAAGTCACTGAACAGCTCCCTCCAGCCCTGCACTAGCTCTTTGTGAATTCCTGTGATACTGCAATACCGTGCACTAAAGCCCCATACACACGTACCGATCGTCGGCCGACTGATCGGCCGTCTTTTGTCCACGGGCTGTCGGTGTCTGTTGAAAAGTGCAAAGACAGCACAAGAATTTTGTCCGCCGACTACAGCCGACTGCAGAAGTGATGTCATGTGATGGTTAACTTTCCCTGTGTTTTTTCTTTTCTGAGCATGCCCAGTCTTGCAAATCTGCGGTCTGTCGGCCGAATTCTGTACTGACTGGCGAACAATCGGCCGCTCTGGTGTCAGCATACAAAAATTTTAATGCTTGCATGAAAGATTCTTGTCGGCAGAATGTGCGCTGACATCTGTCGGAGGCACCATACTAACAAGCGTACAATCGGCAGATCTTTCGTCCGCCGACGTTTGTATGCCGACGATCGGTACGTGTGTACGGGCCCTTACTCTTCAGGGCCCAAAACTGCAGGCGTCCCCTTTACACTTCAGGGTCCTCAACCTAGGTCCCCTCTAATACTTCAGGGTCCTCCGACCAGGCACCCCATTTACAGCTAGCTGACACTTGGATTCCAAAACCTTCTCCGGAGTGGGCCCCTCTAACTCTAGGTAGACCCCCCTGGGGCAATCTGCAGTACTCATGACCTTTGTAGGCTTTCCTGGGACTGGACCCCTCTCTCTTTCTCTCCGCTGGTTCTCGGCACACCGGATCCCCTTCAGCTCAACTCTGGATTCTCAGGCAGCACCCAGAGACATCCGCTTCCTCTGACAGGAGGAGAGACAGCCATCCTCTTCCTCCTGGGACTCTGCTCCTGCCAAAAGACAATGAGTCATGCACCCCCCTCAAACCTATACCCACTCCCAGAATCCTCTGCGGCAGAATCTGCCTTCTGGGGTAGTTACAAGCCCGAATGTTTCTCTGATTGGGTTTCCTCCACTGCCCAATAAAAAGCCTCTCACAGGGCCAGCGGGAAGACTCCCCTCTCAGCAGACACAAGTGGGAGCCCTACCTGTCCAAACTAAATCATGGCTCGGATATTAGGCAGACAAAGCACATTATATTTTACCTAGCACCTACCTGTAGGGTGCTACAATTGTAAGGCAGTAAAATTGAATGCATCACAAGACACGCATCTTTTATCCTTTATCATTTTAAAATTTCCTCCCTGCAAATGAGAGATCATGATTGATAACACTTTTTAAGATTAGTTTTACATTTTCAGTGCGATATCAATCTACATTGCTTTTCAAAAGTCGTTTGAAAAATGCAGCAAGCAGGATTTTTTCACTTCATTGTGAAAACACAAATTCTTCCTAAACTGTAATGAAAAAAAACTGTTTTTCCTTGAATTTCAGGGCACCACAAATGGGCGTTTAGCCCCCATTTACAATAATTGCGGCTGTGAAATTGGGCGACTTCTTCTGAAAAATCGCATACTTTCAAAGCCGCACGTCAGTGCGACTTGGAAGACGTCTCTGTGGCTTAATGCACAGATGTCTATGCAAGTCACACCTGAAAATCGCCAAAAGTAGCGCAGGAACTACTTTTTCAAGTCAGCATGGCACAGATTTGAACAGTGTGATTGCCAGCAATAGGATGCGACTTGACAATTTGACCTGTCAAATCCTATCACAAGTCGCTTCAATGTGAACAAGGCTTTAATTACAGTTATAATATGGTGGTGTGAACAAGCCCAACAAAAGCTTCCCGTAAGAGGAGTACTGCTACTTACCTCTTCCACAGCTTCATAAAATACTGGCGTAGATACTCATCTACACTCACCTGATCAAGCCCACCAGGAAACTGTCAGCTTGACTGGGCCAATCATCTGACACCAGGGCATATTACCCCCCTCCCCCAGCCAGGTGTATATTCATGCAGCTGTGGGGCAGGAAGGCCTAGGCTGCATATAATTGGCCCTGTAAAGGTGGTCACTTTCTGGGGGGCTTGCCCAGGTGAGTTTAGATGAGGATCTGAACTAATCGCTAACAGCTATCAGTCACAGAGGATTGCTCCAAAATGTGTTCAATTGATCACTACAAAAAGTTACTACAAGGCCTTGTAGGTTATTGACCCATTCACTGCAATACATGAACTGCGGTGCCATTCATTTTGAACTATTGGGCCTCATTCATATAAACAGGTTACTCATGTTATTACAAAGGAGAAAAGCTCCTGTAGAATGATCAGTAAAATACTTGCGCCTAACCACTTGCCCCCTGGAAGGTTTACCACCGTCATGACCAAGCCATTTTTTACAATACTGTAACTAACAATTGCGCGGTCATGCGCATTTTTTTTTTTTTTCTGATCTATAAAACAAAAAAAAAACAAAAAGTAAAAAACTATCAGCGCAGTTTGAAACCTAAAAAAATGTGATCAGCTGCAAACACTAAAATGTGATCCCACTACACAAATAAAGGATTCAGTAAATAATATGTGTTGCGCTAACGCATATTTACTGAATTATAAACAAAAAAAGGCCAACAATTTTGAAAAAAGAAAAAAAAAGATATTTTTGACTTTCTGCTATAAAACATATCCAATAAAAAATATTGAAAAAAAAAATCAAATTTTAGGCCAATATGTATTCGGCTACTAGGGTCGCCACCTCATCCCTTTAACAACTTTACCACCGGAGGATTTTGCTGTCTTCCGTCCAGGCCACTTTTTGCGATTCGGCGCTGTGCGACTTTAACTGACAATTGCGCGGTCGTGCGACGCCGTACCCAAACGAAATTGACGTCCTTTTTTTCCCACAAACAGAGCTTTCTTTTGGTGGTATTTGATCACCTGTGCGATTTTTACTTTTTGTGCTATAAACAAAAAAAGAGCGTTTATTTTGAAAAAATAACAATATTTTTCACATTTTTTTATATGAAATTCCCCCCCAAAAAAATGTAAAAATCAAATTTTTTTTACATTTTTGGCCAATTTGTTTTATGCTACCTAGGTTTAGTAAAAAAAAAATCGCAATAAGCGTATTTTGATTGGTTTGCGCAAAAGTTATCGCGTTTACTAACAAAGGGAAAGATTTTTGTCATTTTTGTTGTTTTTTTTTTAACGCGTAATGGCGGCGATCTGCAATTTTTTTTGCGGTACTGCGACATTGCGGCGGACAGATCGGACCCTTGACTGACATTTTTGACACTTTTGGGGTTACCAGTGACATTTCTACAGTAATCAGTGCTATACATATGCACTGTTACTGTAAAAATACACTGGTAGTGAAGGGGTTAACTTTATTTGAGAGGGAGGGGCTGTGTGTGTCCCTAGGGGCGTGCTTTCTACTGTGATTGGCTGTGGCTTCAGATGTATGAAGAGTGATCGACGGTTCTACATAGCAGAACCGTATGATCATCCTTCATACACCGGGGAGAATGACAGGCAGCTTGTTTACACTAGCCGCCTGACTTTCTCCCTCTCCCCCGCCAATCGCCGAGTGACCGGCGGACATCGGGTCCGCCGGTCACACGCGCGGGAGCACGCTTCCGGGGGCGCGTGCTCGCTCCCTAGACCCTCACAGGCTAGCGACGTAGACCTACGTCGCTTTGCCTGTGAGGGGCTGACTGCCGACGTAGATCTGCGTTAGGCAGTCGGCAAGTGGTTAATAACAGATAGTAAAAAATACATTTTTTTTTTTCAAAATTGTCGCTCTTTTTTTGTTTATAGCGCAAAATCTAAAAACCACAGAGGTGATCAAATACCACCAAAAGAAAGCTCTGTTTATGGGGGAAAAGGACATCAATTGAATTTGGGTACAGCGCTGCATGACCGCGTAGTTGTTAAAGCAACGAAGTGCTGAATCGCAAAAAATGGCCTGGTCATTAAGGGGGTAAAACCTTCCAGGTTTATCAGTACAGTATGCGTTCACTAAAAATCGATAGACAAGGACCATGCATGATCAGAAACACGAAAATAACCGTAAAAAGCCTGGCTGCCATCGTTTTTGTTTTGCACTATCCGATATGTAGCTACGCAACCAGGAAGCTTTTCCAGAAGCATACGAAAAAAATCCTACGTTTGGTACGCATTGTTGAATTCAAATCTAGTATCATGCAACAAAATGCGAACGATAAGGCTGGCCATACACTATACAATTTTCTTATTCAATTTCCTTTAGATTTACCTTAAACTATGTAGTGCAAGGGCCTGCCTGACTGCATACAAATTGAAAGTGTTTAGGTTTGACCCTATATTACATGGTTTTGGTAAATCTAAAAGAAAGTTGAACAAGAAAATTGTATAGTGTATGGCCAGCCTTAGTCGTCTGATTATCGGATCGTATGTATGAGGCATTAGGCACCAAGTGAGTTTAATTACCACCTTAATCAGCCACAGAACCCGTGTAATTAATGTGTGTCCTGGTTTAAAGGGATGAGGTGGCGACCCTATCTGCTACATATTTTTTCAATTAAAATAAATCCCAATAAGCGTATATTGATTGGTTTGCGCAAAAGTTATAGCGTTTACAAACTATAGAATATTTTAATTTATTTTGTTTTTTTTTACTAGTAATGGTGGTGATCAGCGACTTATAGCGGGACTGCGATATTGCGACGGACAGTCAGAAAATGACTGACACTTTTTTGGGGGAGTTCCTAGCCCAGTGATGGCGTACCTTGGCACCCCAGATGTTTTGGAACTATAATTCCCATGATGCTCATGCACTCTGCAGTGAAGTTGAGCATTATGTGAAATGTAGTTCCAAAACATCTAGGGTGCCAAGGATCGCCATCACTGTCCTAGCCTATGCTTGTGTACTGTGGGGGAGGTGCTTTTACTAACGGAAGGCATAGATCCTATGCAGGAACACAGGATCAATGCCTTCCCTACTGACGGAATGGTGATCTGCCTTGTTTACAAAGGCAGATGGCCGTTCTGTCTGTGTACTGGACAATCGGTGGGTGACGGTGGACATCGAGGCTGCAGAACTCGCCGCTGGGCTCCCGCTGTGTCTGATTACAGAGGAAGCGAGCTGCAGGTGGGGCGCATGCGCTGGATATGGGTCCCCCTGGGCTACTGGGTGCAACAAAAGTACCCTTGTGCATATTTCTCCAAGTGTGAGCGTTGAGACAATAATCAGTCCAGTATTTTGGGGTTTTTTAGGTTTATTTAAGAACTTGGATGGGAAAAGGGAATGACTGGGAGTGGGCACAATTTGCTAGGGACAACTGAAAATGCTTCTTGGCGCTGACTTGATGCCTTGATGCCTGACTAAATGCCGGCCAACGCTGACTTGATGCCTATTAACTCCAAACTGACCTTGGACTGCTTTCTCACTTAACCACTTACCGCAAAGTGATGTACCCCTACTAGGCTTGTGATGGTATCAGATTTTCATGCTGCGATTAATTGATTAAGGTTTTGCCACGGTATACGGTATTATCACGGTATTCAATTATTGAATTTAAGTTATTACATTTCTACCTCACTTGAATTTCATTGCTGAATTTAGGGACTTTGGTTCACTTTTGCACATTATTATATAGTCAGTCAGTACAGACTCTGTGAACCAGGCCTAAAATAGGTCATCAAGCAGTGTCTGGCCTAACTGGTGATAACTGGTCCTGGCGCTCGGCTCCGATCTGATATCCTGGTCATTAAGGGGGGAAATCCTTGTGGTCAAGAAGTGGTTAAACCTGAAGGAGGTGTTGTTATTTATAAATTACTTTACTATTGCTTTAGGCCTGGTGCACATGTATGCGGGTTGGCGGTTCACATGTATGCGGGTTGGCGGTTCACATGTATGCGGGTTGGCGGTTCACATGTATGCGGGTTGGCGGTTCACATGTATGCGGGTTGGCGGTTCACATGTATGTGGGTTGGCGGTTCACATGTATGCGGGTTGGCGGTTCACATTTGCACAGGCATAGCAGCCCATTGATTTGAACGGGCTGCTATGCCCTCATTTTCCGCAGAAAAAAGGTGCATGCAGCATTTTTTTAAATTTCAGTGGCCTTGAAATCCATCCTGCTTTTGCACCATGCGACTTACCTGCAGTTCCTGCTCTGGCAAGCTTTCTGCATTTTTTATATATGTGGGCACGGCATTTAAAAACACAGTTTGCGTGTGCAGTAACGGCATGTAAGTCGCATGGTGCAAAAGAAAGATGGATTTCACGGCCACTGCATTTTTTTAAATTCTGCATGCGCCTTTTTTCAGCCGAAAACGCAGGCATAGCAGCTCAAGCCCATTCAAATCAATGGGCTGCTAAGCCTGTGCAAATGTGGGCCGCCAACCCGCATACATGTGAACCAGGCCTAAAGCAATAGTAAAGTAATTTATAGATAAAAACACCGCTACTCCTGCAGGTTTAACCACTTCTGGACCGCAAGGATTTGCCCCTTTAACCACCTCCCACCCGGGCCATTGTACATATACGGCCAGGTGGGAGTCTCGTCCTTCTGATCGGACGTTCCGGAACGTCCTTCAGAAGGAGAGAGATCGCGCCGCCGCGGGCACGCGCAGCAGCACGATCTCGATGTGCCTGTGTCCCTAGGACACAGAGCAACAAGATGCGGCAGGAGGGCCCTGTGAT
Organism: Pelophylax lessonae; assembly: GCF_965119305.1. Taxonomy (NCBI): domain Eukaryota; kingdom Metazoa; phylum Chordata; class Amphibia; order Anura; family Ranidae; genus Pelophylax; species Pelophylax lessonae. Next base: position 714,564,651 of record NC_138769.1, on the reverse strand, counting down.
TGGCCCTCCTGATCACATGACGGCTGTGTCCAATCACAGCCGTAATGTAAATACAGCCGTTGTAACGGCTTCGATCTCTTCTCCTCCTGACAGATCCTGTCAGTGAGGAGAAGAGGAGAGGATCGGTGCTGCAGCCGGGGGGATCAGTGAGTATTTCTAATTACTCACTGATCACAGGGGGGGTCTGTGCTGGTAATCAGATGATTGATTACCAGTGCAGCCCTGGGGGGAGGGGGTGCCACTAGAGCCACCAGGGATGCCCACCCATGACCACCAGGGATGCCCACCATGGCCACCAGGGATGGCAAACAGGGCTCAGAGAGCCTGCCAGTGGTGCCCCCCTATCAGTGCTGCCCACCAATGCCATCTATCAGTGCTGCCCACCAGTGCCCGTTATTGCCATCTATCAGTGCCCCCCACCAGTGCCGCCCATCAGCGCTGCCTATCAGTGCCCACCAATGCTGCATATCAGTGCTATCTATCAGTGCCACATATCAGTGCCCATCAGTGCTGCATATCAGTGCTACCTATCAGTGCTGCATATCAGTGCCACCCCATCAGTGCCACCCCATCAGTGTCTCCTCATCAGTGCCTGTCAGTGCGGCGTCATCAGTGCTCATCAGTGCAGGAAAAAACTTATTTACAACATTTTATAACCTAAACAAAAAACTTTTTTTTTTTTTTTTAAACTTTTCGGTATTTTTTTATTTGTGCACCAAAAAAGAAAAAAACTGGCGGTGATCAAATACCACCAAAAGAAAGCTCTATTTGTGGGGAAAAAATGACATAAATTTGGTTTAGGTACAGTGTTGCATGACCGCGCAATTGTCATTCAAAATGCAACAGCGCTAAAAGCTGAAAATTGGTCTGGGAAGGAAGGGGATTTAAGTGCCCGGTATTGAGGTTGTGTGTGTGTATATATATATATATATACTGCTATGCCCATGTATGTATGTATATCTCTATCTATATATAAATATATATAATATCATTCTATCTTTCTGCAGAAACTTGCTTGTATTGGCAGTGTTTCTGTCTGTCTGAGCCCTGGAAGAAGCATGTGGGTGTGTGCTGAGTGGGAGCCGTCTGATTGGTTACAGAGAGGAGCTAAGTCTCTCTCACTCTAGGATCATATTACCAGAGCTGTTTCTATTGAGTGAGTGAAGTCATCCAGCTCACTGAAATGTATCAATTCAAAGGTCAGACTTGAGGAGCAGATAAAGACGGTATTTTAAAAAATGCCACAATAACAAAACCGTGGGTATGCAATACCGCGATATATCGAATTACCGAAAACCGGCATATGTCTATCTGGGACCTTGATTTCCTAATGAAATGCAAAATTTTCCACTGTCCATCAGTGGATACTGGTGCTCAAAATTTTTTTGGGGGGAGGGGGGGCGCAAAAAAAAAATGTAATAGGTGTTGCTTCACGGCAAAAAACGCTGTAAAAAATTGCGTGACTTAAACAATCATTAGGTTGGTTCAAGATTGACCAGCGTGTACCCATTCAATGAACAGTGACCAGCATGTCCCCCATCAATGCACAGTGACCACCTGACCAGCATGTCCCCATCAATGCACAGTGACCAGCATGTCCCCATCAATGCACAGTGACCACCTGACCAGCATGTCCCCATCAATGCACAGTGACCACCTGACCAGCATGTCCCCATCAATGCACAGTGACCTGACCAGCATGTCCCCATTAATGCACAGTGACCACCTGACCAGCATGTCCCCATCAATGCACAGTGACCTGACCAGCATGTCCCCATTAATGCACAGTGGTCATGTCACAGGTCATGTCACAGGTCAGGTCACAGGTCATGTCAGAGTCAGGTCACAGGTCATGTCACAGGTCAGGTCACAGTAATGTCATCGCACTGCAGCGGCCTCAATCACTTACCTGCTCTCCTGGGCTGGCTCGACCGTGACACTGGCGCTGCTCCTCTCTCTCTCCTCTCCTCCTCTTCGTTCTTCTGACTGCTGATGCTGAGTCGGCTGACAGCAGCGGGATGGCGAGCGTTGCTCCTCTTCTGGACACCGAGTCCTCTTCGTTCTTCTCACGGCGGTCTGAGTCGGCTGACGGCCGGGATGGTGAGCGCTGCCTGCTCCTCTTCTGGACACCTCTTTTCACGGCGGGCTGAGTAGGCCGACGGCCGGGATGGTGAGCGCTGCCAGCTCCTCAAATGATTGGTCCAGTCTGGAGTCTGGACCAATCATAGCCAGGACAGGACTAGTGGGGAGTGTCGGGGCGCATTGCTCTGCGCCCCGGGGACACCCAGAACGGCCGCCAATCGGCGCCTTTGCCTGGGCCCACGTGGGATGCCAAACCCCACCCACCCCCCCCCATAGCCAGCAATAAGTCCGGCGCCCCATAGTGGACTACATGGAAATTATTATTTTTTTCTTTTTTAAGATGATTTTTTTTTTTTTTTTATGATTGGGGGGGCGGTGCCCCTGCGCCTCCTATCGACCCGCCGCCACTGCTGTCCATGATGATTTGGGGAGCTATGTTATCTGCTGGTGTTAGTCCACTGTGTTTTATCAATTCCAAAGTCAGCGCAGCCCTCTAGCAGGAAATTCTAGAGCACTTCATTCTTCCCTCTGCTGACCAGATTTATGGAGATGCTGATTTCATTTTCCAGCAGGACTTGGCACCGCCCACACTGCCAAAAGTACCAATACCTGGTTTAACCACTTAAGCACCGGAAGAATTTACCCCCATTGCGACCAGGGCTTTTTTTGCGATTCGGCACTGCGTGACTTTAATGGACAATTGCGCGGTCGTGCGGCGCTGTACCTAAACGAATTTGACTTTGTTTTTTTCCCACAAACAGAGCTTTCTTTTGATGGTATTTGATCACCTGTGCGATTTTTACTTTTTGCGCTATAAACAAAAAAAGAGCATAAATTTTGCAAAAATAACATTTTTACTTTTTTTATATGAAAATCCCCCCAAAAAAATGTAAAAATCAAAATTTAACATTTTTGGCCAAAAAAAAAAAAGCGTATTTTGATTGTGTCAGGGACCCTACTCCCCCCCCTTCTTTTCCTCTCTTCTGCAACCCCAGTACTTTACTATCTTCCCCAGCATGGGATTCTTTTCTCCCCCCTGGCTGCTCACTCCTTTGCCTGCCCCCCCCACTGTGCTGTCCCTCTCCCCTCCCCAGCAAGGTGCCTGAATGTCTGCTTCTCCGCCTTCATGCTCACTGTGGACAATGAACACATTCCTTGTGTGGGCTCAAAAAGAGGGGGGCGGGGCTGGTTGCTGGGGCAACTGGACGCCAGGCTGGGAGTTGCCTGGCCCACCTGCTGGGACACAAGTCCTAAGATATTTAAGCTGAGTGAGAGTCTCTCCTGGGTGTAGTTCATCTCTGCTGTTTGGAAGACTGTGTGTCCCTGGGCTGCGGCCAGAGAACACAGAATCCCCTATTGGTTCCTGCGGGCCTCTTCAAACCTTCCTACAACCTGGATTTTGGATTTACCCTGTCCCTTCCTACAACCTGGATTTTGGATTTATCCTGTACCTGCCTGCTGGTGAGTGGAATAACACTGGGCCTACCAGAACTCTGCCTGAACTTTGTCACCTCATTGTTTGCCCTGCTCTGTGTGTGGCCCAATCCCTCGCTGGCCAGGACTTTGCCCATTCTATTGGGAGCCCCTGTTACGGACTAACCCTGTTATCTGCAACTCTGTCCTACCCATGTTGGGTCTGACCCTGGGCACCTTTGTTTGGCCCCTTTCTTTGTGAACCTACCCGCTACCGTTCAATAAAAGGCTTTGTTGGCACTCCTGCTCTCCATGTGCGTTCTGTCTTACCTACACTTCCGTCACACTGGTTGGCAGCGGCGGGATCAGAACGCTGAAGAGGATGGAGAGCAGCCCCCTCACACTGGACCCAACGCGGGGTGGGGAGTACAGAAATTGGACTGTGGCAAGGTTGCAAGAAAAGGCTCAGGAGTTAAGCCTTACCTACAATGGACTGTCCAAAGAAGAGCTGGTCACCACCATTGAGGAAACCGGCCTTCAGAGAACTGAAAGCTTGAATGCTCCGCCGTCAGAGAATGAACAGAGTGCATCCACCGTCTCAAGTCCCAGGAGCCCTTGGATCACATGGTACGAAGAGGAGATGGCTATCCTGGGGCCCGGGGCCACCTTGGATGACAAGCGGGAGGCTATCCGAAGGGCTCATGAGCGAGAAACCATGAGAGGCCTCAGGGGATATGACCCTCTCCCCAGCCCACGAGTCGGTGGGCCTGATCGGCCAAGGGTGACTCGTAAAGACTTCAAGCCATTTTGTGAAGCTACAGGGGATGTGGAAGGGTTCTTCCAGGACTTCGAACACTTATGTCAGCTGCTGGAGGTGCCCCGTGGAGACTGGGTACGCCACCTAGTGGGCCTGCTGGAAGGGGGTGCGGCTGCTGCCTACCGGACAATGAACGCACAGTGGAATCGAGATTACAGTAGGATCAAACAGACTATACTAGAACACTACGCGGTAACTTCAGAAACCCACCGGATCAAATTCCGGGACCTCTCCTGTCATTCTGAGCCTTCCTTCAAGATGTATGCGCACAAAATCTCGCAGGCCTGCAGACGCTGGCTGGAGGGGGAGCAGGCCTTTACTATTGAACAAGTTGTCCAGGCCTTTCTAAAGGAACAATTCTTTGCCAAATGCCCAGCAGAGGTGCGGGAGTGGGTGAAGGAGAGGGACCCTTGCACCCTTGAGCGGGCTGCTGCACTGGCAGACGAGGCCCTTGCCATTAAACCCCATTGGAAGAGACTGGTAGTCGAGCCGCCCAAAGCCCAGAACACAGGCAGACCACTTCCCAGCAACCCCCTGCCACTCCTCCAGCGCCCTGTCGCCCCAACACCATCCACAGCCCCTTCCTACCGACCTCGTACTTCTGGGCCATTTCTGGACCGCCGGTGCTATGGGTGCAACCAGCCCGGGCATCTTCAGGCCAGCTGCCCTCAGTACCGTCGCACCATGTCTGCCAGCCACAGTCGCCCAGTCAACTACCTAAAGTTGACCCCAGAGGAAGAACCACTACCCCCACCTCCCAGTGACTGGCTGACCCCCACTGTTGCCAATCCTCCTCGGGGAGTCTACGGTGTTCATCCCCTTGTCCCATCCTACCCAGAGCAGAGGCAGCGCCACCTGCAGGAGGTCCTGATTGATGGAGAGAGAACTACGGGATTTCGGGACACTGGGGCCTTCCTCACCATTGCTGATCCCCGCGTGGTAAAACCAGAAGCCATCAAGCCAGGCCCCGGGTTCTTTATTGAAATGGCAGGTGGTACTACGAAACACATCCCCAAGGCGTCGGTTCGCCTTGACTATGGGTTTGGGGAAAAGCGCTGCCAAATTGGAATCATGGCTGGACTACCTGCGGACATTCTGCTTGGAAATGATTTAGGAGAGCTACAGTGCCAATATGTCGGAGCTGTGACCAGGAGCCAAGCCAGCCACGGCCTGCCTGCCGAGAAAACCCAATGGGACTCCCCTTCTGCCCTGGATCCGGTGAGTGTTACCAACCCTGACCAGAATACCACCCTGACCTGGGACCGTGAGAAATTTAAACAGGAACTAGACTCTGACCCCACATTGAGCAAATTCCGGTGCTATAGGTGTAACCAACCTGGGCATCTTCAGGCCAGCTGCCCTCAGAACCGTCGCACCACATCCGCCAGCCACAGTCGCCCAGTCAACTACCCAGAGTTGGCCCCAGCGGAAGGACCTCTACCCCAACCTCCCAGTGACTGGCTGACCACCATGGCGCCCAATCCTCCTCAGGGAGTCTACAGTGTTTATCCCCTTGTCCCACCATACCCGGCAGCAGGACCTTCAGTAGGTGAGCCTATTACCACAAGTGCCTCCAAGGAGACCTGCCGAGGTCCCCCTGTCGGCACTTGTAAAATAAAAGGGGGAGGGGTTGTCAGGGACCCTACTCCCCCCCCCTTCTTTTCCTCTCTTCTGCAACCCCAGTACTTTACTATCTTCCCCAGCATGGGATTCTTTTCTCCCCCCTGGCTGCTCACTCCTTTGCCTGCCCCCCCCACTGTGCTGTCCCTCTCCCCTCCCCAGCAAGGTGCCTGAATGTCTGCTTCTCCGCCTTCATGCTCACTGTGGACAATGAACACATTCCTTGTGTGGGCTCAAAAAGAGGGGGGCGGGGCTGGTTGCTGGGGCAACTGGACGCCAGGCTGGGAGTTGCCTGGCCCACCTGCTGGGACACAAGTCCTAAGATATTTAAGCTGAGTGAGAGTCTCTCCTGGGTGTAGTTCATCTCTGCTGTTTGGAAGACTGTGTGTCCCTGGGCTGCGGCCAGAGAACACAGAATCCCCTATTGGTTCCTGCGGGCCTCTTCAAACCTTCCTACAACCTGGATTTTGGATTTACCCTGTCCCTTCCTACAACCTGGATTTTGGATTTATCCTGTACCTGCCTGCTGGTGAGTGGAATAACACTGGGCCTACCAGAACTCTGCCTGAACTTTGTCACCTCATTGTTTGCCCTGCTCTGTGTGTGGCCCAATCCCTCGCTGGCCAGGACTTTGCCCATTCTATTGGGAGCCCCTGTTACGGACTAACCCTGTTATCTGCAACTCTGTCCTACCCATGTTGGGTCTGACCCTGGGCACCTTTGTTTGGCCCCTTTCTTTGTGAACCTACCCGCTACCGTTCAATAAAAGGCTTTGTTGGCACTCCTGCTCTCCATGTGCGTTCTGTCTTACCTACACTTCCGTCACAGATTGGTTTGCGCAAAAGTTATCGCGTTGACTAACAAAGGGAAAGATTTGTCATTTTTGTTGTTTTTTTTTGGCGGCAATCTGAGATTATTTTGCGGTACTTCGACATTGCGGCGGACAGATTGGGGTTACCAGTGACATTTCTACAGTAATCAGTGCTATACATATGCACTGTTACTGTAAAATTTCACTGGCAGTGAAGGGGTTAACTTTTTTTGAGAGGGAGGGGGTCATGTGTGTCCCTAGGGGCGTGATTCTAACTGTGATTGGCTGTGGCTTGATGTGTAGGAACAGTGATCAACGGTCCTACATAGTAGAACCTTATAATCACTATTTCTACACAGGGGAGAATGACAGGCGGCTTTGTTTACATCAGCCGCCTGCCTTTCTCCATCTGCACTGACGATCGCCGAGTGACTGGCGGACATCGGGTCCGCCGGTCAAACGTGGGGGGGGTCCGTGACCGTGCGGGGGCGCGCGCGCGCGCTCCCTAGACCCTCACAGGCTAGCGACGTAGCCCTACGTCGCTCTGCCTGTAAGGGGCTGACCGCTGCAGTAGATAGTCGTGCGGTGGTCGGCAATCGGTTAATGATCATGGTATCACTGCGCTTGATTGGTCAGCAAACTCACCTGACCTAAACCCCATAGAGAATCTGTAGGGTAGATCCAACAATGCAGAGAAGCTGAAGGCCGCTATCAAAGTAACCTGGGCTTCCATAACACCTGAGCAGTGCCACAGGCTGATCGCCTCCATGCCACGCTGCATTGATGGAGTAATTCATGCAAAAGGAGCCCCGACCAAGTATTGGGTGCATTCTATACTGTTCATGGACATACTTTTCAGTAAGCCAACATTTCTGTATTAGAAATCCTTTTTTTTTTTTTTATTGGTCTTATGTAATATTCTATTTTTCTGAGATGCTGAATTTTGGGTATTCACTAGCTGTAAGTCATAATTATCATAATTAAAATAAAGAAATGCTTGAAATATATCACTCTGTGTGTAATGCATCTATATAAAATATGAGTTTCACTTTTTGAATTGAATTACTAAAATAAATTTACTTTTTGATGATATTCTAATTTTATGAGATGCACCTGTAAATGCCAATCAAGCACTTTGGTGTCTGGCAGTGAGCAGAGGACCCACTAGAGGACGTTGGGCCTTCAGGTCACCATCATGAAGTCTGTTTCTGATTGTTTGGTCAGAGACATTCCCACCAGTGGCCGGCTGGAGGTCATTTTGTAGGGCTCTGGCAGTGCCAGTGCTGTATCTTGGCCTAGGCCAACAAGGCCCAGGCCTAGGGCGGCACTTTGCAGGGGGGCAGCAAAAAAGTGGGCACTGATAAGCTTCACTGATGGGGCTGCATTGATATTCTGCACTAATGGGCACGAATGGGCTGCACTGATGGCCACTGATGAGGCTGCAATGACTGCCACTGATGAGGCTGCGCTGATGGCCACTGATAAGGCAGCACTGATGGGCACTGATATGATGCACTGATAGGCTGCACTAATGGCCACTGATGGGGCTGTACTGATGGCCACTGATGGGGCCGCACTGATATGCTGCACTGATGGCCAGTAATGAGGCTGCACTCATAAGGCTGCACTGATGAGGCTGAAGTTATGGAAACTGATGGGGCTGCACTGATGGGCACTGAAAAACTGGTTGTAGTCTGTGGTTTACAGATAACAGGGCGGATCATAAACATGAAGGGGTGTGGCCTTTACAGGAAGGGGTGGGTCATATTTAAATTAGGGGGTGCCCAAGTTTAGTCAGGCCTAGGGCAGCACAAAACCTAAATACACCACTGGGCAGTGCTCATCCTGTTTCTTCTTGCATGAAAGAGCAGATACCGCTCCTGCATACTTGCCAACTGTCCCTTTTTTCCTGGGACAGTCCCTGCAAATAGGAGCCTGTCCCAGGTAATTTATATTGTCAATGGAAGCGCCCGTTAAGCAGGCTGCCCATAAATGTTACGCAGAAGTAGTGCAGCTAAATGGGAGAATTATTCCAACTCTGCTACTGTGGCCTTAAAGTGGAGTTCCACCCTAAAATGAAAGTTCGGTCCATCTTCTCGCTCCGGGTCACCTGAAAAACAAATGGATAATCGCAATTTTTTATTTTTTTTTACTTACCTTGTTTAGAAGATAATATACTCACCTTACTTCCTCCCCTCGGCGGCCACGGCGATTCGTCACTTCCTAGCTTGCAATGATTCCTGGGAGCTGAACGTCATCGCTCCCAGGAATCAATGCGCCTGCACCGGCCCCGACGTCCGTTCCGGTGCAGGCGCGTCATACCTTGCTAAACCGCTTCTGGGCATGCCCAGAAGCTGTGCAGGGATGCCGCTACAGCCCCGAAAGTGACGGCGGGGCCAGGGCAGTGCATCGTGGGACCGAAGAGGGCGGAAGAGGATCGCGCTGGCTCCAAGCTGCCCACACCTGAGATGGCAGCGCTGTAGAAGACATTTTCAAGGTAAGTATTTCTTCTTGCAGGTAAGTGCAACCCGGGACAGTTCGGAGGCTAGCCATTGTGGAATGCACTAGCCCTGACTGTCCCGGGGGTATGTTTAAGTATTTTTTTTGGTTTTAGGTGGAACTCGGCTTTAAGTTTGAAATTCCCTTTTTAATTTCCTGCAATTCTCTCTATATTGGAGTAGACTCTATAATCTGATAAATAGGCGAGATTAATTATGCAGAGTGGGCGGGGCTTCGGGGAAGTGGGTGTGGTTATTGATAGCTGTGCTACAAAGTGTCCCTGGAATTTTTTTTTAAATGTTGGCAACTATTCTCCTGCTGATGGGTTAAGGACCTTCTTTGGCCTTGTCTAGCTCTCCTAGAGTAACTGCCTGTCTCCTGGAATCTCCTCCATGCTCTTGAGACTGTGGTAGGAAACAACCCTCCTGGCAACTCCTGGAGGAGTTGGAATGCCTGTGCAACCTCTATAGGGTCCAGGTATGGCCTCATGCTACCAGTAGTGACACTGACCACAGCCAAATGCAAAACTAGTGAAAAACAGTCAGAAGAGATGAGTAGGGAAAAAAATGTCAGTGTCCTCCACCTGTAAAACCATTCCTGTTTTGGCGGTCGTCTCATGGTTGCCCATCTAGTGCACCTGTTGTTAATTGAATTAACACCAAAGCAGCTGAAACAGCTTAACAACCCCCTCTGATACTTAACTGACCAGATCAATATCCCAGGAGTTTAATTGACTTGATGTTATACTCTGAATAAAAAGTGTTCCTTTAAAGCCTCGGGGGTCAATTAGCTAAAAATACCCCCGGGACAGTCAGCGCTAGTGCATTCCATAATAGATAGCCTCTGAACTGTCCCGGCTCGCACTTACCTGAAAGAAGAAATACTTACCTTGAAAATTTATTTTCCAGCGCTGCCATCTCAGGTGTGGAGGTCACAGGCTGTGCGGACATTGTACAGGAGATGTCACAGGCTGTGCGGACATTGTACAGGAGAGGTCACAGGCTGTGCGGACATTGTACAGGAGAGGTCACAGGCTGTGCGGACATTGTACAGGAGAGGTCAGAGGCTGTGCGGACATTATACAGGAGAGGTCACAGGCTGTGCGGACATTGTACAGGAGAGGTCAGAGGCTGTGCGGACATTGTACAGGAGAGGTCAGAGGCTGTGCGGACATTGTACAGGAGATGTCACAGACTGTGCGGACATTGTACAGGAGAGGTCACAGGCTGTGCGGACATTGTACAGGAGATGTCACAGGCTGTGCGGACATTGTACAGGAGATGTCAGAGGCTGTGCGGACATTGTACAGGAGAGGTCACAGGCTGTGCGGACATTGTACAGGAGATGTCAGAGGCTGTGCGGACATTGTACAGGAGATGTCAGAGGCTGTGCGGACATTGTACAGGAGATGTCACAGGCTGTGCGGACATTGTACAGGAGATGTCACAGGCTGTGCGGACATTGTACAGGAGATGTCACAGGCTGTGTGGACATTGTACAGGAGAGGTCACAGGCTGTGCGGACATTGTACAGGAGATGTCACAGGCTGTGCGGACATTGTACAGGAGATGTCACAGGCTGTGTGGACATTGTACAGGAGAGGTCACAGGCTGTGCGGACATTGTACAGGAGAGGTCAGAGGCTGTGCGGACATTGTACAGGAGAGGTCACAGGCTGTGCGGACATTGTACAGGAGAGGTCAGAGGCTGTGCGGACATTATACAGGAGAGGTCACAGGCTGTGCGGACATTGTACAGGAGAGGTCAGAGGCTGTGCGGACATTATACAGGAGAGGTCACAGGCTGTGCGGACATTGTACAGGAGAGGTCAGAGGCTGTGCGGACATTATACAGGAGAGGTCACAGGCTGTGCGGACATTGTACAGGAGAGGTCAGAGGCTGTGCGGACATTGTACAGGAGAGGTCAGAGGCTGTGCGGACATTGTACAGGAGATGTCACAGACTGTGCGGACATTGTACAGGAGAGGTCACAGGCTGTGCGGACATTGTACAGGAGATGTCACAGGCTGTGCGGACATTGTACAGGAGATGTCAGAGGCTGTGCGGACATTGTACAGGAGAGGTCACAGGCTGTGCGGACATTGTACAGGAGATGTCAGAGGCTGTGCGGACATTGTACAGGAGATGTCACAGTCTGTGGGGACATTGTACAGGAGATGTCACAGGCTGTGTGGACATTGTACAGGAGAGGTCACAGGCTGTGCGGACATTGTACAGGAGAGGTCAGAGGCTGTGCGGACATTGTACAGGAGAGGTCACAGGCTGTGCGGACATTGTACAGGAGAGGTCACAGGCTGTGCGGACATTGTACAGGAGAGGTCAGAGGCTGTGCGGACATTATACAGGAGAGGTCACAGGCTGTGCGGACATTGTACAGGAGAGGTCAGAGGCTGTGCGGACATTGTACAGGAGATGTCACAGACTGTGCGGACATTGTACAGGAGAGGTCACAGGCTGTGCGGACATTGTACAGGAGAGGTCACAGGCTGTGCGGACATTGTACAGGAGATGTCACAGGCTGTGCGGACATTGTACAGGAGATGTCAGAGGCTGTGCGGACATTGTACAGGAGATGTCACAGGCTGTGCGGACATTGTACAGGAGATGTCACAGGCTGTGCGGACATTGTACAGGAGATGTCACAGGCTGTGCGGACATTGTACAGGAGATGTCACAGGCTGTGTGGACATTGTACAGGAGAGGTCACAGGCTGTGCGGACATTGTACAGGAGAGGTCACAGGCTGTGCGGACATTGTACAGGAGATGTTACAGGCTGTGCAGACATTGTACAGGAGAGGTCACAGGCTGTGCGGACATTGTACAGGAGAGGTCACAGGCTGTGCGGACATTGTACAGGAGATGTTACAGGCTGTGCAGACATTGTACAGGAGAGGTCACAGGCTGTGCGGACATTGTACAGGAGAGGTCACAGGCTGTGCGGACATTGTACAGGAGATGTCACAGGCTGTGCGGATATTGTACAGGAGAGGTCAGAGGCTGTGCGGACATTGTACAGGAGATGTCACAGGCTGTGCGGACATTATAAAGGAGAGGTCACAGGCTGTGCGGACATTGTACAGGAGATGTCACAGGCTGTGCGGACATTGTACAGGAGAGGTCACAGGCTGTGCGGACATTGTACAGGAAATGTCACCGGCTGTGCGGACATTGTACAGGAGAGGTCACAGGCTGTGCAGACATTGTACAGGAGAGGTCAGAGGCTGTGCGGACATTATACAGGAGATGTCAGAGGCTGTGCGGACATTATAAAGGAGAGGTCACAGGCTGTGCGGACATTGTACAGGAAATGTCACCGGCTGTGCGGACATTGTACAGCAGATGTCAGAGGCTGTGCGGACATTGTACAGGAGATGTTACAGGCTGTGCAGACATTGTACAGGAGATGTCACAGGCTGTGCGGACATTGTACAGGAGAGGTCAAAGGCTGTGTGGACATTATATAGGAGAGGTCACAGGCTGTGCGGACATTGTACAGGAGAGGTCACAGGCTGTGCAGACATTGTACAGGAGAGGTCAGAGGATGTGCGGACATTGTACAGGAGCAGGGGCGGACGTACAGGGGTCGCAGGGGTCGCCATGGCGACCGGGCCCCGTGCGGCAGGGGGCCCTAGAGGGCGGCCTGTATGTATAGAGAGGAGAGCGGCAAGCGCAGCTGAGACCGGAGCTCCCCGATCCTCAGCGAGTCACAAACGCACACGGCAGCTGATCTCTCTCCCCAGCTTCCTGTGTGAGTGCAGAGAGCAGAGACGAGCACTGAACCCGCCCCTCCCCCTTCCTGTGTGTTTCCTGTACAGTACACGGAGGAGAGGAGGCGGGACCAGCTCTCTCCACTCTGCAACATCGCTCTGATCTGAGCTCTGTGATGATTATAACTAATATAATACTGTACTAACTTGCAGGGGGGGGGGGGGGTGAGAAGCTGGGGGGGGGCGGTGTATGGAGATGAAGGGGTGTGTAAAGCTGGGGGGGGGGGGTGTATGTAAAATTCCTACCATCCCACCCACTGTCATCTTCCTACCATCCCACCCACTGTCATCTTCATCCCCACTTTCATCTTCCCACCATCCCACCCTGTCATCTTCATCCCCCTGTCATCTTCATCCCCCTGTCATCTTCCTACCATACCCCCTGTCATCTTCATCCCCCTGTCATCTTCCTACTATCCCACCCTGTCATCTTCATCCCACCCTGTCATCTTCCCACCATCCCACCCGTCATCTTCATCCCCCTGTCACCTTCATCCCCCCTGTCATCTTCCTACCATCCCCCCTGTCATCTTCATCCCCACTATCATCTTCCCACCATCCCACCCGTCATCTTCATCCCCACTGTCATCTTCCTACTATCCCACCCGTCATCTTCATCCCCCCTGTCATCTTCATCCCCCTGTCATCTTCATCCCCCTGTCATCTTCCTACCATCCCCCCTGTCATCTTCATCCCCCTGTCACCTTCATCCCCCCTGTCATCTTCATCCCCACTTTCATCTTCCCACCATCCCACCCGTCATCTTCATCCCCCTGTCACCTTCATCCCCCCTGTCATCTTCATCCCCCTGTCATCTTCCTACCATCCCCCCTGTCATCTTCACCCCCCTGTCATCTTCCTACTATCCCACCCTGTCATCTTCATCCCCACTGTCATCTTCCTACTATCCCACCCTGTCATCTTCATCCCACCCTGTCATCTTCCCACCATCCCACCCGTCATCTTCATCCCCCTGTCACCTTCATCCCCCCTGTCATCTTCATCCCCCTGTCATCTTCCTACCATCCCCCCTGTCATCTTCATCCCCACTATCATCTTCCCACCATCCCACCCGTCATCTTCATCCCCACTGTCATCTTCCCACCATCCCACCCGTCATCTTCATCCCCACTGTCATCTTCCTACTATCCCAACCATCATCTTCATCCCCCTGTCACCTTCATCCCCCTGTCATCTTCCCACCATCCCACCCGTCATCTTCATCCCCACTATCATCTTCCCACCATCCCACCCGTCATCTTCATCCCCACTGTCATCTTCCCACCATCCCACCCGTCATCTTCATCCCCACTGTCATCTTCCCACCATCCCACCCGTCATCTTCATCCTTCTGTCACCTTCATCCCCCTGTCATCTTCCCACCATCCCACCCGTCATCTTCATCCCCACTATCATCTTCCCACCATCCCACCCGTCATCTTCATCCCCACTGTCATCTTCCCACCATCCCACCCGTCATCTTCATCCCCCTGTCACCTTCATCCCCCTGTCATCTTCCCACCATCCCACCCGTCATCTTCATCCCCCTGTCATTTTCCCACCATCCCACGCTTTCATCTTCTTACTATCCCACCCTGTCATCTTCATCCCCCTGTCATCTTCCTACCATGCCCCTGTCATCTTCATCCCCCCTGTCATCTTCATCCCCCTGTCATCTTCCTACCATCCCCCCTGTCATCTTCATCCCCCTGTCATCTTCCCACCATCCCACCCACTGTCATCTTCATCCCCCTGTCATCTTCCCACCATCCCACCCATCATCTTCATCCCCCTGTCATCTTCCCACCATCCCACCCGTCATCTTCATCCCCACTATCATCTTCCCACCATCCCACCCGTCATCTTCATCCCCCTGTCATCTTCCCACCATCCCACCCGTCATCTTCATCCCCACTATCATCTTCCCTCCATCCCACCCGTCATCTTCATCCCCCTGTCATCTTCCCACCATCCCACCCATCATCTTCATCCCCACTGTCATCTTCCTACTATCCCACCCGTCATCTTCATCCCCCTGTCATCTTCCCACCATCCCACCCGTCATCTTCATCCCCCTGTCATATTCCTACCATCCCCCCTGTCATCTTCATCCCCCCGTCATCTTCATCCCCCGTCATCTTCATCCCCCTGTTATCTTCCTACCATCCCCCCTGTCATCTTCATCCCCCTGTCATCTTCCCAACATCCCACCCATCATCTTCATCCCCCTGTCATCTTTCTACTATCCCACCCCGTCACCTTCATCCTCCTGTCATCTTCATCCCCCTGTCATCTTCCCACCATCCCACCCGTCATCTTCATCCCCCTGTCATCTTCCCACCATCCCACCCGTCATCTTCATCCCCCTGTCATCTTCCCACCATCCCACCCGTCATCTTCATCCCCACTGTCATCTTCCCACCATCCCACCTGTCATCTTCATCCCCACTGTCATCTTCCCACCATCCCACCCGTCATCTTCATCCCCCTGTCATCTTCCTACTATCCCACCCGTCATCTTCATCCCCCTGTCATCTTCATCCCCCTGTCATCTTCCTACCATCCCCCCTGTCACCTTCATCCCCCTGTCATCTTCCCACCATCCCACCCACTGTCATCTTCATCCCCACTGTCATCTTCCCACCATCCCACCCTGTCATCTTCATCCCCCCTGTCATCTTCCTACTATCCCACCCTGTCATCTTCATCCCCCTGTCATCTTCCTACCATCCCCCCTGTCATCTTCATCCCCCCTGTCACCTTCATCCCCCCTGTCATCTTCATCCCCCTGTCATCTTCCTACCATCCCCCCTGTCACCTTCATCCCCCCTGTCATCTTCATCCACCTGTCATCTTCATCCCCCTGTCATCTTCCCACCATCCCACCCACTGTCATCTTCATCCCCCTGTCATCTTCCTACTATCCCACCCGTCATCTTCATCCCCCTGTCATCTTCATCCCCCCCCTGTCATCTTCATCCCCCTGTCATCTTCCTACCATCCCCCCTGTCATCTTCACCCCCCTGTCACCTTCATCCCCCCTGTCATCTTCACCCCCCCTGTCATCTTCATCCCCCTGTCATCTTCATCCCCCTGTCATCTTCCTACCATCCCCCCTGTCATCTTCATCCCCCTGTCACCTGCATCCCCCCTGTCATCTTAAACCCCCTGTCATCTTCCCACCATCCCACCCACTGTCATCTTCATCACCCCTGTCATCTTCCCACCATCCCACCCGTCATCTTCATCCCCACTGTCATCTTCCTACCATCCCACCCGTCATCTTCATCCCCACTGTCATCTTCCTACCATCCCACCCGTCATCTTCATCCCCACTGTCATCTTCCCACCATCCCCCCTGTCATCTTCATCCCCGTCATCTTCCCACCATCCCACCCGTCATCTTCATCCCCCCTGTCATCTTCTTACCATCCCACCCACGGTCATCTTCATCCCCCTGTCATCTTCCCACCATCCCACCCGTCATCTTCATCCCCCTGTCATCTTCCCACCATCCCACCCACTGTCATCTTCATCCCCCCTGTCATCTTCCTACCATCCCACCCGTCATCTTCATCCCCCTGTCATCTTCCCACCATCCCACCCGTCATCTTCATCCCCCTGTCATCTTCCTACCATCCCACCCTCTCATCTTCATCCCCACTGTCATCTTCCCACCATCCCCCCTGTCATCTTCATCCCCACTGTCATCTTCCTACCATCCCACCCATCATCTTCATCCAAACTGTCATCTTCCCACCATCCCCCCTGTCATCTTCATCCCCCCTGTCATCTTCATCCCCCCTGTCATCTTCCCACCATCCCACCCGTCATCTTCATCCCCCTGTCATCTTCCTTCCATCCCACCCTGTCATCTTCATCCCCACTGTCATCTTCCCACCATCCCCCCTGTCATCTTCATCCCCCTGTCACCTTCATCCCCCTGTCATCTTCATCCCCCTGTCATCTTCATCCCCCCTGTCATCTTCCCACCATCCCACCCGCCACCTTCATCCCCCTGTCATCTTCCTACCATCCCACCCTGTCATCTTCATCCCCCTGTCATCTTCTTACCATCCCCCCTGTCACCTTCATCCCCACTGTCATCTTCCCACCATCCCACCCGTCATCTTCATCCCCCTGTCATCTTCATCCCCCCTGTCATCTTCCCACCATCCCACCCGCCACCTTCATCCCCCTGTCATCTTCCTACCATCCCACCCGTCATCTTCATCCCCCTGTCATCTTCCCACCATCCCACCCATCATCTTCATCCCACTGTCATCTTCCCACCATCCCACCCGTCATCTTCATCCCCCTGTCATCTTCATCCCCCTGTCATCTTCATCCCACCCGTCATCTTCATCCCACTGTCATCTTCCTACCATCCCACCCCGTCATCTTCATCCCACTGTCATCTTCCCACCATCCCCCCTGTCATCTTCATCCCACCCGTCATCTTCATCCCCCTGTCATCTTCATCCCCCTGTCATCTTCATCCCCCCTGTCATCTTCATCCCCCTGTCATCTTCCCACCATCCCACCCGTCATCTTCATCCCCCTGTCATCTTCATCCCACCCATCATCTTCATCCCCCTGTCATCTTCATCCCCCTTTCATCTTCATCCCCCTGTCATCTTCCCACCATCCCACCCGTCATCTTCATCCCCACTGTCATCTTCCCACCATCCCACCCATCATCTTCATCCCCCCTGTCATCTTCATCCCCCTTTCATCTTCATCCCCCTGTCATCTTTCCACCATCCCACCCGTCATCTTCATCCCCCCTGTCATCTTCCCACCATCCCACCCGTCATCTTCATCCCCACTGTCATCTTCCCACCATCCCACCCATCATCTTCATCCCCCCTGTCATCTTCATCCCCACTGTCATCTTCCTACCATCCCCACTGTCATCTTCCCACCATCCCACCCATCATCTTCATCCCCCCTGTCATCTTCATCCCCCTTTCATCTTCATCCCCCTGTCATCTTCCCACCATCCCACCCGTCATCTTCATCCCCACTGTCATCTTCCCACCATCCCACCCGTCATCTTCATCCCCACTGTCATCTTCCCACCATCCCACCCATCATCTTCATCCCCCCTGTCATCTTCATCCCCCTTTCATCTTCATCCCCCTGTCATCTTCCCACCATCCCACCCATCATCTTCATCCCCACTGTCATCTTCCTACCATCCATATTGTAAAAAAAAAAATGAATAAGGGCTCTTTCACACGGGCGATCCGATCAGATCCCTGTCAGTTTTTCAGGCGGATCTGATCAGATCCTCCATGCAGCTCTATGGGGCAGCGGGTGTCATCGGAGACACCTCCACTGACACCCGCTGCCATCCGTATCCGATCCTGTCCGTGAAATCCGGACGGATGGAAACCCTATTTTTCCATCTGTTCAGGGATTGGATCGGATGAGAGCGGACAGGCGGTCCGCTCTCATCCGATCCCCCATAGAGAGCAGCGGGAGCTGTGACACCTCCCTCTCCGCACTGCAAGCAGAGACGGAGCTGTCATCCGCCGGCTCAGCGGGGATCGGCGGATCGATCCCCGCTGAGCAGCACGGATCCGCCTACGGAGGCGGACCGCGTGAAAGAGCCCTTAAGCAAATTCTAGAAAAATGTAATTAAAAGAAAAAACTACTGACACCAATGGCAGAACTACCACACAAACATTGCACTTGCGACCGGCCCTGGAGTTCCGCCACCAGGCTGGGAGGGAAGGGCCCCGTCGGGGGGGCCCTTTATAGTTTCTTGCATCGGGGCCCTGAAGGTTCTAGTTACGCCACTGTACAGGAGATGTCACTGGCTGTGCGGACATTGTACAGGAGATGTCACAGGCCGTGCGGACATTGTACAGGAGAGGTCACAGGCTGTGCGGACATTGTACAGGAGATGTCACAGGCTGTGCGGACATTGTACAGGAGAGGTCAGAGGATGTGCGGACATTGTACAGGAGAGGTCACAGGCTGTGCGGACATTGTAAAAGGGAAATGTCACCGGCTGTGCGGACATTGTACAGGAGATGTCACAGGCTGTGCGGACATTGTACAGGAGAGGTCACAGGCTGTGCGGACATTGTACAGGAGATGTCACAGACTGTGCGGACATTGTACAGGAGAGGTCACAGGCTGTGCGGACATTGTAAAAGGGAAATGTCACCGGCTGTGCGGACATTGTACAGGAGATGTCACAGGCTGTGCGGACATTGTACAGGAGAGGTCACAGGCTGTGCGGACATTGTACAGGAGAGGTCAGAGGCTGTGCGGACATTGTACAGGAGATGTCAGAGGCCGTGCGGACATTGTACAGGAGATGTCAGAGGCTGCGGACATTGTACAGGAGAGGTCACAGGCTGTGCGGACATTATACAGGAGAGGTCAGAGGCCGTGCGGACATTGTACAGGAGATGTCAGAGGCCGTGCGGACATTGTACAGGAGATGTCACAGGCTGTGCGGACATTATACAGGAGAGGTCAGAGGCTGTGCGGACATTGTACAGGAGAGGTCACAGGCTGTGTGGACATTATACAGGAGAGGTCAGAGGCCGTGCGGACATTGTACAGGAGATGTCAGAGGCCGTGCGGACATTGTACAGGAGAGGTCAGAGGCTGTGCGGACATTGTACAGGAGATGTCAGAGGCTGTGCGGACATTGTACAGGAGATGTCACAGGCTGTGCAGACATTGTACAGGAGATGTCACAGGCTGTGCGGACATTGTACAGGAGAGGTCACAGGCTGTGCGGACATTGTACAGGAGATGTCACAGGCTGTGCGGACATTGTACAGGAGAGGTCAGAGGCTGTGCGGACATTGTACAGGAGAGGTCAGAGGCTGTGCGGACATTGTACAGGAGAGGTCACAGGCTGTGCGGACATTGTAAAAGGGAAATGTCACCGGCTGTGCGGACATTGTACAGGAGATGTCACAGGCTGTGCGGACATTGTACAGGAGATGTCACAGGCTGTGCGGACATTGTACAGGAGATGTCAGAGGCTGTGCGGACATTGTACAGGAGAGGTCAGAGGCTGTGCGGACATTGTACAGGAGAGGTCACAGGCTGTGCGGACATTGTACAGGAGATGTCACAGGCTGTGCGGACATTGTACAGGAGAGGTCAGAGGCTGTGCGGACATTGTACAGGAGAGGTCACAGGCTGTGCGGACATTATACAGGAGAGGTCAGAGGCTGTGCGGACATTGTACAGGAGAGGTCAGAGGCTGTGCGGACATTGTACAGGAGAGGTCACAGGCTGTGCGGACATTGTACAGGAGATGTCACAGGCTGTGCGGACATTGTACAGGAGATGTCACAGGCTGTGCGGACATTGTACAGGAGAGGTCACAGGCTGTGCGGACATTGTACAGGAGATGTCACAGGCTGTGTGGACATTATACAGGAGAGGTCACAGGCTGTGCGGACATTGTACAGGAGAGGTCACAGACTGTGCGGACATTGTACAGGAGAGGTCAGAGGATGTGCGGACAATATACAGGAGAGGTCACAGGCTGTGCGGACATTGTACAGGAGAGGTCAGAGGCTGTGCGGACATTATACAGGAGATGTCACAGGCTGTGCGGACATTGTACAGGAGAGGTCACAGGCTGTGCAGACATTGTACAGGAGATGTCAGAGGCTGTGCGGACATTATACAGGAGATGTCACAGGCTGTGCGGACATTGTACAGGAGAGGTCAGAGGCTGTGCGGACATTGTACAGGAGAGGTCAGAGGCTGTGCGGACATTATAAAGGAGATGTCACATGCTGTGCGGACATTGTACAGGAGATGTCACAGGCTGTGCGGACATTGTACAGGAGAGGTCACAGGCTGTGCGGACATTGTACAGGAGATGTCACAGGCTGCTGTGCGGACATTGTACAGGAGAGGTCACAGGCTGTGCGGACATTGTACAGGAGAGGTCACAGGCTGTGCGGACATTGTACAGGAGAGGTCACAGGCTGTGCGGACATTGTACAGGAGAGGTCACAGGCTGTGCGGACATTGTACAGGAGAGGTCACAGGCTGTGCGGACATTGTACAGGAGAGGTCACAGGCTGTGCGGACATTGTACAGGAGAGGTCAGAGGATGTGCGGACATTGTACAGGAGATGTTACAGGCTGTGCAGACATTGTACAGGAGAGGTCACAGGCTGTGCGGACATTGTACAGGAGATGTCACAGGCTGTGCGGACATTGTACAGGAGAGGTCACAGGCTGTGCGGACATTGTACAGGAGAGGTCAGAGGATGTGCGGACATTGTACAGGAGATGTTACAGGCTGTGCAGACATTGTACAGGAGAGGTCACAGGCTGTGCGGACATTATACAGGAGATGTCACAGGCTGTGCGGACATTGTACAGGAGATGTCACAGGCTGTGCGGACATTGTACAGGAGATGTCACAGGCTGTGCGGACATTGTACAGGAGATGTCACAGGCTGTGTGGACATTATACAGGAGATGTCACATTCTGTGCGGACATTGTACAGGAGATGTCACAGGCTGTGCGGACATTGTACAGGAGAGGTCACAGGCTGTGTGGACATTATACAGGAGATGTCACATTCTGTACGGACATTGTACAGGAGATGTTACAGGCTGTGCAGACATTGTACAGGAGAGGTCACAGGCTGTGCGGACATTGTACAGGAGATGTCACAGGCTGTGCGGACATTGTACAGGAGATGTCACAGGCTGTGCGGACATTGTACAGGAGATGTTACAGGCTGTGCAGACATTGTACAGGAGATGTTACAGGCTGTGCAGACATTGTACAGGAGATGTCACAGGCTGTGCAGACATTGTACAGGAGAGGTCACAGGCTGTGCGGACATTGTACAGGAGATGTCACAGGCTGTGCGGACATTGTACAGGAGATGTCACAGGCTGTGCGGACATTGTACAGGAGATGTTACAGGCTGTGCAGACATTGTACAGGAGATGTTACAGGCTGTGCAGACATTGTACAGGAGATGTCACAGGCTGTGCAGACATTGTACAGGAGAGGTCACAGGCTGTGCGGACATTGTACAGGAGAGGTCACAGGCTGTGCGGACATTGTACAGGAGATGTCACAGGCTGTGCGGACATTGTACAGGAGAGGTCACAGGCTGTGCGGACATTGTACAGGAGAGGTCACAGACTTTGCGGACATTATACAGGAGAGGTCACAGACTGTGCGGACATTGTACAGGAGATGTCACAGGCTGTGCGGACATTGTACAGGAGAGGTCACAGGCTGTGCGGACATTGTACAGGAGATGTCAGAGGCTGTGCGGACATTGTACAGGAGATGTCAGAGGATGTGCGGACATTGTACAGGAGAGGTCAGAGGATGTGCGGACATTGTACAGGAGATGTCACAGACTTTGCGGACATTATACAGGAGAGGTCACAGACTGTGCGGACATTGTACAGGAGATGTCACAGGCTGTGTGGACATTGTACAGGAGAGGTCAGAGGCTGTGCGGACATTGTACAGGAGATGTCAGAGGCTGTGCGGACATTGTACAGGAGATGTCAGAGGATGTGCGGACATTGTACAGGAGAGGTCAGAGGATGTGCGGACATTGTACAGGAGATGTCACAGGCTGTGCGGACATTGTACAGGAGAGGTCACAGGCTGTGCGGACATTGTACAGGAGAGGTCACAGGCTGTGCGGACATTATACAGGAGATGTCAGAGGATGTGCGGACATTGTACAGGAGATGTCACAGGCCGTGCGGACATTGTACAGGAGATGTCACAGGCTGTGCGGACATTGTACAGGAGAGGTCACAGGCTGTGCGGACATTGTACAGGAGAGGTCACAGGCTGTGCGGACATTGTACAGGAGAGGTCACAGGCTGTGCGGACATTATACAGGAGATGTCAGAGGCTGTGCGGACATTGTACAGGAGAGGTCAGAGGCTGTGCGGACATTGTACAGGAGATGTCACAGGCTGTGCGGACATTATACAGGAGAGGTCACAGGCTGTGCGGACAACAGGAGAGGTCACAGGCTGTGCGGACATTGTACAGGAGAGGTCACAGGCTGTGCGGACAACAGGAGAGGTCACAGGCTGTGCGGACATTGTACAGGAGAGGTCACAGGCTGTGCGGACATTATACAGGAGAGGTCACAGGCTGTGCGGACAACAGGAGAGGTCACAGGCTGTGCAGACATTTATAGAAGTGGTCAGAGGCTGTGCGGACAACAGGAGAGGTCAGAGGCTGTTACCACTTACTATGATAGCTGCATAAACGGAGTGCTCTGCATACCTGCCCTAACAAGAGTAGCCCACACTCTTGCACCGTGTCCCAATCCTCTGAAGATCCTCGCCATGCTATGCCGCCAGCGCTGCCTCCGCCGCTGCCAAGAGTTTCTTCCCTACAGGGAGCCGGCCACAACAAAATGGCGACGACACCCAAACACTGCAGGCCACTGGGAGACCTCTAGAGGCGGATCGCCAGTCTTTTCCAAACTGCGAAGCGGCCGTGTCTGTATGTGTCTGCAGGACCGGTAGAAGTTCAGCGCCGATGGGGCTCCCAATTTGCGTCTTAAGGGGCAGCTCTGCTTTGGGCCCCTAAACTTTGACAGGGCCCTGGGCAGCTGCCCCTTTTGCCCTGCGGTAAAGACGGCCCTGCTTGAGAGTTCAAAGTTGCATGACAATTCGCACCCCGGTGGAACCCTTCTAATCGGTGCGACTCAAGCCGCATTGAGTTAGAAAAGGGTTCCTACACTATTTTTTGGGGGGGGGGCGCAACTTCATCACGACTTGCAATGAAGTCGCAAGCAAGCCGCAATGAAGTCGCATGACTTTCTGGTCGCGGCAGTGTGAACCCAGCCTAAACGTGGCTTATTGGAAATATGACACAACAAGCAAGTAAAAGGAAAACTTAATCACATCATTGGTTACTTTCATAAAAACTTTACAAGGATTCAGCATGAGTAATACCTAGAAATGAAAATAACTTCCCTGTCATCCTCTTTCTGTCTTTGTTGCTTTGTTTAAGGTACAAAGATTTACATGATTTTGAACTTCAAGATCCGACCAGAGTCATCGAATGGATTGGTGAGAAAAGTAGGTGAATGTTGTGTTATTTAATGCAGAATTATACTTTAAGGCTTTGTTTATACTTTGGGGGGTTGGGGGAAGTTGAGCCGTATTTTTGCTGCTCACCTACTGCCCCCCTTTAAGCTGTAATAGGCAGGGGACAGGATTGATACCCCCTTTAAGCCACAGTAGGCAGCGGACAAGATTTATACATGCCGCAATGATTTGCACCCGTGGCAAAGTTCACCAGGCATGTAGCTATCAGCAGTACCTTGCCGTATGCTACACATTCAAGTAAATGGGAAGGCACCACAAATTCCCCACAACTGAGTGCAATGCGCGCATTTGCGCACGTTTGTTAACAAATATGGAGTTAAAACAGACAGTGAGGAGGTGTCGCCTCCTGTCGGTAGCCTCTGGAACACAATCTGAACAAGAAATTGTATGCTCCTGCGCTTGAGAAGTGCTGTGCGACTTGATTTTTTACACCGTGACTTCTGACGGTGTAGTCGCCTAAAAGAATGTGCTGCCACTCTCAATAAGTCGAGGAAACCCAGGTGAAACTCTCAAAAGGAAAAATAAAGGGCGCACCAGCCTAGCGCATTATCCGTTGCAAAAATATTTTATTCAACAAGTATGTGCATCATACTCACAAACCAAGAAGAAATACAAGCAAGGTAAAATGTCCAAGTCCACCAAGTTCTCCATTCAGCATTGTAAAGACAGTCCTGGAATGAAGACCTCTAAAAATAGCTGACGCATTTCGACAGGGCTCTGAAGAAGAGGGACACCCTAGAAAGGCGTCAGTTATTTTTGGAGGTCTTCATTCCAGGACTCTCTTTACCATTAAGAGCATGCTGAATGGAGAACTTGGTGGACTTGGACTTTTTACCGTGCTTGTTTTTCTTCTTGGTTTGGGAGTATGATGCACATACTTGTTGAATAAAATATTGCAGAGGATAATGCGCTAGGCTGGTGCGCCCTCTATTCTGCGTTCTTTTTAGAGCACAATCTGAACACGGATTAGGCTTCAGAGGCAAGGGAGAATTATACTCCTATCTACCTGACCCAACTTTTTGCATTCCAGTTTAGGCTCCGTTCACATCTAGGCGTTCTGCATCGTGGGTGGAATTGCTGCGATTCTGCCCGCAGACCCGAATCACCGCAAATCGCAGGACGGCGATTGCGATCCCCCTAATTTCCAATGGCACCCCAATCGCAGTGCAATTTTGCGAAGTTACGTAACTTCTTTTGAGCGACAGGCGATCCGCGATTCTGTTTACACAATTTTACCGCGATTTGTCAGACGACAACCGCGACTTTGTACAACTCTGGCATAATACATGCAGATCTGGAGAGGCTTAATAGCAAGTGCCTATTAGTCAGCTTTCCATACACCAGATTTAAGAGGCCTGCAGAAGGGCCGACAATCCAGGAACAGTATCAATAAGGTAGACCCTGCCCCCTCCAGCTATAACCTGCATAGAGCAGTCAAGGCAAAGAGGTAATATGCTGCAGAGGCACAAGGACTTGTTGCAGAAAAACAAATCTCAGTAAATTTAAGGGAGAACTCCACATTGTTAAGAAATAAAATATTTTAACATGTACAGTTGCTACTCAAGCCATGCAGTAGATCAGGGGTGTCAAACTCTAATTTAATCGCGGGCCGCATCAGCATTACGATTGCCCTCAAAAGGGCCGGTTGTATCTGTAAGACTAGATGTCAAGAGCATCCCCTATCCTTGCATAAGACATCAAGAGCCTCTCCACCATCAAAAGTTGAGTCCCCCACCCTCCCTTACCTCACAGTGCACCTTCCTTAGCTTGGGGTGCTGCTGGGAAGAAGCTGGAGGCATTGCTGGAAAGCAGAAAGTATAAGACCTGGAGGAGGACTGGAGCTCTCCTGCAGCTACAGGAGCGGTGCGAGGGCCACATAAAATGGCCCGGAGGGCCGGATTCGGCCCGCGGGCCTTGTGTTTGACACCTGTGCAGTAGATTATTAAATAACCTTCCCAATTCAAACTGCAGCTGCTGAAGTTTCCTAAGCCGTTCAGAGAGACAATGTAGCAGTTGTTTGTTTGCTAGGTGAGCGAAAAACCCCTTAGCCTCCGTTCACATTAGGTCGCTCCGACTTCGGGGGCGACCTGTGAAGTCGTTTGCAGTGCGACTTCGGCGCGACTTGCACGGACTTCACATAATGGAAGTCAATGCAAGTCGCCTCCAGGTCGCCCCGAAGTAGTACAGGACCCTTTTTCTAAGTCGGAGCGACTTGTGTCGCTCCTATTAGAACCGGTCCTGTACTACTAAATGACCGCGACTGCGCACGACTTGCCAGGCTGACCAAGTCGCCTGACAAGTCGTATTAGTGTGAACCGACACTAAGGGGTCAACCAATGCTAAAGGAATACTACCACTGCTGGTTGTCACATCAGAGCATCACTCTACGGGTGATTTCATTAGACAGATTCCCAAACACAGAAAGAAAAGCCTTGCTAAAACAAACAGATATCCTTTCAGGACAGAAAGCAACTGCACCAAACGTTGATAAAAATGCTACAATGCACATCAGAGCATAGACATCTCCATAGTTTTTCATTATGGTTATTTATTTATTTTCTTTTTTAACATAAGTGGAGTTATTCCCTAGCAGCACACATGGCGTCTAGTCCCTTCTGCTGACCTTAAGCCAAACATACTCACGTATCCTGGACCTCGTCCACAGAGCAATCGATGCATTCACAGTGCGACCTGAGTCCCAGAGGTAGGCACACCCAGGGGCGTACCTAGAGCATTTGGCACCCGGGGCGGATCCTATATCTGGCACCCCCCCCCGCGACGAACATTGACGTGTCACGTGTAAAATGTTACATTTTACATTACACAGCCCCCTTACCCCTGGACCCCTTTACATTACACAGCCCCTGTACCCCTGGACCCCTTTACATTACACAGCCCCCTTACCCCTGGACCCCTTTACATTACACAGCCCCCGTACCCCTGGACCCCTTTACATTACACAGCCCCCGTACCCCTGGACCCCTTTACATTACACAGCCCCCGTACCCCTGGACCCCTTTACATTACACAGCCCCCGTACCCCTGGACCCCTTTACATTACACAGCCCCTGTACCCCTGGACCCCTTTACATTACACAGCCCCCTTACCCCTGGACCCCTTTACATTATACAGCCCCTGTACCCCTGGACCCCTTTACATTACACAGCCCCCTTACCCCTGGACCCCTTTACATTACACAGCCCCCGTACCCCTTTACATTACACAGCCCCCTTACCCCTGGACCCCTTTACATTACACAGCCCCCTTACCCCTGGACCCCTTTACATTACACAGTGCCTGTACCCCTGGACCCCTTTACATTACACAGCCCCCTTACCCCTGGACCCCTTTACATTACACAGCCCCTGTACCCCTGGACCCCTTTACATTACACAGCCCCTGGACCCCTTTACATTACACAGCCCCCTTACCCCTGGACCCCTTTACATTACACAGCCCCCGTACCCCTGGACCCCTTTACATTACACAGCCCCCGTACCCCTGGACCCCTTTACATTACACAGCCCCCCATTGGAACCCTTTACATTACACAGCCCCATCCCCCATACAACCCTTTACATTACACAGCCCCCCAATATAACCCCTTTACAATACAAAGCCCCCACCAATAGAACCTCTCTTCAATAAATCCCCCCATAGAACCCCTATACAATACAAAGCCCCCCCATAGAACCCCTATACAATACAAAGCCACCCCTCCAAAGAACCCCTTTACAATACAAAGTCACCCCCCCTCAAAATAACCCCTTTACAATAAACCCCCCCCCCCTCAAAATAACCCCTTTACAATACTAAGCCCCCCCCTACCTTTTTAGGAGGAGAGCGGAGGAGGAGGAGGAACTGTTTAAAGCAGAGAGGATGTGAGAGACTCACTGTCACTCCCGAGTCCTGAATACACAGTGATCGGCGCCTCGGCGGGAACTGCAGAAGTTACTATGCTGGTTAATGAGCAGGTGATTGGTTGATAGGCGGTCCTAGCAACCAATCGCCTTCTCATTAACCAGCACAGTAAACTGTGGCAGCGCCGATCGCTGTGTATTCAGGGCTCGGGAGTGACAGTGAGTCTCTCACATCCTCTCTGCTTTAAACAGTTCCTCCTCCTCCGCGGTGGAAGCAGTCTGGCGGCCGGCCCCGGGTGTCACCCTGATCTTCCCTGACACCCCCCTAATGTGTGGCACCCGGGGCGGAACCGCCCCCCCCGCCCCCCCTATTGGTACGCCACTGGGCACACCATCATGCTGGGCACACTTTAGAGGTCACCTGCTGTAAGCAGGGCATCCGACCTGGTGCAACTGCTTGCCATTGGCAGAGCTTCCGTTATTACAGGTATCATTCTTCTACGCATGTGTGCCATTCACCACCCCACTGTTAGGTGGGGACTCAGTGACTACTGGAACCATCCTTCAAAATTCTGGACACCACAGGATGCTCCCAATATCCGCACAGCTGTCCTGCATGAGACCCTGGATGCCATGTCTTCCAAAAGGTAGGACTCTTCATACGAATTGGTCATATGTGTGAGGAGGACAAAAAAGGAACGTGTCCTCTGGCTCAGCCTGAAAATATTTGGGTGTGGGGTCCTATGGGGTAGGAGCAAGGACGGGGCTACCCAAACGTATGCTGCAATGGAAGTCTGTCAGGAAATCCGAATGCACCCTTAAAAAAAAAAAAAAAAATCTTAATTTTGCCTTCCCTATAGACTCCAATGCATTTTGCTGAAATGGCAGACTTTTGAGTTAATATTCAAATTTTCGTTGACATTTTGTCGGGATAAAAGCTCACTTTTTTTTAGCAATCAGGCAATGAACAGCTCATTATATTACAATGGAGACACATAAATCCAGTTCTTGTCATAACTTTTTTTATCTGAGTCACTGAGAACTTAAAATATAACTAGGAGCAAAAATTTTTTTGTTTTGTTTTGGATAGAGCGGAGGGGGTAAGAACACCTGTCAGGTTTTTACTGAAGTCTGTGCCAGTTAGGCCAGCCAAACAAGGAGAACAAATTTCTTTGTTGCAGGAAAAAAATTCACTTGATTGCCCCATCAACACAGACAGTCCCCACTGGGAGAAGACCGGTATTATTGCTAGCGGCTATAGCAGCCACTTGCCATAATCACAAAAGAATCCGACAGGCTGCTTGTACCCAAGCTGATCGATCATTCAACTTGGCACATTCAGCCTGCCCATTAAAAGTTCGAAACTCATCCAGGTCCTGCTGAAGCGCCAGAGATTCGAACCGTGTATGGCTGGCCTTAGAGAGATTCACCCTACCATTGTCACTGGGAGAGAAAGCTAAAGAAAATCCTAAATTTTGGGTTGAGGTTGGGCTATCACCAGAACAGGAATAAAGGTGACATCTTCCAAAGGGGACACTAGTTCTGCTGACAACTGGGGATTCCCTCACCTTGCAGGGTTTTCCACTCACTTTCTGTATTTTTCCTATGTTACAGGAAGTGAAGGGAAATCTCCCCAATGGAAAACAGATGACAAAGAAAGGGGTGGGGGGGGGGGGGGTTATAATCATTCCTTACTCTATCCAACGTTAAAAAAGTTTTACTTTCATCACCTCTGCTCAAGTAAAAATGTGAAATCCTCTGATAATAACTTATGTTTAAAATCACCTTGTTTTTACCATTCATTCTCTATTCCTTAAAACTAAACTCCAGACCAGGGGTCTCCAAAATTTCTAAACTAGGGGCTGGTTTACTGTCCATTAGACTTTAGGAGGGGCCGGGGCTGTGGCCAGTTGGCGTAGAAAATGCCCCAGTGTCAGTGGGTGTACACAAAGTCTCAGGCTTGGTGGTCAGGGGGAGAAAAAAAAAAAATTATATAGGGCCTGGGCAGTAGGAGGAGGAATAGTGCCCCTTTATTGGTGTAAATGGGAGGAATGGTGCCCCATCATTGGTGTCACTGGGGAGGGGGGGGGGGAGTAATGACCCATCGTTGTGGCAGTGGAAGGAATAGTGCCCTATCATTGGTGTCAGTGGGAGGAATAGTGTCCCATCATTGGTGTCAGTGGTAGTGAAAATGCCCCATCATTGGAGTCAGTGGAAGGAATAGTGCCCCATCATTGGTGTCAGTGGAAGGAATAGTGCCCCATCATTGGTGTCAGTGGGAGGAATAGTGCCCCATCATTGGTGTCAGTGGTAGTGAAAATGCCCCATCATTAGAGTCAGTGAAAGGAATAGTGCCCCATCATTGGAGTCAGTGGAAGGAATAGTGCCCCATCATTGGTGTCAGTGGGAGGAATAGTGCCCCATCATTGGTGTCAGTGGTAGTGAAAATGCCCCATCATTAGAGTCAGTGAAAGGAATAGTGCCCCATCATTGGTGTCAGTGGTAGTAAAAATGCCCCATTGTTGGAGTCAGTAGAAGCAATAGTGCATCATATCACTGTAGGTAACTGTGCCCCATGGGCCGCATAAAGGTAATCAAAGGGCCGCATTCGGCCACAGTTCGGAGACCACTGCTCCAGAACATTTATTAGACCCTGATGTCTCCACTCTGCACTCCCCAGCAGCAGGGGTAAGTGATAGCTGAAACCGTAAGTGACTAAATCCTCCCTGCTTCTGGGTTCTTTCTAGCTAGAAGAGATCAGCGAATGGACATTCCCTAGTCTCCCTCACTTTTATCCAGCAACAATCGCCATGGGGGTCTCAGGCCCACAGGTGGGATAATGAAGCCTAGAGAACACTGTCAAACAGACAGGGCCAGGGTCATGCAGGCCAACAGCCAGTTTGTCAGATGTGTGTAAGCCCCCGTTCACATGTAAAATCGCATGCCGAATCAGAGCCTATTACTGTCAACGGCGCCGTCGGAATAGGTGCGACGCCGAGTTTGTGGCACCGCACCGATTCCCAAAAGTAGTTCCTGCACTACTTTTGGCAATTTCAATAGACAGCTGTGCATGAACCCGCACAGATGTCTTTCAAATCGCCCCCGAAGTCGGAGTGCAATGCTGGTTTAAAATAGTATGAGTTCAGCTGATCTCGCATGATTTTAAACCCACATTCAGTGTGAACCGAGGTCCTAGGCTAAACCCCCCCCCTGCTGCTGCTGATATACACCATATATCAGGGGCGGACGTACAGGGGTCGCCATGGCAACCGGGCCCCGTGCTGCAGGGGGCCCTAGAGGGCCCCCTGTATGTATAGAGAGGAGAGCGGCAAGCGCAGCTGAGACCGGAGCTCCCCGATCCTCAGCGAGTCACAAACGCACACGGCAGCTGATCTCTCTCCCCAGCTGCCTGTGTGAGTGCAGAGAGCAGAGAGGAGCACTGAACCCGCCCCTCCCCCTTCCTGTGTGTTTCCTGTACAGTACACGGAGGAGAGGAGGCGGGACCAGCTCTCTCCACTCTGCAACATCACTCTGATCTGAGGTCTGTGATGATTATAACTAATATAATACTGTACTAACTTGCAAGAGGGGGGGGTGTATGGAGATGGAGGGGTGTGTGTGTGTGTGTGGAGATGGAGGGGTGTGTAAAGCTGGGGGGGGGGGTGTATGTAAAATTCCTACCACCCCACCCACTGTCATCTTCCTACCATCCCACCCACTGTCATCTTCATCCCCACTGTCATCTTCCCACCATCCCACCCTGTCATCTTCATCCCCGTCACCTTCATCCCCCCTGTCATCTTCATCCCCCTGTCATCTTCCTACCATCCCCCCTGTCATCTTCATCCCCCTGTCATCTTCCTACTATCCCACCCTGTCATCTTCATCCCCACTGTCATCTTCCTACTATCCCACCCTGTCATCTTCATCCCACCCTGTCATCTTCCCACCATCCCACCCGTCATCTTCATCCCCCTGTCACCTTCATCCCCCCTGTCATCTTCATCCCCCTGTCATCTTCCTACCATCCCCCCTGTCATCTTCATCCCCACTGTCATCTTCCCACCATCCCACCCGTCATCTTCATCCCCACTGTCATCTTCCTACCATCCCACCCGTCATCTTCATCCCCCTGTCATCTTCCTACCATCCCCCCTGTCATCTTCATCCCCACTGTCATCTTCCCACCATCCCACCCGTCATCTTCATCCCCACTGTCATCTTCCTACCATCCCACCCGTCATCTTCATCCCCACTGTCATCTTCCCACCATCCCACCCGTCATCTTCATCCCCCTGTCATCTTCCCACCATCCCACCCGTCATCTTCATCCCCACTGTCATCTTCCTACCATCCCACCCGTCATCTTCATCCCCACTGTCATCTTCCCACCATCCCACCCGTCATCTTCATCCCCACTGTCATCTTCCCACCATCCCACCCGCCATCTTCATCCCCCTGTCATCTTCCCACCATCCCACCCGTCATCTTCATCCCCACTGTCATTTTCCCACCATCCCACCCATCATCTTCATCCCCACTGTCATCTTCCCACCATCCCACCCGTCATCTTCATCCCCACTGTCATCTTCCCACCATCCCACCCGTCATCTTCATCCCCACTGTCATCTTCCCACCATCCCACCCGCCATCTTCATCCCCCTGTCATCTTCCCACCATCCCACCCTGTCATCTTCATCCCCCTGTCATCTTCCTACCATCCCACCCGCCATCTTCATCCCCCTGTCATCTTCCTACCATCCCACCCGTCATCTTCATCCCCCTGTCATCTTCCTCCCCACTGTCATTTTCCCACCATCCCACCCATCATCTTCATCCCCCTGTCATCTTCCTACTATCCCACCCGTCATCTTCATCC
This sequence comes from Pelophylax lessonae, assembly GCF_965119305.1. NCBI lineage: Eukaryota > Metazoa > Chordata > Amphibia > Anura > Ranidae > Pelophylax > Pelophylax lessonae. The sequence continues at coordinate 714,531,769 of NC_138769.1, read as the reverse complement.
CCACTGTCATCTTCCCAAAATCCCACCCGCCATCTTCATCCCCCTGTCATCTTCCTACTATCCCACCCGTCATCTTCATCCCACTGTCATCTTCCCACCATCCCACCCATCATCTTCACCCCCCTGTCATCTTCCTACTATCCCACCCGTCATCTTCATCCCCCTGTCATCTTCATCCCCCTGTCATCTTCCTACCATCCCCCCTGTCATCTTCATCCCCCTGTCATCTTCATCCCCCTGTCGCCTTCATCCCCCTGTCATCTTCCCACCATCCCACCCACTGTCATCTTCATCCCCACTGTCATCTTCCCACCATCCCACCCGTCATCTTCATCCCCCTGTCATCTTCCCACCATCCCACCCGTCATCTTCATCCCCCTGTCATCTTCCTACCATCCCACCCGTCATCTTCATCCCCCTGTCATCTTCCTCCCCACTGTCATTTTCCCACCATCCCACCCATCATCTTCATCCCCCTGTCATCTTCCTACTATCCCACCCGTCATCTTCATCCCCACTGTCATCTTCCCACCATCCCACCCATCATCTTCACCCCCCTGTCATCTTCCTACTATCCCACCCGTCATCTTCATCCCCCTGTCATCTTCATCCCCCTGTCATCTTCCTACCATCCCCCCTGTCATCTTCATCCCCCTGTCATCTTCATCCCCCTGTCGCCTTCATCCCCCTGTCATCTTCCCACCATCCCACCCACTGTCATCTTCATCCCCACTGTCATCTTCCCACCATCCCACCCGTCATCTTCATCCCCCTGTCATCTTCCCACCATCCCACCCGTCATCTTCATCCCCACTGTCATCTTCCCACCATCCCACCCTGTCATCTTCATCCCCCCTGTCATCTTCCCACCATCCCACCCATCATCTTCATCCCCACTGTCATCTTCCCACCATCCCACCCGTCATCTTCATCCCCCTGTCATCTTCCCACCATCCCACCCATCATCTTCATCCCCCTGTCATCTTCCTACTATCCCACCCCGTCATCTTCATCCCCCTGTCATCTTCCCACCATCCCACCCGTCATCTTCATCCCCACTGTCATCTTCCCACCATCCCACCCACTGTCATCTTCATCCCCACTGTCATCTTCCCACCATCCCACCCCGTCATCTGCATCCCCACTGTCATCTTCCTACCATCCCACCCGTCATCTTCATCCCCCTGTCATCTTCCTACTATCCCACCCGTCATCTTCATCCCCCTGTCATCTTCATCCCCCTGTCATCTTCCTACCATCCCCCCTGTCACCTTCATCCCCCCTGTCACCTTCATCCCCCCCTGTCACCTTCATCCCCCTGTCATCTTCCCACCATCCCACCCACTGTCATCTTCATCCCCACTGTCATCTTCCCACCATCCCACCCTGTCATCTTCATCCCCCCTGTCATCTTCCTACTATCCCACCCTGTCATCTTCATCCCCCTGTCATCTTCCTACCATCCCCCCTGTCACCTTCATCCCCCCTGTCATCTTCATCCCCCTGTCATCTTCCTACCATCCCCCCTGTCACCTTCATCCCCCCTGTCATCTTCATCCCCCTGTCATCTTCATCCCCCTGTCATCTTCCCACCATCCCACCCGTCATCTTCATCCCCTTGTCATCTTCCCACCATCCCACCCTGTCATCTTCATCCCCCTGTCATCTTCCTACTATCCCACCCTGTCATCTTCATCCCCCTGTCATCTTCCTACCATCCCCCCTGTCATCTTCATCCCCCTGTCACCTTCATTCCCCTGTCACCTTCATCCCCCTGTCATCTTCCCACCATCCCACCCACTGTCATCTTCATCCCCACTGTCATCTTCCCACCATCCCACCCACTGTCATCTTCATCCCCCTGTCATCTTCCCACCATCCCACCCGTCATCTTCATCCCCTTGTCATCTTCCCACCATCCCACCCTGTCATCTTCATCCCCCTGTCATCTTCCTACTATCCCACCCTGTCATCTTCATCCCCCTGTCATCTTCCTACCATCCCCCCTGTCATCTTCATCCCCCTGTCACCTTCATCCCCCCTGTCATCTTCATCCCCCTGTCACCTTCATCCCCCCTGTCACCTTCATCCCCCCTGTCACCTTCATCCCCCTGTCACCTTCATCCCCCCTGTCATTTTCATCCACCTGTCATCTTCATCCCCCTGTCATCTTCCCACCATCCCAACCGTCATCTTCATCCCCCCTGTCATCTTCCTACCATCCCACCCGTCATCTTCATCCCCCCTGTCATCTTCCCACCATCCCACCCGTCATCTTCATCCCCACTGTCATCTTCCCACCATCCCACCCGTCATCTTCATCCCCCTGTCATCTTCCCACCCACTGTCATCTTCATCCCCCTGTCATCTTCCTACTATCCCACCCGTCATCTTCATCCCCCCTGTCATCTTCCCACCATCCCACCCGTCATCTTCATCCCCCCTGTCATCTTCCCACCATCCCACCCGTCATCTTCATCCCCACTGTCATCTTTCTACCATCCCACCTGTCATCTTCATCCCCCTGTCATCTTCCCACCATCCCACCCGTCATCTTCATCCCCCTGTCATCTTCCCACCATCCCACCCATCATCTTCATCCCCACTGTCATCTTCCCACCATCCCACCCGTCATCTTCATCCCCCTGTCATCTTCCTACCATCCATATTGTAAAAAAAAAAATGAATAAGGGCTCTTTCACACGGGCGATCCAATCAGATCCCTGTCAGTTTTTCAGGCGGATCTGATCAGATCCTCCATGCAGCTCTATGGGGCAGCGGGTGTCATCGGAGACACCTCCACTGACACCCGCTGCCATCCGTATCCGATCCTGTCCGTGAAATCCGGACGGATGGAAACCCTATTTTTCCATCTGTTCAGGGATCGGATCGGATCGGATGAGAGCGGACAAGCGGTCCGCTCTCATCCGATCCCCCATAGAGAGCAGCGGGAGCTGTGACACCTCCCTCTCCGCACTGCAAGCGGAGACGGAGCTGTCATCCGCCGGCTCAGCGGGGATCGGCGGATCGATCCCCGCTGAGCAGCACGGATCCGCCTACGGAGGCGGACCGCGTGAAAGAGCCCTTAAGCAAATTCTAGAAAAATGTAATTAAAATAAAAAAACTACTGACACCAATGGCAGAACTACCACACAAACATTGCACTTGCGACCGGCCCTGGCGTTCCGCCACCAGGCTGGGAGGGAAGGGCCCCGTCGGGGGGGCCCTTTATGGTTTCTTGCATCGGGGCCCTGAAGGTTCTAGTTACGCCACTGCCATATATCAGTGGTAGCTAAAGAGTTAATAGCAAACAGTTTCTGAATTTGACCTTTCTTTTTTACATTCTAGTTATACAATCAATACATTGTTGACAGCTGGTGCATGCAACCAATAAGCTGCAAGCTAAGCATTACTTTATTAATACATTGTTGCATTCTGCAACATTTTCCAGGTGGCAGATTTGTTTCTATCTCAGGACAATTGTGACACCTACAGCTTGCCCAGAGTTACTGCAGTGGGAAGCTATCTATTGTTATATCTGCACTTTGTATTTAGGGCTAATTCCCACATATTGCAGTGACAGACTGCATTGTAAAATGTCTGTCACCGCAAGAACCTACAGAAAACAACTGTTTCCTATATGTCTCATTCACACGGCAACGCAGCCCATACTGCCATCAAATGCAGACGTGTTACATTTTATTGCAGCGCACACGGCCGAATCACATGAGTGAATCGCATGAGTTTTTATGGTGCTTTTTGCAGAAACGCCCCACAGTTCATTTGACATATTTTTCAGCTCCTATGTTTTTGGAAAGGGTCAGGAGCTTTTTTTTTTTAAACGCAAAACAGTGCTTTCTTTTTTTCTTTTTTCAAAAGACTTCAATGAAGAAGCTGCAGAAAAGAATGTTTTACCATGATGTTGCTGCGATCTTGCAGCGATTTACATTTTTTAATCGGCCCAACAGCAAATTGGTAAATAAAAAAAGAAAGCATAAAAAATCCAAACGCAAATTGCAGTAAAATTGCGGTAAAATAGCGTGCAAAAACACGAAACCCACAGCAAAAAGAACTGCAGAATTGATCGAAAGCATACTGCATAGGTGTGAACTGAGCCTCAGAGTAGAGATGCACTGAAATTTTGGCTGCCGACAAAAAAATGTTTTTCATAAGTCATGGGACTCAAAAAACGTAACATGCCTGCGTTATTGATGCATTCTCGCTGTGTTTTCAATGGGGAGGTGCAGTTTTTTGAACTGATCAAAAATGCAGCAAGCAGGATGCATTTTTTTTTTCCGAGCTAAAGGTGTCGATAATGGCCGACAAAAAAAAAATAAGATTCATTTAAATTAATGATGATAATTAAAAAGTCAAAAACAATACAATTATACAGTGCCTTTTAAAAGTTTTCACACCCCTTGAAATTTTCCACATTTTGTCATGTTATAACCAAAAATGTAAATGTACTTTATTGGGATGTTATGTGATACGCCAACACAAAGTGGCACATAATTGTGAAGTGGAAAGAAAATGATAAATGGTCTGCAAAATGTTTTTACGAATAAATAAGTGAAAAGTGTGGCGTGCATTTGTATTCAGCACTCGTCCAAAATCCCCCCGCCCCTGAGTCAATACTTTGTAGAACCCCCTTTCCCTGCAATTACAGCTGCAAGTCTTTTTGGGGATGTCTCTACCAGCTTTGCACATCTAGAAAGGGACATTTTCCCATTCTTCTTTGCAAAATAGCTCAAGCTCTGTCAGATTGGATGGAGAGCGTCTGTGAACAGCAATTTTAAAGTCTTGCCACACATTCTCAATTGGATTTAGAGGCGGCGGACGGCTTTCTGGTGGTAACAACCGATCTGGTGGTAACAACCGATGCGGCTCGGGAGCCGCTCGATCGTTACCCCAGCGAGTGGGAGGGGATACCCCCCCTCCCGCCGCCTTCCGCAGCTCTGCCCGGGTCTCCTGTCCCACCCGGAGACCCGAGCAACCCAGCCGGCGGATGGAGTCCCGTCCCGATCGAAGTCAGATGCGGCTTCAATCGGGTCTCCGTTGACATAACCTGGAGTCGGCGTACGTGACGTCACATCCGGGTTAAGCGGCTGCTAAAGACAACAGATTTAAAAAGTGAGTGTATTCAAAAATGCAGTTTTCGGCGTTTTGAATACATGGAAGTGTACTGGAGGGGTTTGGGGTCTTTTAGACCCCCGATCCCTCCATAAAGAGTACCTGTCACTGCATATTGCTGTCACAAGGGATGTTTACATTACTTGTGACAGCAATAAAAGAGATCAGATTTTTTTTTTTGTTTTTTAAAACCTGTGCTAAAATTTAAAAAAAAAAAAATTAATAGGAAAAAAAAATTTTTTAGCCGCCCCCGTCGTCGTGAGCTTGCGCACAAAAGAAAACGTATACGGAAGTCGCTCCACAAATGAAATCGCTGTTCAAACCACACATGTGAGGTATCGCCGCGATCACCAGAGCGAGAGCAATCATTTAAAAAAAGAGCTTAACTCCAACTCTAACTCTGGTAACCGTTAACATTTTTTAAAGCGTCGCCTATGGAGATTTTTATTGACCGTAGTTTGTCGCCATTCCGTGGGTGTGTGCAATTTTAAACCGTAACATGTTGGGTATCTATTTACTCGGCGTGACATCGTCTTTCACAATATACAAAAAGAATTGGCTAACTTTACTGTTTAGTTTTTTTTAAATGCAGTGAAATGTAATTTTTCCCCCAAAAAATGGCGTTTGGAAGATCGCTGTGCAAATACTGCGTGACAAAAAATATTGCAATGACCGCCATTTTATTCTCAAGAGTCTTTGCTAAAAATATATATATAATGTTTGGGGGTTCTAAGTGGTTTTCTAGCAAAAAATACTGATTTTAACTTGTGAACAAAATGTGTCAAAAATGGGCTTGGGGCTAAAGTGCTTAATCTTGGACTATGTTAATCAGTCTCCAGACTACCATGTTTGAATAGTTTTAACATTTTTGTTTGTTTTATCTTTACATTTTAAATGAACTAAAATAAAATATGTAATTTTACCTTTTCTCTTAAAACTTTATTTGCACCTAAAAAATCCCAGCTGCCACGGGAGCATCTCTTCCTGTGTCCTATATTTTCATACCGGGATGTAGTGCAGGTGAATAATCCTCTGGATATATCCTTTTCTTGTCTATTTCTTAACCACTTTACCACCGGAGCATTTTGCTGTCTTACGTCTGGGCCACTTTTTGCGATTCGGCACTGTGCGACTTTAACTGACAATTGCGCGGTCGTGCAATGCCGTACCCAAACGAAATTTACGTCCTTTTTTTCCCCACAAACAGAGCTTTCTTTTGGTGGTATTTGATCACCTGTGCGATTTTTACTTTTTGCGCTATAAACAAAAAAAAGAGCGTAAATTTTTAAAAAACAACAATATTTTTCACATTTTTTTATATGAAATTCCCCCCAAAAAAAAAAATGTAAAAATCAAAATTTTTTTAAATTTTTGGCCAATTTGTTTTCTGCTACCTATGTTTGGTAAAAAAATTCACAATAAGCGTATTTTGATTGGTTTGTGCAAAAGTTATTGCGTTTACTAACAAAGGGAAAGATTTTTGTCATTTTTGGTGTTTTTTTTTTAACGCGTAATGGCGGAGATCTGCGATTTTTTTTTTGCGGGAATGCGACATTGCAGCGGACAGATCGGACCCATGACTGACATTTTTGACACTTTTGGGGGTACCAGTGACATTACTGCAGTAATCAGTGCTATATATATGCACTGTTACTGTAAAAATGACACTGGCAGGGAAGGGGTTAATTTTATTGGAGAGGGAGGGGTTAATGTATGCCTGGTGCTTACTGACGTGTGGGGGGGGAGGTGACTGTGTGAGCAAGGGACAGATCGGAGTGTTCAGCTATGCTGAACACTCCGATCTGTCACTCCCTGTCACTTGGGAGATCCGCCCGCTTGTGTTTACACAGGCGGGCGGATCTCCACACTAGATCCCCGACGATCGGGGCAGAGCGGCGGCGATCGCCACTGCTCCTCCCCTGGCCCGACTCCCGCTGTGACTGAACACAGCGGGAGCGTGCCTCCGGCGGCGCGCGAGCGCCGCCCACAAGGGGGAGTGTCTGACGACGTAGGTCTACGTCGTCAGACGATAACCAGCCACTTTGCCGCAGTAGTACTACGGTACTCAGTGGCAAAGTGGTTAAAAAAGTCAAACCCAATCCCAGTCTTAGTCCGTAGGGTTCAAAATTGAGTTGGCCCACCCTTTACAGCTATAACAGCTTCAACTCTTCTGGGAAGGCTGTCCACAATGTTTAGGAGTGTGTCTATGGGAATGTTTGACCATTCTTCCAGAAGCACATTTGTGAGGTCAGTCACTGATATGGATTAGAAGGCCTGGCTCACAGTCTCCGCTCTAATTCATCCCAAAGGTGTTTTGTCAGGTTGAGGTCAGGACTCTGTGCAGGCCAGCCAAGTTCCTCCACCCCAAACTCAGTCATCCATGTCTTAATGGACCTTGCTTTGTGCACTGGTGTGCAGTCATGTTGGAACAGGAAGGGGCCCCAAACGGTTCCCACAAAGTTGGGAGCATGAAATTGTCCAAAATGTCTTGGTATGCTGACACCTTAAGAGTTCCCTTCACTGGAACTAAGGGGCCAAGCCCAACCCCTAAAAAACAACCCCACCCCATAATCTCCCCTCCACCAAATGATTTGGACCAGTGCACAAAGCAAGGTCCAAGAAAACATGGATGAGTGAGTTTGGGGTGGAGGAACTTGACTGGCCTGCACAGAGTCCTGACCTCAACCCGATGGATGGGAGGCCTTCTCATCTAACATCAGTGCCTGAATTTTCAAATTCACTTTCGGAAGAATGGTCAAACATTCCCATAGACACACTCCTAAACCTTGTGGACAGTCTTCCCAGAAGAGTTGAAGCTGTTATAGCTGCAAAGGATGGGCCAACTCAATATTGAACCCTACGGACTAAGACTGGGATGCCATTAACCACTTGCCGACCGCCGCAAGTACATTTACTGCGGCGGTCAGCCTCTCCTGGGCAAAGTGACGTAGTACTACGTCGCTAGCCCTGAAACCTGTAGGGGGTGAGCGCGCGCCGCCGGAGGTGCGCTCCTGGCCCGCTCGTTCCCCTGCATTACCCGCGCGTGTCACGGGCGGGTCCGATGTCCGCCGGTCACTCGCGATCTCCCGGTGGAGAGGGAGAAAGGCAGGCGGCTAATGTAAACAAAACTGCCTGTCATTCTCCCTGGTGTAACTGCAGAGATCATACGGTCCTGCTATGTAGAATCGTATGTCTCTGTGGTTACATGAAAAGCCACACCCCTTTACAGTTAGAAGCACGCCCCTAGGGACACATTTAACCCCTGCATCTCTAATAAAGTTAACCCCTTCCCTGCCAGTGTCATTTTTACAGTAACAGTGCATATGTATAGCTATGTATATGTAATGTATATTACTGTAGTAATGTCACTGGTACTCCCAAAAGTGTCAACAATGTCAGTCAGGGGCAGTGTTGCCAACCGCCCGTAGATTTACGGACAGCCCTTAAAAACAGGGCACTTTTCTCCTGCCCGTAAATGCCCGTAGCAGGAGAAAAGTGCCAGTAAATCTACGGCGGCAGCGGCAAGGTCAGAACTGCGCATGTGCGGCGCGCAGTTCCGGAGATCCCCGAGGCGAGGCGAGTTCTCTTCTCTCGCAGAGAAGCAGACTGCTCGCACTGCACTGCATCAGATGATCGTCGCCGTCGGACGAGACTAGTGCCACAGCCCGCCTGCGCCCGCCCCTGCCTCCGCCCCCGACGCAATTTAAGTTTTCCCGCCGGGCCGGCTGCCAGGCGCCGGCTAGGGACAGTGTGGAGTGGAGTCTGATGAGCTGTCATGTGCCTGTGTGGAGTACTAGAAGATGCAGGAGTCTGGACGGATGGTGGAGTGGACAGAGCAGTGAGCAGACTGTGACAGCAGAGGCAGCCGCTCGCAGAGCAGACAGAAGAGAAGAGGACTGTTGAGTGGGACTCCGAGCCTCTGACACTCAGCTAGCAGAGCAGACTGGTCACTGGAGTATTAGAGAGATGAGTCAGGGGGCAGAGGACATCAGTGTCCTGCTCCTGTGCCCCCTTCACCTCTCCACAGGCAGTGTCATAGCTTCACTCACTCTGCATTAATGTCACTGATATAGCTATGGAGAGGTGAAAGGGACTTAGGAGGAGGACACTGATGTGGAGAGCTAAGGGGGACAGAGGAAGAAACTACTGTGAGGGGGTGAGGAGGGCACTTCCATGTCCAGTTGTCCACGCAGGCTCTGACCATCTCCTGTATTATGTCCGCAGTCTCTGACCACCTCCTTTTCCATGTCCGCAGTCTCTGACCACCTCCTGTTCCATGTCCGCAGTCTCTGGCCATCTCCTGTATTATGTACACAGTCTCTGACCACCTCCTGTACCATGTCCGCAGTCTCTGACCACCTCCAGTTCCTGTATTATGTACACAGTCTCTGACCACCTCCTGTTCCATGTCCGCAGTCTCTGACCACCTCCTGTTCCATGTCCGCAGTCTCTGACCATCTCCTGTTCCATGTCCACAGTCTCTGACCATCTCCTGTATTATGTACACAGTCTCTGACCACCTCCTGTACCATGTCCGCAGTCTCTGACCACCTCCTGTTCCATGTCCGCAGTCTCTGACCATCTCCTGTATTATGTACACAGTCTCTGACCACCTCCTGTACCATGTCCGCAGTCTCTGACCACCTCCAGTTCCTGTATTATGTACACAGTCTCTGACCACCTCCTGTTCCATGTCCGCAGTCTCTGACCACCTCCTGTTCCATGTCCGCAGTCTCTGACCATCTCCTGTTCCATGTCCGCAGTCTCTGACCATCTCCTGTATTATGTACACAGTCTCTGACCACCTCCTGTTCCATGTCCGCAGTCTCTGACCATCTCCTGTATTATGTACACAGTCTCTGACCACCTCCTGTACCATGTCCGCAGTCTCTGACCACCTCCTGTTCCATGTCCGCAGTCTCTGACCATCTCCTGTTCCATGTCCGCAGTCTCTGACCACCTCCTGTTCCATGTCCACAGTCTCTGACCATCTCCTGTTCCATGTCTGCAGTCTCTGACCACCTCCTGTTCCATGTCCGCAGTCTCTGACCACCTCCTGTACCATGTCCGCAGTCTCTGACCACCTCCAGTTCCATGTCCGCAGTCTCTGACCATCTCCTGTACTATGTACACAGTCTCTGACCACCTCCTGTACCATGTCCGCAGTCTCTGACCACCTCCCGTTCCATGTCCGCAGTCTCTGACCACCTCCTGTTCCATGTCCGCAGTCTCTGACCACCTCCTGTTCCATGTCCGCAGTCTCTGACCATCTCCTGTACTATGTACACAGTCTCTGACCACCTCCTGTACCATGTCCGCAGTCTCTGACCACCTCCTGTACCATGTCCGCAGTCTCTGACCACCTCCTGTTCAATGTCCGCAGTCTCTAACCATCTCTTTTATTTTATCATGTCTGCAGTCTCTGCAGGGGAGTCTGGAGAGGAGTCAAAATTGAGAGCGCCGCCGGGATGGGGGTCATGTGTGGGGCCCCGGCCTGCGGAGTAGAGACCAGAGCCGTCTGAGCCCCGCACAGTGCGCCTGAGGGGAGGTCAGTGACAGCGCCGCCAGACCAGTCTGATGGGGGGGGGTCACTGATGTAAGGGGGAGAGAATACAATAAGGTAAGTGGGCACTGACTTTTGTTTAACTTAAACACATTGCTAATAGCACTATCTACATGTTTATAGTTTAATTATTTATATTTGCACGGTTTAACACTGAAAACGGCTATTTTATGTACATTTTTGCAGTGCCAGTAAAAAATTGGTGCCGTCCGTGAATTTTGGCATTCTGCCAGTAAATTTCACTCCGGGGGGTTGGCAACACTGGTCAGGGGTCCGATCTGTCCGCCGCAATGTCGCACTCCCGCAAAAAAATCGCAGATCGCCGCCATTACTCGTTAAAAAAAACAATAAAAATGACATTAATCTTTCCCTTAGTTAGTAAACGCAATAACTTTTGCGCAAACCAATCAAAATACGCTTATTGCGATTTTTTACCAAACATATGTAGCAGAAAACAAATTGGCCTAAACTGTTAAAAAATTTAGATTTTTACATTTTTTGGGGGGGGAATTTCATATAAAAAAATTTGAAAAATATTATTTTTTCAAAATTGTCACTCTTTTTTTGTTTATAGCGCAAAAAATAAAAAATCGCACATGTGATCAAATACCACCAAAAGAAAGCTCTGCTTGTGGGAAAAAAAGGACGTCAGTTTCATTTGGGTACAGCGTCGCACGACCGCGCAATTGTCCGTTAAAGTCATGCAGTGCCGAATCGCAAAATAGACAAATCCTTCGGGGCTTAAGTGGTTAAAGTTCATATGAGTGTAAAGGAAGGCGTCCCAATACTTTTGGTAATATAGTGTATCTTTATTAGGCTGACCCTAACCATCAATGTAGTGATTATGTAATACATCTAAATTGACAGTAGATGGCGATGTGTCCTAACATTTGCTGACCTTTCAAAGCAGTAGAGCAAAGTCAGTCCTAAATATTTCCATTTACATCACTATTTTCATCCTATTTCACTTTCATAATGCTAATATTAACTTGTCCTCCTATTACTTTTTTACAAATCCAAAACAACAAGGGGTTCATGCACTTCACCTTCTCTTCCACTTTTGGCACTTTTTTTGGGAGGGAAGGGGGCAGGTACCTATTTGGTACCCACTCCCACTTCTGATGGAGATGCCTAGGTGATCAATCCCACCCCGCCTGCAACCTCCTAGAACGCATCACAGGTCACAGGAGGCTGCGGGATTGATCACAAAGCGTAGCACAGCTCGCACAAGCGCAGCGAGGGCTGGCTGTGAACCCACAAGGAGTCACAGCTGGATTCCCACAGTCAAGATGGCAATGCCAAGGACCCAAAAATCATCAAAGAACTGGTCCGGGTGAGGACATCGCTGAATCCCTGGACAGGTAAGTGGCTCTTTATTAAAAGTCAGCAGCTGTGTACACTATTTGTAGCTGCTAAGTTTTCTTTTCTTTTTTTTTTTTTTTTTTTTAATTCGACTGGAGATCCTCCTAAAGTACATCTCTAGCTTTTTTTTTTTTTTTTTTTTGGGGGGTGGGGGAATAAAGTAGGGAATGAATAAAACCCCTTGTTAGTTTTTGTTTTTGTGTTCCATTGGGGAGAATCACTTGTTCTAGATAAGTGTCAAGAAGACAGCTCTCATCAGAAATGGGAGATTTCCCCTTGGTCTAGGAGAAACCCTACAGATTGGGATTTTCCATCATACTGACTTACTGCACAGATCTGGAAGAAAATACAAAAAGCAGAGATTCTAGAATACACAGGCCTCTTGTTTTTAGACAATGTTTGCTTATCACGAGTTCAAATTTAAAGTGGTTGTAAAGGCACACGGCTTTTTATCTGTATGCATTCTATGCATAAGGGTAAAAAACATTCTGTGTGCAGAAGCCCCCCCCCCCAATACTTACCTGAGCCCAATCTCGATCCAGCGAAGTCCACAAGAGCCTTGGGACTCACACTCCTTTTTGGCTTTTAGCAGCAGCAGGAACCATTGGTTCCCACTGCTGTCAAACACAGCCAGTGAGCCAATTGGGAGATGGAGGAAGCGGGGCTGAGCCTGTTGCTCCATGTGTGAATGGATACACAGAGCCATGGCTCAAAAGTGTGCCTGCGTGGGTGCCCCCAGAGCAAGCTACGTGCTGTGGGGGCACCCAGCAGGGGGGAGGAGACAAGAGCGCCAGTGTAGGACCCAAGAACGGGAAGATCCAGGCTGCTCTGTACAAAACCATTACACAGAGCAGGTAAGTATGACATGTTATAAAAAAAAAAGAAAAAGCGGCAGGGCGGCCCTTCTGCGCGAAATCACGTTGCCGCTGGCAACTCGCTTCTGCTGTAATTGGACATTTTGGTGGCACCTCGCGATCGTTTGGGAGAGAGGCAGAACGGCGGTCTGCCTATTTAAACAAGGCAGACCGCCGTTCTGTGAGAGGGGAAGATGGAGTTCTTGTGTTTCTGTTAACCACTTTACCGCTGAGTACCGTAGTACTACTGCGGCAAAGTGGCTCTTGTAGGCCTGACGACGTAGACCTACGTCGCCAGACTCCTCCCCTGTAGGTGGCGCTCGCGCGCCGCCCGGAGGCGCGCTCCCGCTGTTTTCATTCACAGCGGGAGTCGGGCCAGGGGAGGAGCGGCGGCGATCGCCGCTGCTCTGCCCTGATCGTCGGGGAATCAAGTTTGGATATCCGCCCGCCTGTGTAAACAGAGCAGGCGGATCTCCTAAGTGACAGGGAGTCACAGATCGGAGTGTTCAGCATAGCTGGACATCCGATCTGTCCCTGACTCACTCAGTCACCTCCCCCCCCACACGTTAGTAAGCACCAGGCATACATTAACTCCTCCCTCTCCAATAAAATTAACCACTTCCCTGCCAGTGTCATTTTTACAGTAACAGTGCATATTTATAGCACTGATTACTGCAGTAATGTCACTGGTACCCCCAAAAGTGTCAAAAATGTCAGTCAGGGGTCCGATCTGTCCGCCGCAATGTCGCAGTACCGCAAAAAAAAATCGCAGATCGCCGCCATTACGCGTTAAAAAAAAACATCAAAAATGACAAATCTTTTCCTTACACCGATCTCGGTCTTCTCACAGTCAAAGCACCTCCCCCACAGTTAGCAAGCTCTCCCAGGGAACACATTTTACACTTTGATCACCCCCTGCTGTTAACCTATTCCCTGCCAGTGTCATTAGTACAGTGACAGTGCAAAATTTTAGTACTGATCACTGTATTCGTGTCACTGGCCCCCAAAAAAGTGTCAAAGTGAAAGTTAGTGTCTGATTTGTCTGCCGCAATGTCGCAGTGCCACTAAAAATTGCTATTCCATTTCAGTTTTGTTTGGCATGGACTCTGGGTCCTGATGGAGTAACACCTGGGAGAATCTGGACATACTTCTCGGACCTTCCTAAGGACAGTGAATCTGTGTCCATATATAAAAACTGATTTCTACATCTATCAGTTTATGTAAATATTCTTGAATCCATAAGTTTCTAACATTTTCTGTCTACCTCACACTTGGATGTGGTGGGCTTCTCCTATGGGCTGGTATGGGTTACCCTCACCTGAAGATCTAGAGTATCTTTATTTTTTACTCAATGATGCCTACATGAGCTACATACATTCATTGAAGTTAAGAGTTATATATCATACATGTGTAGCACCCTAGGTGCTAGGCAAATGTATAGTGGGCCCTGTCTGCCTAACAGCAGGGCTGTGATTTACTCAGTTAGGGTGTCAGGGCTTCCAGATGTGCCTGCTGAAGGGAGAAGTGTCCCCACTGGCTCCTGTGACAGGCTCTCATAGGGCAGTGTGGGAAGCCCAATCAGGGCAGACATCCCAGCTTGTAACTACCCCAGAAGGCAGATTATGCTGCAAAGGATTCTGGGAGTGGGTATAAGTTTGGGGAGAAGTGCGTGGCATGGTGTCTCTGGCGGGAGCAGAGTCCCAGGAGAGAGAGTACGGCTGTCTCTCCTCCTGTCTGAGGAAAAGGATATCTCGGGGTGTCGCCTGAGTATTCAGAGAGTGCTGAGTTGAGCTGAGGGGATCCGGTGTGCCAAGAGCCTGCGGAGAGCGTGAGGGGACTTCTTATGGATTTCTTTCAACAATGGCTTTCTTCTTCCATAAAGGCCAGATTTTTAGACTGCACGATTAATAGTTGTCCTGTGGACAAATTCTCCCACCTGAGCTGCTCCTCCAGAGTTACCATGGGCCTCTTGGTTGCTTCTCTGATTAATGATCTCCATGCCCGGCCTGTCAGTTTAGGTGGACGGCCAAGTCTTGGTAGGTTTGCAGTTGTGCCATACTCTTTCCATTTTCAGATGATGGATTGAACAGCGCTCCGTGAGATGTTCAAAGCTTGGACTATTTTCTTTATAACCTAATCCTGCTTTAAACTTCCCCATAATGTTATCCCTGACTTGTCTGGTGTGTTCCTTGGACGTCATGATGCTGTTTGTTCACTAAGGTTCTCTAACAAACCTCTGAGGGCTTCACAGTACAACTGCATTTATACTGAGATTAAATTACACACAGGTGCAGTGGCGGCTGGTGCTCAAAATTTTTGGGGGGGCGCAAAAAGAAAAATGTAATAGGTATTGCTTCGCGTCAAAAAACGCAGTAAAAAATTGCGTGACTTTGAAGTCATGGTACAGGCATGGCACAGGTGATGGTATAGGCATGGCATAGGTGATGGTACAGGTGATGGTATAGGCATGGCATAGGTGATGGTACAGGCATGGCACAGGTGATGGTATAGGCATGGCACAGGTGATGGTATAGGCATGGCACAGGTCATGGTACAGGAGATGGTATATGCCCCCTTTCAATGCAGTGACCAGCGTACATGCCCCCTTTCAATGCAGAGACCAGCGTGCGTGCCCCCTTCAATGCAATGAACATTGTGCTGTGCCCCCTTCAATGCAATGAACACTGTGCTATGCCCCCTTCAATGCAATAAACACTGTGCTGTGCCCCCACAATGCAGAGTTCAGCGTGCATGCCCCCTTCAATGCAACTGTGCTGTGCCCCCTTCAATGCAATGAACAATGTCCTGTGCCCCCTTCAATGCAATAAACACTGTGCTGTGCCCCCTTCAATGCAATAAACACTGTGCTGTGCCCCAACAATGCAGAGTTCAGCGTGCATGCCCCCTTCAATGCAACACTGTGCTGTGCCCCCTTCAATGCAATAAACACTGTGCTGTGCCCCCTTCAATGCAATAAACACTGTGCTGTGCCCCCTTCAATGCAATAAACACTGTGCTGTGCCCCCTTCAATGCAATGAACACTGTGCTATGCCCCCTTCAATGCAATAAACACTGTGCTGTGCCCCCTTCAATGCAATGAACACTGTGCTGTGCCCCCACAATGCAATGAACACTGTGCTGTGCCCCCTTCAATGCAATAATCACTGTGCTGTGCCCCCTTCAATGCAATAAACACTGTGCTGTGCCCCCTTCAATGCAATAAACACTGTGCACCCTTCAATGCAATAAACACTGTGCCCCCTTCAATGCAATGAACTCTGTGCTGTGCCCCAACAATGCAGAGTTCAGCGTGCATGCCCCCTTCAATGCAACTGTGCTGTGCCCCCTTCAATGCAATGAACACTGTGCTGTGCCCCCACAATGCAGAGTTCAGCGTGCATGCCCCCTTCAATGCAACTGTGCTGTGCCCCCTTCAATGCAATAAACACTGTGCAGAGTTCAGCGTGCGTGCCCCCTTCAATGCAACTGTTCCGTGCCCCCATCAATGCAGAGTTTAGCGTGCGAGCCCCTTTCAATGCAGAGCGCCACAGCATTGTCCCCAATCACTGCAGAGCGCCACAGCATTGTCCCCAATCACTGCAGAGCGCCACAGCATTGTCCCCAATGATTGCAGAGTGCCACAGCATTGTACCCCAATGATTGCAAAGCGCCACAGCATTGTCCCCCAATGATTGCAGAGCGCCACAGCATTGTCCCCCAATGATTGCAGAGCGCCACAGCATTGTCCCCCAATGATTGCAGAGTGCCCACAGCATTGTACCCCAATGATTGCAGAGTGCCCACAGCATTGTACCCCAATGGTTGCAGAGCGCCACAGCATTGTCCCCCAATGATTGCAGAGCGCCACAGCATTGTCCCCCAATGATTGCAGAGCGCCACAGCATTGTCCCCCAATGATTGCAGAGTGCCCACAGCATTGTACCCCAATGATTGCAGAGTGCCACAGTATTGTACCCCAATGATTGCAGAGTGGCCACAGCATTGTCCCCCAATGATTGCAGAGCGCCACAGCATTGTCCCCCAATGATTGCAGAGCGCCACAGCATTGTCCCCCAATGATTGCAGAGCGCCACAGCATTGTCCCCCAATGATTGCAGAGTGCCCACAGCATTGTCCCCCAATAATTGCAGAGCGCCACAGCATTGTCCCCCAATGATTGCAGAGCGCCACAGCATTGTCCCCCAATGATTGCAGAGCGCCACAGCATTGTCCCCCAATTATTGCAGAGTGCCAGCATTGTCCCCCAATGATTGCAGAGCACCACAGCATTGTCCCCCAATGATTGCAGAGTGCCACAGCATTGTACCCCAATGATTGCAGAGTGCCAGCATTGTTCCCCAATGATTGCAGAGCGCCACAGCTTTGTCCCCCAATTACTGCAGAGTGCCAGCATTGCCCCCCAATGATTGCAGAGCACCACAGCTTTGTCCCCCAATGATTGCAGAGCACGCCAGCATTGTCCCCCCATGATTGCAGAGTGCCAGCATTGTCCCCCAATGATTGCAGAGTGCCAGCATTGTCCCCCAATGATTGCAGAGCGCCAGCTTTGTCCCCCAATGTTTGCAGAGTGCCAGCATTGTCCCCCAATGTTTGCAGAGTGCCAGCATTGTCCCCCAATGATTGCAGTGCCAGCATTGTACCCCAATGATTGCAGAGTGCCAGCATTGTACCCCAATGATTGCAGAGTGCCAGCATTGTACCCCAATCGATGCAGAGACCAGCGTGCGTGCTCCCTTCAAACTTACCTGGCGGCGGGGCGGCTCAGCTTCTTCCTCTTCTGCGGCGGGTCCTTCTCCCTCGTCTCGGCGGCGGGAACCGGCGGGCGGCCTGCTCCCTTCAAACTTACCTAGCGGCGGCGCGGCTCAGCTTCTTCCTCCTCTTCTCATGCGGCGGGTCCTTCTCCCTCGTCTCGGCGGTGGGAACCGGCGGGCGGCCTCTCCTTTTCTCTGAGCGGCGGTGACGGTGAGTGACTGACGCACGCACCGGCACCGCCCCCATTGCGATGTCAGCGATATCCTGGATGATGATTGGTCCAGGCTGTAGACTGGACCAATCACAGCCAGGATATCAGAAAGTGGGGGTGTCCAATCGCAAAGACTTGCGCCCAGGATACCCCCCTACCCCCCAGAAGGCAGCCAATCGGCGCCTCTTCTGGGACGTAACCCCACCCCCCCCCCCCCAGCCACCAGTTCCTTCAGGCGAGGCCGGCGAACCCAATTTTTTTTTTGTACAACTTTATTTGTTAGTTTTGTTTTTTTTTTTTCTTTTTTTTTTAGGGGTAGGGGGGCGGCGCCCTGGCGCCCCCTATGCACGGGCCGCCACTGCACAGGTGGACTCTATTTACTAAATAGGTGACTTCTGAAGGCATTTGGTTCCACTAGATTTTAGTTCGGATATCAGAGTAAAGGGGGCTGAATACAAATGCACGCCACACTTTTCAGATATTTATTTGTAAAAAAGTTTGAAAACCATTCATCATTTTCCTTCTACTTAACATTTATGTGTAACTTTATGTCGGTCTATCACATTAAATCTCAATAAAAATACATTTATGTTTTTTGGTTTTAACATGACAAAATGTGGAAAATTTCAAGGGGTATGAACACTTCTTCAGGGCACTGTAAGAACATAAGTTCTGTCATCTTACATGGAAAGTCAAGATTTGCACATTGAAAAGCAAGGGGGATAAATGAAGGTGTGTGGAAAACAGCCGGTCCCTAGTTTGTGTGTTTTTAACCTATATTGTTAGACAGGTTTATTTGGTTTATTAGCAGACTGGTGGGTAAGTATTTCAAACTAGGGACCGGCTGTTTTCCACACACCTTCATTTATCCCCCTTGCTTTTCAATTGACTACATACAGGGATGGAGACACTGAGCAGTGCTCGCCAGTGTCTCACTTAAAGTCCCAAAATTGCCTGTTTCTTGTAGCCAAGATTTGCACATGCTGATTGGATAGCTCTTGTTTTGACTCAGCAGGGAGTACATAAAATGACTGCAGAGAGACCACTGCTTCCACACAAAGAAAGTAGTCTTATCTGCAGACCAGTCCATTGCCTGGGGAAGAAGACTTGCAAAGTTCTTTGCACATGTAGGTTCCTTTCACACGCTGCGCTGCATGCATGCTGCGGTCGGTTCTTTGCTCAGCAGGGATCGATCCACCGATCCCCGCTGAGCAGGCGGATGACAGCTCTGTCTCCACACTGTGTGCAGAGAGGGAGGTGTCATAGCCCCGCTGCTCTCTATGGGGAATCGGATGAGAGTGGACCGCCTGTCCGCTCTCATCCGATCCCATCCGATCCGATCCCCTGGACGGATGGAAAATAGGGTTTCCATCCATCCGGATTTCACGGACAGGATCGGATAGCAGCGGGTGTCAGCTTACATGTCCCCACTGACATCCGCTGCCCCATAGGGATGCATGGAGGATCCGATCAGATCCGCCTAAAAAACTGACAGGCGGATCTGATCGGATAGTTTGTGTGAAAGGAGCCTTAGGGTATCAGTTTAGTTTTTAACAAAATTACAACTTTGTTTTGTTTTTTAACATTTTGTCCTGACATGCACTTTAAAGCAAAAAAAAAAAAAAAAAAAAAAAAACAACATTAGGCCCCTTTCACACAGGCGATCCGATCTGCCTGTCAGTTTTTCAGGCGGACCTGATCGGATGCTCCATGCATCCCTATGAGGCAGCTGGTGTCAGCAGAGACATCTCCACTGACGCCCGCTGCTATCTGATCCGTTCCTGTCCGTGAAAATCGGATGGATGGAAACCCTATTTTCCATCTGTCTGGAGGATCGGATGGGATCGGATGAGAACGGACAGGCGGTCCATTCTCATTGGATCTCCCCATAGAAGACAGCAGGGATCTGACAGCTTCATCTCTGCACACAGAGCGGAGACGGAGCTGTCATCCGCCTGCTCAGCGGAGATCGGCGGATCGATCCCCGCTGAGCAGAACGGACTCCGTCGGGCTGTGCACCCGTGTGAAAGGGGCCTTAAAGTACACATGTCCTATGTTTTATCCCTTTATTTCTAAAAATTCTTCAATACAGATAAATACCTGATGATTTACCAGAAACCCAGTGAGCTTCTAACTTTCTGTTGGGGCTGACAACACAGTGCATCTGCTGTATTGAAATCCCAACCAGTGTTGTCAGCTTTGCCTGCTGGACTACACTGTAGAACTCTAGTTACAGGGATGCTGAATTGGGCAGGAAGAGGTCTATCTCTTACATCTCCTGCAATTTTGGTTCAACAAAAGTGTCAACTGTACATCAGAAAGCAAGCTGAGAAAGCTTGCACTAGGACAACCGATAAGTCTATATTACACTGTGGAATCCAGTAGGTGAAAGAGAAAGCCACTCTCCCAGCAAGCCAATGTGACATAGTTACATAGTTAGTGAGGTTGAAAAAAGACATCAGTCCATCCAGTTCAACCTATGATGTGTGTGTGTGTCCGCTTTTAACCGTACATTGTATACCCCTGTATGTTGTGGTCTTTAAGGTGCCCATCTAATAGTTTTTTGAAACTATCAATGCTCCCTGCTGATACGACTGCTTGTGGAAGAGAATTCCACATCCTTACCGCTCTTACAGTGAAGAACCCCTTACGCACTTTAAGGTTAAACTGCCTTTCCTCTAGTTTTAGTGAGTGACCACGTGTCTTATTATATCTCCTTTCTCTGAATAGTTTGTTCCTTGTGCTCGGGTCACCAGTACAGTATTTGTACATTGATATCATATATACTGAGATTGTACTAGATATCCCCTCCTCTAGATCATTTATGAATAAATTAAACAGGATTGGTCCCAGGACAGAACCCTGGGGGACCCCACTTTCCAGACCCCTGCCCAATCCGAGTACTCCCCATTAATCACCACCCTCTGTACTCTCCCCTGGAGCCAGTTCTCTATCCAGGTACTCACCTTATGGTCCATACCTACCTTCCTTAGTTTGTACAGTAAGCGTTTGTGGGGAATGGTGTCAAAGGCCTTTGCAAAGTCCAGATACACCACATCCACAGGCTTTCCTTTATCTAGGTGGCAGCTCACTTCATCGTAGAAGGTTAATAGATTGGTTTGGCACGAACGATTTTTCATGAATCCATGCTGATTTCCACTTATAATACCGTTTTCATTACTAACGTCTTGTATGTGGTCCCTTAACCACTTGCCGACTGCCTAACGCCGATCTACGTCGGCAGTCAGCCCCTCACAGGCAAAGTGACGTAGGGCTACGTCACTAGCTTGTGAGGGTCTAGGGAGCGAGCGCGCGCCCCCGGAGGCGCGCTCCCGCTCCCGCGTGGTCACGGACCCCCCCGCGCGTGTGACCGGCGGACCCGATGTCCGCCGGTCACTCGGCGATCGGCGGGGGAGAGGGAGAATGTCAGGCAGCTTGTGTAAACAAGCTGCCTGTCATTCTCCTTGCTGTTAGGATACTGATCACTCGGATCTAGTATGTAGATCCGTTGATCAGTGTCCATACAGCTCAAGCCCCAGCCAATCACAGTAGAAAGCACGCCCCTAGGGATACACACAGCCCCTTTCTCCCAAATAAAGTTAACCCCTTCACTACCAGTGTATTTTTACAGTAACAGTGCATATATATAGCACTGATTACTGTAGAAATGTCACTGGTAACCCCAAAAGTGTCAAAAATGTCAGTCAAGGGTCCGATCTGTCCGCCCCAATGTCGCAGTACCGCAAAAAAAATCGCAGATCGCCGCCATTACACGTTAAAAAAAAACAACAAAAATGACAGAAATCTTTCCCTTTGTTAGTAAACGCGATAACTTTTGCGCAAACCAATCAAAATACGCTTTTTGCGATTTTTTTTACCAAACATAGGTAGCATAAAACAAATTGGCCGAAAAAGTAAAAAAATTTTGATTTTTAAATTTTTTTTTTGGGGAATTTCATATAAAAAAATGTGAAAAATATTGCTATTTTTGCAAAATTGACGCTCTTTTTTTGTTTATAGCGCGTGATCAAAAAATCGCACAGGTGATCAAATACCACCAAAAGAAAGCTCTGTTTGTGGGAAAAAAAGGACGCCAAATTCGTTTAGGTACAGCGTCGCACGACCGCGCAATTGTCCGTTAAAGTCACGCAGTGCCGAATCGCAAAATACCCCCTGGTCGGAATGGGGGTAAAATCTTCCGGGGCTTAAGTGGTTAACATCCCCTCCAAAATTTTGCAGACTACCGATGTTAGGCTGACCGGCCTATAGTTACCCGGGATATATCTCGGCCCCTTTTTAAATATTGGTACCACGTTGGCTTTTTTACAATCAGCTGGCACCATACCCGTCTATAAACTATTCTTAAAGATCAAGAATAATGGTCTGGCAATCACCTGGCTGAGCTCATTAAGAACCCTCGGGTGCAAGCCATCCGATCCCGGGGATTTATTTATGTTAAGTTTCTCTAGTTTAGCTCTAAGTCTATCTTCTGTTAGCCATGGCGGTACTTCCTGGGGTGTATTATTTAGTCCGGCCTTACAAGCTGGGTTAGTGTAGCCCCCCGATTCTTTTGTGAAGACTGAAGAAAAGAAATTATTTAACACTTCCGCCTTTTCTCTGTCCTCAGTGGCCATATTTCCTTTATCATCTTTTATGGGGCCAATGTGCTCTGGCCTCGCTTTCCTACTGTTTATATACTTAAAGAACTTCTTGGGGTTCTTTTTACTCTCCTCCGCTATATGTCTCTCGTGTTCTATTTTAGCCGCCCTGATTTCATCTTTACATTTCTTATTACACTCTTTGTAATGCTTAAATGCTGCCAATGACCCCTCAGTCTTGTATTTTTTGAAGGCCTTTTCTTTAGCACTAATATACATTTTTATGTTGGAGTTTAGCCACCCAGGGTTTAGTTTTGCTCTTTTAAATTTATTTCCCTTTGGAATGCACTGGTCAATCCCCTTGTTAAGTATGCTCTTGAAGCACTCCCGTTTTTCCTCCGTGTTCTTTGTTCCCAGGGTTCTATCCCATTTGATATTTTCTAGCAGCGAGCGCAGTTTAGGGAAATTGGCTCTTTTGAAATTCAGTGTCCTTATATTACCCTTGTGTTTCCTATTACTGTAATTAATACTGAAACCAATTGACCTATGGTCACTGTTCCCTAAGTTGTCCCGTATTTCTATATCCGTGAGCAGGTCTGTATTGTTGGTAATCAGTAGGTCAAGTACCGCATTGTTTCTTGTCAGTGCATTCACCATCTGACCCATGAAATTGTCCTGCAAAACATTTAGGAACTGCCTAGCCTTGGCTGAGTGCGCGGTTCCTTCTGCCCAGTCTATATCTGGATAATTAAAGTCCCCCATTATAATGACATTTCCCATCCTTGCTGCCAATCCTATCTGTAAAATGAGGTCCGCCTCCCCCTCCTCCCTCTGGTTGGGGGGCCTATAGCATACGCCCAATATTACCTTCCCCACCGTGCCTTCCCTTTGACGCTCTACCCATAGGGATTCTGCCTCATCCATAGCTCCATTATTAATATCATCCCTCATATTTACCTGTATACTGTTCTTAATATACAGACATACCCCTCCCCCTTTTTTACCTTCTCTATCCCTGCGATAAAGGGAATACCCCTGAATGGTCGCCATCCAGTCATGAGAGCTGTCAAACCAAGTCTCTGTTATCCCCACAAAATCTAAGTCCTCCTCAAACATCAGCAGCTCCAACTCTCCCATCTTGTTGGCCAGGCTTCTGGCATTGGTATACAAACCTCTTAATTTTGAGCGGCTACATATATCCTCATTTGATGTTTTTAGGCTGCTCTCCTGATTTTTCCCCCTACCCATCCTGGGTATAGGAGCTCCGTACACCCTACCACTAATGCCCCCATTTCTGCCCTCTGAAACTTGCTTTCCACTGGCTAATTCTACATCTGTACCCTCCCCCCCGTCACCTAGTTTAAAAGCCCCTCTAACTTTTTGGCCATCCTCGCACCCAGTACGGCTGCACCCTCCCCATTTAGGTGCAATCCGTCCCTACCAAAGAGCCGGTGGCCGACTGAGAAGACGGCCCAGTTCTCCAGGAACCCGAAACCCTCCTTACTACACCAGCTCCTCAGCCACTCGTTAACTTCCCTAATCTCCCGCTGCCTCTCTGGTGTGGCTCGAGGTACAGGTAGTATTTCAGAAAATACTCTCTTGGAGGTCCTAGTCCTCAACTTAGCGCCTAAGTCCCTGAAATCGTTTAGGACTCTCCATCTTCCTCTGCCTATGTCATTGGTACCCACGTGTACCATGACAGCTGGGTCTTCCCCAGTCCCACCCAATAATCTGTTCACCCGATCCGCGATGTGCCGAACCCGAGCGCCCGGTAAACAACAGACTGTTCGGCGCACACGGTCTTTGTCACAGATTACACTGTCTGTCCTTCTAATAATTGAGTCCCCTACCACCAGCACCTGTCTTTCCTTTCCCTTTCTCCCGGCCTCACTGGAGGAGTTCTTCCCCTGGCAGCTAGGGGCGTCACTCTGCTCCAGCAATGCTGGTCCCTGACTGGTTTCCCCAACATCACACAACGGGGCGTATCCATTGGGGTGCTCCAGCCCAGGATCAGCCTCCTTGCCTTGTCCCCTTCTACCCCTCCTAACTGTCACCCCTCTACTCTGCTCTGATGCCTGCACCTCTGATACTCCGCCCACCTCTGTGCAGACCCCTGCCTGCACCTGACTGGTACGATCCTGGCTCTCCTCCGGTATGGACATTCGTCTCAGTGTTGCCAGCTGCTTCCCTAGATTCAGGACCTGAGCTTCCAGGGAAGCAACGTGCTTACATTTTGCGCATTTGTATTCGCCCTCGATCGCATGAATGGGAGGAACGCATACATATCACAAGATGTACACCGAGTCGCATCTCCACACCCGCCGGGCATTGTACCTACTAATCTAATCTAATGGGGATTCAGCGATTTAAGTCTATCCTATGTGGCTATTTCCTGGCTTCCTAACTCTACCTTCTCACCCTCTGGTATTCCACTCCACTCACTTGACACTCAGTTGCACAACACTCACAATCTCACAGCCCGGTCAGTCGCACAACACTCACAGCCGCACAGCCCGGTCAGTCGCACAACACTCACAGCCGCACAGCCCGGTCAGACGCACAACACTCACAGCCGCACAGCCCGGTCAGACGCACAACACTCAGTCGCACAGCCCGGTCAGACGCATAACACTAAGTCGCACAGCCCGGTCAGACGCACAACACTACGTCGCACAGCCCGGTCAGACGCACAACACTACGTCGCACAGCCCGGTCAGACGCACAACACTACGTCGCACAGCCCGGTCAGACGCACAACACTAAGTCGCACAGCCCGGTCAGACGCACTAGACTCAGTCGCACAGCCCGGTCAGACGCACAACACTCAGTCGCACAGCCCGGTCAGACGCACAACACTCAGTCGCACAGCCCGGTCAGACGCACAACACTACGTCGCACAGCCCGGTCAGACGCACAAGACTCAGTCACACAGCCCGGTCAGACGCATAACACTCAGTCGCACAGCCCGGTCAGGCGCACAACACTGAGTCGCACAGCCCGGTCAGACGCACAACACTGAGTCGCACAGCCCGGTCAGACGCACAACACTAAGTCGCACAGCCCAGTCAGCCGCACAACACTCAGTCGCACAGCCCAGTCAGACGCACAACACAGTCGCACAGCCCGGTCAGATGCACAACACTGAGTCGCACAGCCCGGTCAGACGCACAACATTGAGTCGCACAGCCCGGTCAGACGCACAACACTAAGTCGCACAGCCCAGTCAGCCGCACAACACTCAGTCGCACAGCCCGGTCAGACGCACAACACTCAGTCGCACAGCCCGGTCAGACGCACAACACTCAGTCGCACAGCCCTGTCAAACGCACCCACTCACAGTACACTCAGGTAGCAATAGGTACCCACAGACACTCAGGTAGCACTAGGTACTCACAGATACTCAGGTAGCACTAGGTACTCACAGATACTCAGGTACTACACTACCCCCTCAGTCACTGTTCAATCTAAGTCACCAGTCTTACTTACCCAGTGTGTGTCCCTTTAAGCCTGTCACTAGCAGTTCCTGACGGTGAGTCGGTCAGTCTCCTCTCAGCACCCCGCCTCCCTCGGTCAATCCCTGTCAGTTAGTCTCCTCTGCTCCTCTCTGTGGGGAGGGGGGGGTTCCCGCATGCCGCCCGCAACAAGGGGGGGGGGTCTTAGCACCGGACACCGCCGCCGCCACAACAAGGGAGGGGGGGGTTATCGGTCCGCTCGCCGCCCGCTTCCTTACAGGGGGGGGGAGGGGGGTTCTAGCCCGGACGCCGCCGCTCTTTTGAGGGGTGGGGGGGTACTCAGTCCTTCAGTCCCTCTTAGACCTCCTCTGCCGCTGCTGCCGCCGCTCAGGTGATCCTCCCCTTCAGTCACCGGACCCCTCGGTTCCCCGAGATCTCCCGCACCGGCTCCCCCACAGCACCTTCTCCTCCTCCTCTCTCTGCACGCACGCACACACACAAGTCCTGCTTCCTGCTTCCGGTTTCAGCAATCTCCTTCCTGCCTCCTGCCTCACAACTGATGGAGGGGTCTGTACTGATGGAGGGGTCTGTACTGATGGAGGGGTCTGTACCGATGGAGGGGTCTGTACTGATGGAGGGGTCTGTACTGATGGAGGGGTCTGTACTGATGGAGGGATCTCTACTGATGGAGGGGTCTGTACTGATGGAGGGGTCTGTACTGATGGAGGGGTCTGTACTGATGGAGGGGTCTGTACTGATGGAGGGGGGTCTGTACTGATGGAGGGGGGTCTGTACTGATGGAGGGATCTCTACTGATGGAGGGGTCTGTACTGATGGAGGGATCTGTACTGATGGAGGGGTCTGTACGGATGGAGGGGTCTGTACCGATGGAGGGGTCTGTACTGATGGAGGGGGGCCTGTACTGATGGAGGGGTCTGTACTGATGGAGGGGTCTGTACTGATGGAGGGGGGTCTGTCTGTACTGATGGAGGGGGGCCTGTACTGATGGAGGGGTCTGTACTGATGGAGGGGTCTGTACTGATGGAGGGATCTGTACTGATGGAGGGGTCTGTACTGATGGAGGGGTCTGTACTGATGGAGGGGTCTGTACTGATGGAGGGGGGTCTGTACTGATGGAGGGATCTGTACTGATGGAGGGGTCTGTACTGATGGAGGGGTCTGTACTGATGGAGGGGGGTCTGTACTGATGGAGGGATCTGTACTGATGGAGGGGTCTGTACTGATGGAGGGGTCTGTACCGATGGAGGGGTCTGTACTGATGGAGGGATCTGTACTAATGGAGGGATCTGTACTAATGGAGGGATCTGTATTGATGGAGGGGTCTGTACTGATGGAGGGATCTGTACTGATGGAGGGATCTGTACTGATGGAGGGTGGTCTGTCTGTACTGATGGAGGGGTGTCTGTACTGATGGAGGGGGGTCTGTACTGATGGAGGGGGGTCTGTACTGATGGAGGGGTCTGTACTGAGGGGGGTCTGTGCTGATAGAGGGATCTGTACTGATGGAGGGGGGTCTGTACTGATGGAGGGGTCTGTACTGAGGGGGGTCTGTACTGAGGGGGGGTCTGTACTGATGGGGGGGGTCTGTACTGTCAGAGGGGGTCAATACTTAGTGGAGAGTGGGGTCTGTACCGATGGAGGGATCTGTACTGAGGGGGGCTCTGTACTGACAGAGGGGGGTCAATACTTAGTGGAAAGCGGGGTCTGTACTGAGGGAGGGGAGCCTGTACTGAGGGGCGACTATAGTTGGTAGAGAGAGATGACACAATGTTTTATCACACCGGGTGACACCAACCCTAACGACGCCACTAGATGGAAGGTGCCGACAGCCAGGGGTCCGCTGAAAGGAGCAGAGCACCCCCAGTTCAAGGAAAACAGGCCCTGCCCGCTGCTGGCCATCATGAACATCCTACTGCTGGCATGGAAGGTAACATTTTATACACCATCATACACACCAAACCCGCGATTGGGACAGGGCTAACGGGTCTCTCTCTCACCCTCCCTCTCTCTCACCCCAACCCCCTCTTTCTCTCACCCCCTTCTCTCTCTCTCACTCTGTACCGAAAAAAATAAACGTCCTTTTTTTCCCCACAAACAGAGCTTTCTTTTGGTGGTACTGTATTTGTTCACCTCTGGGTTTTTATTTTTTTTTATTTTTGCGACAATTTTGAAAAAAAAATATATATATATTTTTCACTTTCTGCTATATGACATTCCCAAAAAAAATCAACATTTTTTTAACATTTTAGGCCAATTTGGTTTCTGCTACATATTTTTGTACCTTGATTACTGAAGGCCCCTTTCACACTTGTGCGACCTCAAAGTCACACAATTTTTCTACTGCGTTTTTTGCCGCAAAGCAATGCCTATTACATTTTTCTGTTTGCGCCCTCCCAAAAATTTCGAGCACCAGCCGCCACTGTATATAACCTATATTATATTGTGAATAAAATATAAGTTTATGAGATTTGTAAATTAGTCCATTCCTTTTTTACTCACTATTTGTACAGTGTCCCAACTTTTATGGAATTGGGTTTGTATAAAACCAAATCCCCTGCACTGTTTATTGTGTGACGAGCCATTGGGAGTAAGGATGGATGTGTGAACTGTCCCTAAGTGACTGTCTGCTGATAATCAGAAGAAGGCCTGTGAAGTCATCACACAGCAAGCCCTATGGGGACAGTGCTACACAAGCTATTTGGGTGTACATGTACTTTGAGAAGAAAGGGTACATTTTTTATAAAGAATTCTATTGTTGCTCAGTGCCATCTTAAGAGCATTATAGGCCCCTGGGCAATGCCCTGCCTAAACAGTCATCCACGAGTATAAAAATGCAAATTATCGATAAGGCTATCTTTATTGGTACCTCCAACAAAATCAGTGTTTAAAGCGGAGTTCCGGGCACAGAATCGTTTTTTCAATAAACATACCCCCGGGACAGTCAGGGCTAGTACATTCCACAATGGCTAGCCTCTGATCTGTCCCGGTTCGCACTTACCTGCAAGAAGAAATACTCACTTTTAAAATTTCTTCTCCAGCGTTGCCATCTCTGTTGTGGGCAGCTGAAGCCAGCGCGATCCTCTTCTGCGTCCTCTTCCACGTCTTCATCTCCCAGAATGCGCCTTCACCGGCCCCTCTCGTCACTTCCGGTGCGGCGCCGCATTCCTCCACAGCTTCTGGGCATGCCCAGTAGCTGTTTAGCAGGGAATGCGGCGTCGCACCGGAAGTGACGAGCGGGGCCGGTGCCGTCGCATTGATTCCTAGGAGCAATGACATTCAGCTCCCAGGAATGATTGCAAACCGGAAGTGACGGCGCGGGCCGCGGCCACAGAGGGAGGAAGTGGAAAATAGGTGAGTATTTCTATCTACAATTACAAGTAAAAAAAAAAAATAACCCTAACTATCCAATTCCTTTTCAGGTGAAGAAGAGCAAGCGGATGGACACAAAATCGATTAGGTCGATTTTGTGCCCGGAACTCCGCTTTAAACATTCATTTAACAAATAATAAATAATATACTGTATATATATATATATATATATATATATATATAAAATTAATAAATAGAAAATAATAAAAAAAAGGTTAAAAAAAAGATTAATAAATAATAAAAAAAAATAGAAAAAAAAATATCCTTAGTAATTTGGGCATCAATTGTCTACAAAATGAAAGTGACATGCAGATGTTTTGGCTTTCTGAACATACAAAGACAACATTAATTTCTGCACATAAAAAAAAGTTAGTACTTTCCTTTTCTGTCTTTCTTTCCTTTCTGCCATGCTGGCTTCCACTTTAGGCCCCTTTCACACTGTCAGTCAGTCAGACGGACTCCGTTTATCTCAGCGGGGGATTGATCCGCCGATCCCCCGTTGAGCAGGAGGATGACAGCTGTTCTCCGTGCTGTGTGCGGAGACACAGCTGTCAGTTCCCCATACATCTCTATGGGGGAATCGGATGGGAACGGACCGTCGGTCCGTTCTCATCCGATACCATCCGATCCGCTGGACGGATGGAAAATAGAGTTTCCATCCGTCCAGATTTGACGGATCGGATAGGATGTCAGCAGACATGTCTCCGCTGACAACCCGAAGCCCCATAGGGATGTATGGGGGGACCGTTCAGATCCATCAAAAAAAAAACAGACATGTGAAAGAGCCCTTAGGTAGGGATGATCGAACGGTTCGGGTCGACCATCGGTTCGACCCGAACATTGACTGTTCGAAATTCGGCCGAATTACGAACTTTTTGCGGAAAAAGTTCGGAATTCGGCAACCAGAACCGACCAAAATGCAATGGGACAGGAACTGGGCTTTAAAAGCCCTTGATTGGACCAGAACCATCAGTAAAAGCCAATTGAGGGGGCAGGAGGATGCTAGGAATGTGATTGGAGTGAATCAGTAGTGAATATGCCCCCCAGTATATAACATAGCCCCGCCAAATCGCTAGCACTGTAATACAGGGGCTGTGGAAGAGAGTGGAAGCAGTTCTGTTACTCCTGCTTCAAAAGTGTCATTTAGCAATTATTAGTGTGAGGAAAGGGATATCTAGTGTAGTTAGGGTACTATTTTCCACTATAGTTAGATTTAATAATCTAGTTTCTGTAGGGAAAGTGTTAAGTGTCAGGGTGACTATAGTGTAGTGTAGGGTGAACTGACTCTGACTGCTATAGCAGGGTGACCAAACTCTTCCATGTCAGGGTGACCGCCAGAGAAAAAAGATAATTTTTCTTAGAATTTCAGTAGAGCAGGATAGTGGCTCCGCTATTTTCACACCTGGCTGTTTTTGTTGCAGGCGTTTATTGGGCTTTTATGTGGATGTCTATTGAGGCAGGCATGACATCTGAACTTCTGTGTAGGGGTATATATACACACACACATATATGTATATATATACACATACACACATGTAGGTGTGAAAGTAGCGGAACCCTATGCCTGCGCTAATGAAATTATTTGCAGGCATAGGGCTCCGCTCCTATCACACCTATATGTGTGTATGTGTATATATACATATATGTGTGTGTGTATATATACCCATATACAGAAGTTCAGATGTTATGCCTGCCTCCAAAGACGCCCAAGAATAATGTAAAGGTGATTGAGAGGAGTGACATTACGGAAGGGATGAGTATGGAGTTAGAATCCGTATGGGTAGAACTCCATAGGGAAGGAGAAAAGGGAAAAGTAATTGTGGGGGTCTGCTATAGGCCACCTAAACAAGGGGAGGAGGTAGAGCAGGAAATTTTAGCACTTTTGGGTAAAGTGGCAAAGCTAGGATCAGTCATCATATTGGGGGACTTCAATTATCCCGACATTGACTGGGGAGAGGGGACTACACACTCACATTAGGGCCGTCTATTCACGGAAACCTTACAGGATAATTACATGTCACAGTTGGTGGATTCTCCTACTAGAGAAAACGCAATCCTGGATCTATTGATCACTAATGACCCAGACCTAATCTCGGAGGTAGGAGTCCAGGACAACCTGGGCTCTAGCGATCACAGGGTGATCACATTTAGTGTAAATAACAATATAGCAAGGCAAGCGGGGAACATAAGAACCCTTAACTTCAGAAGGGCAGACTTTCCAAAATTGTACTCGTTGATGGAAAGGGTAAACTGGGACCGAACCCTGGGATCCCTGACCACAGAGGAAAAATGGGAATGCTTTAGGAACATATTAAGCAAAGGCATCTTGCAGTGCATTCCTATGGGAAATAAATTTAGAAGGGACAAAGCCAAACCTGGCTGGCTAAACCGGAGCGTTAAAAAACTTATTAGGGGAAAAAAATTGGCCTTCAGGAAATATAAATCAGAGGGCACAGTATTGGCTTTCGACCAATACAAGGAGGCAAATAGGAAGTGTAAACACAAAATCAAGATGGCTAAAATAGACTTTGAGAGACAAATAGCGGAGGATAGTAAAAAAAAACCAAAGAAATTCTTTAAGTATATCAACAGCAAAAAAACTAGGGCAGGGCATATTGCACACATAATTAACAATGATGGGAGGATGGTTACAGAGTACACTGAAAAAGCAACCGTGCTGAATGCTTTTTTCTCGTCAGTCTTTACACAGGAAACTGAGGGGTACACTGACCATGACTGTATGGTTAGTAGTAATACACAGGACTTGCCACTATGGCTAACAGAGGGTGAAATCAGGGAAAGGCTGGATAAACTTAACACAAACAAATCACCAGGCCCGGATGGCGTAACCCCGAGAGTACTCAAGGAACTCAGTAAGGTTATATCCAGACCACTGTTCCTGATCTTTGCGGACAGTATTAGGACAGGAGATGTACCAGGGGAGTGGAGGAAAGCAAACGTGATTCCGATATTCAAAAAGGGTCAGAGGCATATACCGGGAAATTATAGGCCTGTCAGTCTGACATCAGTAGTATGTAAACTTCTGGAGGGGATGATAAGGGACTATATCGTAGAGTTTGCTAAGGACAACAGCATTATCAGTAGTAACCAGCATGGGTTTACAAATGGGCGTTCTTGTCAAACCAATCTCTTAACATTCTACGAGGAGGTGAGTTGTGAGCTAGATAGGGGCAGACCAGTGGATGTGGTGTACCTAGATTTTGCTAAGGCGTTTGATACAGTTCCCCATAAGCGCTTAATTTATAAAATAAGGTCTGCAGGTATCGACAGCAGGGTTTGCTCTTGGATACGGAACTGGCTAAAAGGGCGTGTCCAAAGGGTGGTAATAAACAGCGCATACTCAGACTGGTCTGTGGTAGTAAGCGGGGTCCCCCAAGGCTCAGTCCTAGGACCAACCTTGTTCAATTTATTCATAAACAGCATTGAGGACAGGATCAGTAGTTCAATATCAGTTTTTGCAGATGACACAAAATTAGGCAGGGCAATAACAGCACAGCATGAAGCAGATATCCTACAGAATGACCTGGACAAAATAACGGAGTGGGCAACGACATGGCAAATGAGGTTTAACGTGGAGAAATGTAAGGTTTTGCACTTGGGGACTAGAAATATAAAAGCACAATACACGTTAGGAGGGGAACCCTTGGGAGAATCAAAAATGGAGAAGGATCTGGGAGTCTTGGTTGATGATAGACTAGGCAACAGCATGCAATGTCAGGCGGCAGCTGCCAAGGCTAGCAGAATATTAGCATGCATAAAGAAAGGGATGTATTCCAGAGATAAGACTATAATCCTTCCACTTTATAAAACTCTGGTCCGACCTCATCTGGAGTATTCTGTCCAGTTCTGGTCACCAGTCCTCAGAAGGGATGTGTTGGAGCTGGAGAGGGTCCAGAGAAGGGCAACTAAACTAATTAGGGGATTGGAGGACCTTGATTATGAGGAGCGTCTGCAATCGCTTGATTTATTCTCCCTGGAGAAGAGACGCCTGAGGGGGGACATGATAGCAATTTTTAAATATCTCAATGGGGATCTAGGCTTAGAAAAAAAGCTGTTCAGTCGAAGGGATTGCATGAGGACTCGGGGGCATACAATGCGATTAGAGGAGAAGCGTTTTAACCTCAGGCAACGTGGGGGGTTCTTTACTGTTGGGGCTACAAGATTGTGGAATTCTCTACCACAAGAGGTGGTTTCTGCAGGTAGTATAGTGGCTTTCAAAAGACTACTAGACGTACATCTCAAGGATCAGAACATTCAGGGGTATGCAAGATGATTACAGCCACACACACCTACACAGGTTGAACTGGATGGACTATTGTCTTTATTCAACCTCACCTACTATGTAACTATGTAACTATGCCTGCGCTAATGAAATTATTTGCAGACATAGGGCTCTGCTACTTTCA
The DNA here is from genome assembly GCF_965119305.1 of Pelophylax lessonae. Lineage (NCBI taxonomy): Eukaryota > Metazoa > Chordata > Amphibia > Anura > Ranidae > Pelophylax > Pelophylax lessonae. The sequence continues at coordinate 714,498,008 of NC_138769.1, read as the reverse complement.
CACCTATATGTGTGTATGTGTATACAGTATATACATATATGTGTGTGTGTGTGTATATATACCCCTACACAGAAGTTCAGATGTTATGCCTGCCTCCAAAGATGCCCAAAAAATGCCCAAAAAAACGCCTGCAACAAAAACGCCCAGGTGTGTTGTTGCAGGCGTTTTTTTGGGCATTTTTTAGGCGTCTTTGGAGGCAGGCATAACATCTGAACTTCTGTATAGGGGTATATATATACACACACACATATATGTATTTATACACATACACACATATAGGTGTGATAGGAGCGGAACCACATCCCTGCAAATAATTTCATTAGCGCAGGCATAGGGTTCCGCTACTTTCACACCTATATGTGTATGTGTATATATACATATATGTGTGTGTGTATATATACCCCTACACAGATGTTCAGATGTCATGCCTGCCTCCAAAGACGTCCACAAAAAAGCCCAATAAACGCCTGCAACAAAAACGGCCAGGTGTGAAAATAGCGGAGCCATATCCTGCTCTACTGCAATTCTAATACAAACAATGTTTTTTTTCTGGTTCTGGACATGCTACAGAGCTGAAACTTCACAGGTACACTTTTTAGACCTCCCAGACACTAAATCCAAAGAAATATCATTTTTTTCCCCAATAATTTTTTCAATAATTGGCTCTCTACCAAAAACGAAAATTTTTAAGAACTTTTTTTTTGTGTGATTAATAGTCCCTGGGGCATGACCCAGAACCCTAGGCACTTTTTAGGGGCATTTATTGGGTTTTAGGGCTTCAAAATGGTGTTTTTTGATTACCGAAGTTCGGGTCCCATTGATTTCAATGGGGTTCTTAAATCCAGACCCGAACTTTCAGGAAGTTCGGGTGTTCTGGTCGAACCGAACTTTTCAAAAGTTCGATCATCCCTACCCTTAGGCTTCTACAGCATTGGCTCTGCCCTTGTGGCTTGCGCTGTGACTGTCCTGGTGTGTGCCTGTCTCCCGGTGGACCTCGGAAGAAGGCAGGCACTCCTGCTGCTGTGGGCACCCCTTCATGGCCCGATTAACCTGACAGCAGTGCCAGGCCAGCTTCCAAGTTTGGCGGCTGGGTCTGGTGAACACACACATGAACGTTCAGCCAGACTCAACTGTCCTGTGTGCACCTGTTTCTGTGGAGATGGACATTCATTCCTGCAGTTATGGGCTCCCCCTCCACGGCCCAAGTGGCCTGACAGCAGCGCAGAGCCAACAGGCGCTTGCCACCTGCTAAGTTCAGTGGTGGGATGCACACGGGAGTCAAGACTAATGCTTTGCTGGGGCTGGGCAGGTGGGGCCCCTGGGCAACTGCCCAGCAAGCCCATGCGGTAAGACAACCCTGTTGTTGCTGTATATTAAGGTATCGACCGATTATCGTCAACACCGATATATCGGGGGCCAATATGCACTTTCCCCGATATATTGAAATCGGCCCCTGAGGTTACCGATATTGCTGATATTTAGGGAAAGTGCATGTGCCGGGATGATGCCTGCACCGGTACCGGTGTCCATAGCTGACGGACGGCTGACTTGTAATGACAACCAAGGCGACTGAGAAGCCGCTCGGCTGTCATTACAAGAAGCGGGAGGGGACGTCACCCCCCCCCTCTCCCGCCGTATTCCGCGGCTTGCCGGGTCTTCTGTCCCACCAGGAGACCCGGGCATCCTACCTTCACCGCCACCAAAGAGAAGACCCGGGTGCCAAAATTAAAAAAACTGACAGCATTCAAAACAGCCAAACTTGGCGTTTTGAATGCTTTTCAGTGCCGAGGAGGGGTTTGGGGTCTTTTAGACCCCCAGATCCCTCCACAAGGAGTACCTTTTAGAAAATAAAAAATAAAAAAAAATTTGTTTTACATGTCCGAAAATATCGGCCGACCGATATCCGATGACCAAAATATCGATATCGGCATTAAAAAAACGATATCGGTCAATCACTACTGTATATTATGACATATGTGGAATTTATTCATGCAGATCTGTAGACAGGCTTGCTTTAAGGCAGACTGGTTGTTTTTTGAAAAACGCTAAAATTTTCCAAATTGTCAGTATGGGCCTTATTGGAAAGTACAGTATATCCTGCCATGGTTGGATGCTGCCCTGCGTTTTCATGCTGTCTGTGGACATAAAAGGGTAAAGCACGCTGTATAGTATAAATTATGCAGAGTGTAATAAACATCCGCAGAGTACATTGCTGCAGAGATAATGCTAATGAGCATTCTGTGGTTTTGTCGTTTCTTCCAGATAACCCAACCAAAGGCCAATTCTCCTATTTATTCCTCCTCTTATCTCTGCCTCTTCATTTTTATTAGCTCGGGATGCAATAAATTAAAGGCCCTTAACTAGAAACATAGGGGCAAGGGTGTGAGATTATCACGTGCATTACTGGTAAAGCATGAAATAGACCCTTAAAGGATAACTGTGCTTCTAAATGCATTATCTCTTTTAATACATCCAGAGCAACCTTGCACATATAACCCTTCCTTTCTGCGTTATCTCTCCTTGTGCATTCCACATGGGCCGGTACGTCACTCGCCTACGAGCCTGTAGGGGACGAGCGCGCGCCGCCAGCGGCACGCTCCCGCCCCCGCTCGTTCACTGACATCCCTGCGCGTGTGACCGGCGGCTCCGATGTCCACCGGCCACTCACGCTCTTCCTCAGGAGAGGGAGAAAGACAGACGGCTGATGTAAACACAGCCGTCTGTCATTCCCCCTTAGATCATAACTGAGGCTATGCGATCCTGCTATGTATGATCATATGTCTCTGTGATGATCTAACAAGCCACTCCCCCCTAACAGTTAGAATCAGGCCCCTAGGGATACACTTAACCCCTTGATCTGCAATAAAGTTAACCCCTTCCCTGCCAGTGTCATTATTACAGTAACAGTGAATATTTATAGCACTGATTACTGTAGTAATGTCACTGGTACTCCCAAAAGTGTCAAAAATGTCAGTCAAGGATCCGATCTGTCCGCCACAATGTCGCAGTCCCGCAAAAAGAAAAAAAAATCGCTGATCGCCGCCATTACTAGTTAAAAAAAAAAACAATAAACATGACATAAATCTTTCCCGTAGTTAGTAAACGTAATAACTTTTGCGCAAACCAATTAAAATTAGCTTATTGCGATTTTTTTTTTTACCAAAAATATGTAGCAGAAAACAAATTGGCCTAAAATGTTAAAAAATTTAGATTTTTAAATTTTTTTGGAGAATTTCATATAAAAAAATGAGAAAAATATTGTTATTTTTTTCAAAATTGTCGCTCTTTTTTTGTTTATAGCGCAAATAATAAAAATCGCACAGGTGATCAAATATCACCAAAAGAAAGCTCGGTTTGTGGGGAAAAAAGGACATCAATTTCATTTGGGTACAGAGTTGTACGACCGCGCCATTGTCCGTTAAAGTCACGCAGTGCCGAATCGCAAAATAGGGCCTGGTCTTTGAGCAGCCAAATCCTCCGGGGCTTAAGTGGTAAACATGTCTGCAGCTACTCTGTGTAATTGCAGACAAGGAAGACATCTACTCCACATGCTTATTAGATTCAATGTGGTTGATTTACTAAAGTTGGAGAGTGCAAAATTTGGTGCATCTGTGCATGGCAGCCAATCAGCTTCTAACTTCAGCTTGTTCAATTAGGCTTTGCAAGTAAAACCTGGAAGCTGATTGGTTTCTATGCAGAGCTGCACCAGATTTTGCACTCTCCAGTTTTAGTAAATCATTCCCAGTGGGTTCCATTCACAAAAGCAGATCGCATGTGGGATTTAGGTGCTTTCCCAAATACCGCATGCGATCCTGAAAATGTCAATTCGCTATTGCTTTATGCGGTATGTACTGCATAAAACGAAAATGCTCGGTAAATACCACATAAAACAGAAGTTAAAGTCGATTTACAAAAATAAAAAATAAATAATTGCATGTAAATAAGTAGTGGTCTCAGCATGCAATATTTTAATTGTTAGCAAACCCAGGAGCCTGCATTCACTATATCTGGTCTCCCACACTACACAGAACATGGAAATGCAATTATTTTAGTAAATATAAACTGCTAAATATCTTTTCTCATCAGCAGTATATAGCAATCTTTTGACTTGTATCAGTTCCCAGTAAAGCTTGTAGGAGGAGTTTTCATTCTCCCCTGACCCTCTGTCTGGACAGTGCTGATTGGCCCTATGCTGATCACATGCACTCTCCCAAGAAAAAAACTCTCTAGCAATACACACCAAACTGAGCATGTGCAGCATGTCCCCTGCCTCAGTAAAATTCAGGTTATTTTTTGGAGACAGTAAAAGAAGAGAAGAATCAGAGACAGGATCAAACAGCCTTTATACACAATGCAAAGGATTAACCCCTTAGGTTCCACAGTGAGTATAACAAGCATGCTTTACTGCATATACACACTGATTTTACTGTTGTGGGTTTACCGTAGTAACACCTTAACCAGTTTCCGACTGCCCGCCGCAGTTTTACTGCGGCAGGATGGCCCTCCTGTGCGAACCGACATAGCTCTACGTCGGTTGCGTGCCTGCAGCTAGGGGGTGAGCGCACGCCGCCGCCGGCGCGCTCCTGCCCCCACTCGGCAGCGAGGACTCTGATGCACGGGGCCGGCGATCGCTCCCCGCTGAGAGAGAAGAATGGTCAGATATTGTAAACACAGCTGACCGTTCTTCTCTCTGGAATGATCACAGAGTGCTTGTGATCCTTCTATATAGGAACACAGATCTCTGTGATATTTCAAAAGCCCATCCCCCCATACAGTTAGTAATCACGCCCCTAGGGTTACATTTAACCCCTGGATCACCCACTGTTAACCCCTTCCTTGCCAGTGTCATTATTACAGTAACAGTGTATATTTATAGCACTGATTACTCTAGTAATGTCACTGGTCCCCTCAAATGTGTCAAAAATGTCAGTTAGGGGTCCGATCTGTCCGCCGCTTTGTCGCAGTCCCGCTAAAAATCGCAGATCGCCGTCATTACTAGTAAAAAAAAAAAAAAAACAATAAAAATTACATAAATCTTTCACGTAGTTTGTAGACGCGATAACTTTTGCGCAATGTCACAGGTCCCCCCAAAACTGTCAGAAATGTCAGTTTGTTGTCCTATCTGTCTGCTGCAATGTCGCAGTCCCGCTAAAAATCGCTGATCGCCGCCGTTATTAGTAAAAAATAAAAATTAAATATAATTTACATTAATTTTTCCCCTAATTTGTAGACGCGATAACTTTTGCGCAAACCAATCAAAATATGCTTATTGCGATTTTTTTTTTTAACAACAATATGTAGCAGAAAACAAATTAGGCTAAAATGTTAAAAAATTTAGATTTTTTAATTTTTTTTTATTTGGGAATGTTATATAGCAGAAAGTGAAAAAGTGAAAATTTTGCAAAAAATTTACATTTTCTACTTTGGCTGTTAAAAAATATCTAATATATATAACATTTTTGTCATATATTTAGGCCAAAATGTATTTAGCTACACGTCTTTGACAAAAAAAATTCTCAATGAGCGTATTTTTATCCACTTCAAGACCGGAAGATTTTCCCCCTTCCTGACCAGGCTATATTTTGCGATCGGCACTGCGTTTAACGGACAATTGCGCAGTCGTGCGATGCTGCACCCAAATGAAATTTACGTCCTTTTTTCCCCCACAAATAGAGCTTTCTTTTGGTGGTATTTGATCACCTGTGCGATTTTTAATTTTTGAAAAAAAGAGCGACAATTTTGAACAAAATAACAATATTTTTTTTTTATTAATATCGCAAAAATTAAAAAGCACAGAGGTGATCAAATACCACCAAAAGAAAGCTCTGTTTATGGGAAAAAAAGGACGTAAATTTAGTTTTGGGTACAGCATTGCATGACCGCGCAATTGTCAGTTAAAGTCATGCAGTGCCAAGTTGAAAAAAGTGGCCTGGTCATTGAGCAGCAAAATCTTCCGGGGCTACAGTGGTTAACCGGTTGCCGACGGCCGCAAGTACATATACTGCGGCGGTCAGCTCCGGCCAGGCAAAGTGACGTACCGGTACGTCACTAGCCTGTCACTTGCTCGTGGGCCAATAGTGGGCGAGTAGGCGCCCGCGGAGGCGCGGCGCCCGCCAGGCTTGTTCCCGGGGAAGTCCGTGCGTGTGACCGGCGGACCCGATGTCCGCCGGGCACTCGCAATCGTCCTCCGTGAAGGGCAAAAGGCAGGCGGCTGATGTAAACAAGCCGCCTGTCATTCTCCCCTGTGTAGGAATGGTGATCATACGGTTCTACTATGTAGGACCGTTGATCACTGTTCCTACACCAGTAGCCATGTCCAATCACAGTAAGAAGCACGCCCCTAGGGACACACTTAACCCCTCCTTACCCAACAAAGTTAACCCCTTCCCTGCCAGTGTCATTTTGCAGTAACAGTGCATATATATATATAGCACTGATTACTGCAGTAATGTCACTGGTAACCCTAAAAGTGTCAAAAATGTCAGTCAAGGGTCCGATCTCTACCGCAATGTCGCAGTACCGCAAAAAAAAATCGCAGATCGCCGCCATTACGCGTTAAAAAAAAACACCAAAAATGACAAATCGTTCCCTTAGTTAGTAAACGCAATAACTTTTGCGCAAACCAATCAAAATACGCTTTTTGCGTTTTTTTTTTTTTTTTACCAAACATATGTAGCATAAAACAAATTGGCCTAAAATGTTAAAAAATTTTGATTTTTAAATTTTTTTTTGGGGAATTTCATATAAAAAAATGCGAAAAATATTGTTATTTTTGCAAAATTGACGCTCTTTTTTTTGTTTATAGCGCAAAAAGTAAAAATCGCACAGGTGATCAAATACCACCAAAAGAAAGCTCTGTTTGTGGGAAAAAAAGGACATCAAATTCGTTTAGGTACAGCGTCGCACGACCAAGCAATTGTCCCTTAAAGTCACGCAGTGCCGAATCGCAAAAAAAACCCTGGTCGGAATGGGGGTAAAATCTTCCGGGCCTTAAGTGGTTAAGGAACCGACAGTCACCAGCATCCCTAACGACCAATAAACAACATAGATGTTTAGGATGCCTGCTACTGCCAGCCGTAAATCACTGCGGGCTTTCACTACCAAAATATCGCAGGACTTCATACAATAGTGCATGCAGTATTTTAGTAGCGTTTCTTTAGTGAATGGCAACATTTTTTTGGAAAAACGCTGTGTAGTATTTTACCGCATACTCAGTAAAATACCACTTTGCGAATGGAGCCCAATGTCTTCAGTGTAGAAGCCATAATTAATATTTTTTTTTTTACAATGCATTGTACTCATGGAGATCACAGATTGCTAGGATCAGGCAGGCATCACTTACATGAAGACAGCACATATCTCCAGACCAAGGCTGAGAGGAAGGAAAGCATCAGGATTCCTTCCTCAGTTGCATGTCCAGGATCATATGCAATAGGGGCATGGTCAGGGACTACGCTTATGCAGCATTTTTCTTCTAGCAGTTTGTGGTCTCCAGTGTTTACATCAGTGCAGTGCATCAATAACATTTATGACACCTTGCTAATGGGAGGGAAGCTCAATAAGCCAATCAAGCTCTGCTACATTGTACTGTGTTTATAGTAGGACACTTACTGACAGGTAAAGACAGCGGAGTGGTGGCTTCATCAGTTTAGTTGTCCAGTCAGGCCGGGGGCAGGTCAGTGACCTAAATGTGTTGCTTACCTGCAGCAATGGTCACTGGCCTGTCAATGACAGTTGACCTTTGTAGTTCAACTATACATTTATCTATAGTCCTTCAGTTCAGCTGCATATCACATAGGACAATCTTTCTCTACCAGGATTCTGTGGAACCCTAGGTTTTTCTCCAGAGTCTATGTTAGGCAATGAAGTTATATTGTAGAGGGGTTCAACACAACCTATTCAGGCTTGGATGTAGGCACACCCATCCGGAGCCACTTACGAACTGGGACAGCAGTCTGAAGACTTGAAGTTGCCTATAGTGTCTGCAATGGGGAGCAGAATGCAGCCTGGCCGTCCACACCCAGAGGGGAGGCTTCCTGAATAGAGGTTGACGTAGTCCCTGCATTTCCCCCTACTCCTCCAGAACCTTCCCCCCCCCCCCACCCAGGCACTGTCCATGCCAGATGGGAAACCTGTCCCTACACTAGCCACTTGCATAAAGCTGGAGCTGGTGTCTTAAATAGACTCTGCCTGACCCAAGATGGCCACGGGAGTCACATGGGGCACCAGCATCCAATTCGACCTCCTGTGACCTTCTTTTCCTGCTTACGTTTTGAATTTTCCTGCACCCTCATCCCTCTACCTGCCTGTGTTCAATACTGCAATAAATCTTCAAAAAGACACCCCCTGACTGAGCCGGAAATTTGTCGGTGTGCTCTGGAACGGGTACATGGGCAGCCAGGCTCTAGACTGGTGGGGCAGACCAAGGCTTTTTCCATTGGCCCCTTCGGGGGGTTATTTGCAAGTCTGATGGCATCATGTTTAAGGTACTGTTTGAATGTATTCTAACATACACTCATACACCTTGCTAGTACCAGGTTGGACCCCTTTTGCCTTCAGAACTTGCTTAACTCTTTGTGGCATAAATTCTGCAAGCTGTTGTAAATATTCCTCAGAGATTTTGCTCCATAGTGACATGATACAATCACGCAGTTGCTGCAGATTTGTCGGCTGCACATCCATGATGAGAATCTCCCGTTCCACCACATCCCAGAGGTGCTCTATTGGATTGAGATCTGGTGAGTGTGGAGGCCATTGGAGTACAGTGACCTCATTGTCATGGTGAAGAAACCAGCGGTGAGATGATTGGAGCTTTGTGACATGGTGCATTATCCTGCTGGAAGGAGCCATCAGAAGATGGGGACACTGTAGTCATAAAGGGATGGACATGGTCAGCAACAATACTCAGGTAGGCCGTGGGGCTTAAACGATGCTCAATTGGTGCTAAGGGGCCCAAAGTGTGCCAAGGAAATATCCCCCACACCATTACACCACCACCAGCCTGAACCGTTGATACAAGGCAGGATGGATCCATGCTTTCATGTTGTTTACACCAAATTCTGACCCGACCATCTGAATGTTGTAGCTGAAATCTAGACTCGTCAGACTAGGCAGCATTTTTCCTTCTATTGTCCAATTTTGGTGAGCCTGTGCGAATTGTAGCCTCAGTTTCCGGTTCTTAGATGACAGGAGTGGCACCCGGTGTGGTCTTCTGCTGCTGTAGCCCATCTGCTTCAAGGTACGATGTGTTGTGCATTCAGAGATGGTATTCAGCATACCTTGGTTGGAACGAGTGGTTATTTGAGTTACTGTTGCCTTTCTATCATCTGGAAACCAGCCCGCGCATTCTCCTCTGACCTCTGACACCAACAAGGCATTTTCTTTCACACAACTGCCGCTCACTGGATATTTTCTCTTTTTCGGACCATTCTCTGGTTGTGTGTGAAAATCCCAGTAGATCTGCAGTGTTTTAAATACTCAGACCAGCCCGTCTGGCACCAACAACCATGCCACGTTCAAAGTCACCTAAATCCCCTTTCTTCCCCATTCTGATGCTCGGTTTACACTTCAGCAAGTCATCTTCACCACGTCTAGATGCCTAAATGCATTAAGTTGCTGCCATGTGATTGGCTAATTAGCAATTTGTGTTACCAAGCAATTGCAACAGGAGTACCTAATAAAGTGACCGGTGAGTGCATATGGATAAGGGAAATGAAAACTCTTAGCCTGGCCATACATGTTCAGTTTTCTTGTACAATTTTCCTTTAGATTTACATTAACCACTTCAGCCCCGGAAGGATTTTCCCCCTTAATGACCAGACCCTAGTTTGCGATTCGGCACTGCGTTACTTTAACGGACAATTGCACGGTCATTCGATGCTGTACCCAAATTACATTTATGTCCTTTTTTCCCACAAACAGAGCTTTCTTTTGGTGGTATTTGATCACCTGTGCGATTTTTATTTTTTGTGCTATAAACAAAAAAAGATCGATAATTTTGAAAAAAAAAAAAAAAAACAATATTTTTCACATTCTGCTATATGACATTCCCAAAAAAAAAAATTTCAAAATCAAAATTATTTAACATTTTAGGCCAATTTGTTTTCTGCTACAATAAGCGTATTTTGATTGATTTGCGCAAAAGTTATCGCGTTTACTAACTATGGGAAAGATTTGTGTCATTTTTTTTTCTAGTAATGGCGGCAATCTGTGATTTTAAGCGGGACTGCGACATTGTGGCGGACAAATCAGAACCCTAACTGACATTTTTGACACTTTTGGGGGGACCAGGGACATTACTACAGTAATCAGTGCTATACATATGCACTGTTACTGTAATAATGACACTGGCAGTGAAGGGGTTACCCCTGGGGGTGATTAAGGGGTTAATGTATGCCTATATGCTTACTGACGTGTGTGTGGGGGGGATGTTTCCGTGACAGGCACAGAGAAATCGGGGGGACCGGATTAGCTGAAACTTCAGATCTGTCCCCGACTGTCTCACAGAAGATCCGCCTGCTTTGTTTACATAAACAGGCGGGTCTTAAGACCTCTCCGTTTACCGGATGATCACGGGAGGAAGGCCGCCTGTCTTCCTGGGGCTCAACTCCCACTGTGTCTATACACAGCGGGAGCGTGCCGCCGAAACCCCTTCCCCTCCAGAAACCCCTCCCCCTCCTCCTGGACCCAGGGGAGTCGCACTGCCGCAGTAATATTACTGTGGGCAGTCCGCAAGTGGTTAAACTATGTAGTGCAAGGGCCTGCCTAATTGGATACATCTGAAAGTTGTTTAGGTTTGACCTCATGTTATATGGTTTTTGGTAAATCTAACAGAACATTGTACAAGAAAATTGAACATGTTTGCCTTAGGCCCCTTCTCACAGGGTGGATCCGCTCGGCGGACTTTGCTAGCTCACCGGGGATCACTCCGTTGATCCTCGCTGAGCAGACGGATGACAGGTCCGTCTCTGCTCACTGTGCTGAGACGGACCTATCAGAGTCTTGATCTCCTCTATGGGGAGATCAGATGAAAACGAACAGCATGTCCGTTTTCATCCGATCCCATCTGATCCGACGATCTGTAAACAGAGGGATGTGTATCACCATCAGAGATGTATAGTAACTAAGTAGAACTACTTCACTTCTGTACTTAAGTCCCGAAAGGCGGTATCTGTACTTTCCTGGAGTCTAATTTTTTTCTCCTACTTCCACTTTTACTTCACTACATTTTTTCAATGATTTAAATACTTCTACTCCGATATTTTTTTTTTGTGCTGCATAGTTACTCGTTACAATTATAAAAATTACCACTGCCAGAACAGTAGATGGCAGGTTTCATGAAGCTCAAAACGTGTATTATCAGCGCATACGAAAATAAATCCTCCTGTATGTATAAATAAAAGCTGCATTTGAAATAATAAAAAACAATATGATGTTCAAACTTTTGACTTCTTTATTTAATAACTACATAACACAGTACTTGTACTTTTACTTTCAGTACTTGAGTAGCAATTTTTTTTTCAAAACTACTGGTACTTTTACTTTCAGTACTTGAGTAGCAAAATTTTTTAAAAAAAACTACTTGCAATACTTAAAGTGGAGTTCCACCCTATTTTTATACTTACCTCCATCTTCTCGCTCCGGGTCACCTGAAAAAGAAATGGATAATCGCATATTTTTTTTTTTTACTTACCTCGTAGCGAAGAAAATATACTTACCTTACTTCCTTCTTCCTCCTTCCTCGGCCGCGGCCCGTCGTCACTTCCTGGCTCTGCAATGATTCCTGGGAGCTGAACGTCATCGCTCCCAGGAATCATTGCGCCTGCACCGGCCCCGACGTCAGTTCCGGGTCGCGCGCGTCATCCCCTTCTAAACAGCTTCTGGGCATGCCCAGAAGCTGTAGAGGGATGACGCGCGCGACCCAGAAGTGACGTCGGGGCCGGCGCAGAGCATCGTGGGACCAAAGAAGGCGGAAGAAGACGCCGAAGGGGATCTCGCTGGCTTCAAGCTGCCCACATCTGAGATGGCAGCGCTGGACAAGACGTTTGCAAGGTAAGTATTTGTCCTAACAGGTAAGTGCAACCCGGGACAGATCAGAGGCTAGCCATTGTGGAATGTACTAGCCCTGACTGTCCCGGGGGTATTAAAAAAAAAAAATCCAGGGTGGAACTCCGCTTTAAGTACAAAAAATGTTGAATACTTTAGTACTTCTACTCAAGTCGAATTTTGATCGAGCACTTCCACTTCTACTCAAGTCACTTTTTGATCGAGCACTTGTACTTTTACTCAAGTAGAAATTTCGAGTACTTTATACAACTCTGATCACCATCCGTCTATTTTCAGCATATTTTGTCGGATCGGATGCCAGAAGGGTTTCAGCAGACACATGTCCGCTGACATCCGCCTCCCCATAGAGGAGAATGGAAAAAGAGAAAAAAAAAAAAAGAGTTGTGACTTTAAATGAGGGGGGCAGCTAGCAGTAGGCAGACTGAGACCTGTGGTAACACAGGTTCATAAACAACAATAAAAGTAATGTAAAAAGGCAGATATTTATTCAATAATCTCCACAATGGTATACATCAGGGGTGGCAAACTCAATTTAATCGAGGCCGAATCAGCAATATAATTGCCCTCAAAAGGGCTGGTTGTATCTATAAGACTAGATGTTTAGAGCCGTTAGGAGCCTCCATCAGCAGTTGAGTCCTCCACCCTCCCTAACATGTGCTGCTGTTGCTGGGAGGAAGCTGGAGGCATTGCTGGAAAGTAGAAAGCACAGGGACTGTAGGAGGGTTGGAGGGCCACATGAAATGGCCCGAAGGGCTGGATTCGGCCCGCGGGCCTTGTGTTTGACACATGAGGTATACATGATAAAACAAATGCATCATGGTAAAATCATGTCACATAAACATCAAACTTAATAACAAGAGCTAGTTAACATGCAGGATATGATGACCAAGGATAATAGAGGCACAATAAATAACAATCGATGTACAGGCCAATGTATATAAATGAAATTGAATATAGAACTTGCATCCTAAATAACCCAATGCGTTTTGCGGGGACACAACCCACTTCTTCACGGGCAGGAACAATCAAAAGTATCTATAAAAAGTACAAAGAGTAATAGTATAGAGGAGAATGAGTGGCCCAATCAGGTCCGCCTGAAAAACGGACAGGCGGACCTGATCGGTCCGATCGTGTGAAAGGGGTCTTAACCGGTTGCCGACCGCCGCACGACTATATACTGCGGCGGTCAGCCCCGGCCAGGCAGAGTGACATATAGGTACGTCACTCGCCTGTCACTGACTTGCGAGCCAATTGCGGGCGGGCGCGCCCACTGACAAGTCAGTGCGTGTGACCGGCGGACCCGATGTCCGCCGGTCACACTACGATCGCTCCGGTGAAGGGAGAAAGGCGGAGCGGCTTATGTAAACAAGCCGCCCGTCATTCTCCCTGGTGTAAAAATGAAGATCAGACGGTTCTACTATGTAGGACCGTTGATCTTTGTTTTTACACCAATAGCCATGTCCCTATACAGTTAGAAGCACGCCCCTAGGACACACTTAACCCCTCCCTGTCCAATACAGTTAACCCCTTCCCTGCCAGTGTCATTTTTGCAGTAACAGTGCATATGTATAGCACTGATTACTGCAGTAATGTCACTGGTACCCCCAAAAGTGTCAAAAATTTCAGTCAAGGGTCCGATCTGTCCGCCGCAATGTTGCAGTACCGGAAAAAAAATCGCAGATCGCCGCCATGACGCGTTAAAAAAAAAAAACACCAAAAATGACAAAAATCTTTTCCTTTGTTAGTAAACGCGATAACTTTTGCGCAAACCAATCAAAATACGCTTTTTGCAATTTTTTTTACCAAACATATGTAGCATAAAACAAATTGGCCGAAAATGTTAAAACATTTTGATTTTTACATTTTTTTTTGGGGGGAATTTCATATAAAAAAATGTGAAAAATATTGTTATTTTTGCAAAATTTACGCTATTTTTTTGTTTATAGCGCATGATCAAAAAAATCGCACAGGTGATCAAATACCACCAAAAGAAAGCTCTGTTTGTGGGAAAAAAAGAACGCCAAATTCGTTTAGGTACAGCGTCGCACGACCGCGCAATTGTCCGTTAAAGTCACGCAGTAAAAAATCGCAAAAAAACCCCTGGTCTTTTAGCAGCCAAATCCTCCGGGGGTTAAGTGGTTAAAGGAAAAACATTGAAAATCTGGACACCATAGGAGGTCACAGGAGGTCCAATTGGACACTGATGCCCCATGTGGACACCTTTTTTTTTCAGAATAGCTCAGATCAGTAGCACAATGAACATGGATGGAACCAGCGACCGGCTACAGAGAAAAGAAAGAATAAAATACCCAGGCAGGCCGTAGCCATTATATCTGTTTTTTAGACAGCCCTTCTTGTTGTGATCGGGGTCATCCCTTTAAATGATCTTCTTGCCGCTTATGTACAGCTTGTTCCCAGCTTCCATCATACCTCCAGTATGGAGTTTGCTCTGGAAAACTTTATGCGCGTTATTGCCGAATGAAAATAGTACAGTTCACTTTTAATTAAAGAAAGGCCGGAACAGTGCGGAATGTTCTCTTTTATTATCATTACAGCATTCTTAACAGTAGCATTGTCCCTCAGGACAGCAAGTACTGCCTAGGTAAGAGTTCTCAGCGTGGACGAATAATTCGGCTTCATTATCATAAACTATTAAAAAGTCATTTCTTGGAGCCTTCTATGCAATGTGAATGGAGTGCTTTATAAGGGAAGGAAACATTGCTGTTTGCATTGCTGTATTGTTGTGAGCCAAAAAGTTTTCTTTCCGATAAAAAAAAGTAAAAGTAATTAAACATTTTTAATAAGAAAGGGACTAGAAGGGCTTAAAGCTGAACTCAACTAAAGACAAAGATGAAATTCATATAAGGAAGCTGTTTTAGCTACCAAAGAGTTTGTTTTCTGTCCATCCAGTCCTTTTACACAGCTGTGCCGTATCACATAGCCCTGCCTGGAATGACTGAAGATCTGACTTTTCTTTGCTTCATTTTCACTTTCACTTACAGGTCTGCTCCCCACCCCCAGAGAAACCATAAAACGTGTGGTCTGGCGCCCTCCCCCCCCATGTGGGGAGGTGCAGCACAACCATTATAATAAGGTAAAATGGTAAAATCAGTTCAGAGTTTATTGATAAATTAATAAGAATCTCATCACATAGAGTACATATGGGTGAATATAGCGTTGATTTGTAGTACTTCCATAACAGTGTACAGTATATCGTATACATATGTACAGTATATCATTTTGAGTTTCATTTAGTTGCACAACGGTGGAACTCTTACACAAAATTGGGACTTGTTATTTTGATTATATTATTGATTGTATTTTATTTGGGTTGCGCTACACTGGTATGGTTATACTCATGGTGCCGCATGCAGAACAATTTAAACATATTACTTCTTGGTCCTCTCCTGTCCACTGATTTTAAACCGTTAATTCACTCCCTTATATAGGGAATAACTGTCACTTCCAGGATTGAAATTCCTCCAATCAATACAGTAAATATATATATATATATATATATTTTTTTTTTAAATACCAATAGCCTTTTAGCTTTAACTGACCAATCCTGTCATCTGTAATTTGACCAATAGCAATATTTATATTCTATACAGTACATTTTTTTACACACACATTTTTTTTTTTTTTGGTCTTGCCACGGCCCCATACATGCATGGCAGGTACTATGACCCGCCATGCATTTCATTTTAGGAGTCATATGTGGACACACTCTGATAGGTGTTGGCAGCCGTGACAAACTCACTCAGGACAGGGGCTTTTGGAGGGGACTGCAGGCTAGCCTCTTGCCTACTGACTATGGGCCCTGGCTTGTGAGGGAACACTGCTCTTTGTGGGGTGTATGCTGGGGGGACCCTTGGAGTAATGTTACTTTGGATTCAAGACCACATCTCCCCAAGACACACAGACTCTGGGACTAGGCCTAGGATCCATGTTAAAGGCCTAGCTGCCTATTGCCAATAAGGGATTGATCTGCAATGTCAGACTCATGGCAGATGATAATTTCATCAGCTCAGTGACCTGTCTTCCACCCATTGTTGATTGTGCTGATTAACTCACCTATTGTCTACTGTGGGGATTTTACACTTATAATAATGTGTATTGTACTTCATGAGCTCAATGACGGCAAGTCTGCTAGTTAATTAGCTCAAGTTATTTAAATCACTGTTATCTATTAGTTGCTAGTGGGAAAGTAGAATACTGTTTGTGTCGGTTGTTCCTTAGATATGTTAATTATATTTCTGTACACAATTTCATCTGCATATGATAATGTAATCAGGCACCTGACCTGGTGGGGTATATATTCGGTGTGAGTTTGTTCAATAAATGTTTCAGATCTCATACAAGCTATTCTCGGCTAGTTTTGTATTGGGGGGCGGCGAGAATATCTGATATCTATGTTCAAGACTAAAGGAAGCGGTACTCTGACAGAAGCACACAAGCACATTGTGGGGTCGCTGTTCCGTTACAGCAGCAACCACAACCAGTCTCATTTAAGGCCACCGAAAATGAGTTTGCACGGTATATGTTGCACAGATTTTTTTTTAATATTGCGCTGATTACATACCGCCTTAGTCTTTCTGTTCACTAGTAATCATCTTGCACAGAGATCTTTTTGCACTGAGTTTGAGTTTGTTAATATTGTGCTGATTATACAATGTTTTATAAAAAGAGAAAGACAGGCCCGAAGCAAAAATATAAATAAATAAAAAATAGGCGTAGGGCCTCATGAAAGGGGGGGACAGGGAAAATCGGGTAGGATAGGGTTAAATATCAAGACAGTGGTATGGGTGGTCACGAACGGCCATTGGTGGGATTGCAGAAGTGAGGAGGGGCATGCAGGGGTGGGGATCCCTAAATGCAGCAAATCCTTTGGAGCAATGAACGAGCAAGAATCCCCACCCTCCCACCCTGTATTGCAATGGTGTACCGGTGGTTCTTCAAGTGTTGGCGGTTGGGGTCTTTGGAGGCGTTAACATTTTGGAAAGGTTCATAGTGTGACCCATCTAAGGTATGGCGTCCTCTGTTGGATCCCAGGTAATGGTGAAGTGTGTTTGTCCCCGAGCCGGTGTTGCGTGGCTGGGGTCGTTAAGGAATAACCTTAATTTGGTTCTTTGGTGCCCCCCAAGACCGGCAACCTTTATGTTACAGGTACTGGAATATATTTGTTTCTGTTTTAAGGAATGTTAATTTGTCTAATTGTTGATCAATGGCCAAACAGGCCAAAAGTTTTCTCCAGTTCAGTGTCATTCGTCATTTGATTAAAGACATACGTTGGGAGGTTTACCTGGGTACAAGGTACTAGGCGGTAGTCATCTGTGGTACCCTGGTCATGTGTAATCAGTTAAGTAAATCTGGCAAAGAGCCCCATCCACCACTATGCGGGAGAGATGTGCCTTTGGCACGAATCTCCACAAGCCGCAAAAAGATGAGAATGCGCACCGGCGTGATGACGCAGCGTCCACGCTGACGTCACACGTCGGGCGCACGCACACTGCCGATGAGAGGAGGAGGAGCCTCCCAATGGCATCGCAGCTCCCCAGACAGAAGAACCCCAAGGACAGGTCACAAAAAGGAACTGCCACCTTAACCACTTAAGCCCCAGAAGATTTTACCCCCTTCCTGACCAGGGCTTATTTTGCGACTTTAACGGACAATTGCACGGTCGTGCGACGCTGTACCTAAACGAATTTGGCGTCCTTTTTTTCCCCCACAAACAGAGCTTTCTTTTGGTGGTATTTGATCACCTGTGCGATTTTTTGATCATGCGCTATAAACAAAAAAAAAGCGTCAATTTTGCAAAAATAACAATATTTTTCACATTTTTTTTATATAAAATTCCCCCCCAAAAATGTAAAAATCTAAATTTTTTAACATTTTAGGCCAATTTTTTTTTTACCATATGTTTGGTAAAAAAAAAAAAAATCGCAAAAAGCGTATTTTGATTGGTTTGCGCAAAAGTTATTGCGTTTACTAACAAAGGGAAAGATTTTTATCATTTTTGTTGTTTTTTTTTTTAACGCGTAATGGCGGCGATCTGCAATTTTTTTTTTGCGGGACTGCCACATTGGGGCGGACAGATCGGACCCTTGACTGACATTTTTGACACTTTTGGGGGTACCAGTGACATTACTACAGAAATCAGTGCTATACATATGCACTGTTACTGTAAAAATGACACTGGCAGTGAAGAAGTTAACTGTATTGGAGAGGGAGGGGTTAAGTGTGTCCTAGGGGCGTGTTTCTAACTGTGATTGGCTGTGGCTGTGTGTGTAAGAACAGTGATCAACGGTCCTACATAGTAGAACGGTTTGATCATCATTCTTACACAGGGAGAACTGACAGGCGGCTTTGTTTACATTAGCCACCTGCCTTTCTCCTGCTGTCACGGACGATCGCGAGTGCCCGGCGGACATCAGGTCCGCCGGGCAAACGCACGGGGGGGGGGTCCGTGACCGAGCGGGAGCGCGCCTCCGGTGGCGCGCACTCGCTCCCCACACCCTTACAGGCTAGCGACGTATCCCTACGTCGCTCTGCCTGTGAGGGGCTGACTGCCGACGTAAATAGTCGTGCGGCAGTCGGCAAGTGGTTAAATAGAAAAAAAAAAAGATCTAACAATACATATGAAATAACAGGAATCAAGTATCTATATCTAGCATGATAGAAGTAGGATAAGGAATCATCAGGTAGCAGCAATCCCACCAGTCTGTGGGAGTGACTAGTCAAAGGGCAGGGCTTTTTTTCTCAGAGAGTAGGTGCAGGGACCCCCCCCCCTCCCTTCCGAGGCACCCCTTGTCTCTGCCCCTACCCACCTCTAAGCACCGCCCCCTTGTTTCCGCCCACCTCCCAGTACCGCCCCTTTTAGAAAATACAGAACCAAGTATCATTTTGTAGTGCTAAAAAATTAGTATGCAATGTGTTAATTATAACAAGAAAAACAGCAAAATAGATCCCCTGCAGGCAGCAACAATAGACCCCTCACAGCAACAATAGTTTTCGCACACAACAATGCCCCACCAACAAAACAGTTTCACCCCAACAACAGTAGATGCACCCCAGCAACAATAAATCCCTAGCAGCAACAACAGATCTCCCAACAGCCAGCATTAATAGACCTCTCTCTTAACAGTAGATCCTTCTCAACAACAACTGTCCTCCCAGGAATATAAGACCCCTCCCAGCAACAAAAGATCCCCCCACAACAATCCCCCAACAACAAAACTACCCCCCATCAGCAACAGTAGTTCCACCCCAGCAACAATATATCCCTAACAGCAACAACAGATCTCCCAGCAGCCAGCATCAATAGACCTCTCTCTCAACAGTAGATCCCTTCTAGCAACAACTGTCCTCCCAGGAATATAAGACTCCTCCCAGCAACAGTAGATCCCCCCACACAACAATGCCCCAACAACAAACTACCCCCACAGCAACAGTAGATCCACCAAGCAACAATATTTTCCTAGCAGCAACAACAAATCTCCCAGCAGCCAGCATAAAAGACCTCTCTCCTAACAGTAGATCCCTCCCAGCAACAACTGTCCTCTCAGGCATATGAGATCTCTCCCAGCAACAATAGATTCCCCACACAACAATACTCCATCAACACCCCCCAGCAACAGTAGATCCACCCTAGCAACAATATATCTCCAGCAGCAACAATTGATCTCCCAGCAGCCAGCAACATTAGACCTCTCTATTAACAGTAGATCCCTCCCAACAACAACTGTTCTCCCAGGAAGATAAGACCCCTCTCCCAGCAACAATAGAAAGCATACAACAATGCCCCAACAGCAAAATACCACCCCAGCAACAGTAGATCCATCCCAGCAACAATATATCCCTAGCAGTAACAACAGATCTCACAGAAGTCAGTATCAATAGACCTCTCTATTACCAGTACATCCCTCCTAGCAACAACTGTCCTCTCAGGAATACAAGACCCCTCCCAGCAAGAATATATCTGGCACAAGCAACAATAGACCTCCCCAGCAACAACAGACCCCCCCCATGT
Organism: Pelophylax lessonae; assembly: GCF_965119305.1. Taxonomy (NCBI): domain Eukaryota; kingdom Metazoa; phylum Chordata; class Amphibia; order Anura; family Ranidae; genus Pelophylax; species Pelophylax lessonae. The sequence continues at coordinate 714,477,913 of NC_138769.1, read as the reverse complement.
AAAAATAGATCCCCACCAGCGACAATTGATCCCCCAGCAGCCATCGTCAATAGACCCACCAGCACCCCTTGCCATTACATAAAGTACATTCAGTGCTGGCGGTGCCGGAACTGCGTTCCCCCTGAAAAAATGCCCTGGTGAAAGGAGAAGACTGATGAGCACATCATTGTCACTCTGCTTTCTCCACCTATCAGCATGCTCCTTGCACTACAGCACAGCTGATATGCTCCTTGTGCTTCTTCTTTCTTTTCCTGTCTGAGCTCTGTGTCCAAGGAACGTCAAGTCAATTTTAGGTACTTAGACCATATCAAAAGGATACATGTAATGGTGTATTAACCGCTTGCCGACCGCCGCACGACTATTAACTGCGGCAGTCAGCCCCCTACAGGCAAAACGACGTAGGGCTACGTTGCTCGCCCACGAGCCTCTAGGGGGCGAGCGCGCGCGCGCCACCATCACTCGCGATCTCCCGCTGGAGAGGGAGAAAGGCAGGCGACTGATGTAAACAAAGCCGTCTGTCATCCTCCCTGGTGTAACTGCAGAGATCATACGATCCTGCTATGTAGGATCGTATGTATCTGTGGTTACATCACAAGCCACGCCCCCCCCACAGTTAGAATCACGCCCTTAGGGATACATTTAACCCACTGATCACCAATAAAGTTAACCCCTTCCCTGCCAGTGTCATTTTTACAGTAACAGTGCATATGTATAGCACTGATTACTGTAGTAATGTCACTGATACCCCCAAAAGTGTCAAAAATGTCAGTCAAGGGTCCGATCTGTCCGCCGCAATGTCACAGTCCTGCAAAAAAAAAATCGCAGATCGCCACTATTACTAGTAAAAAAAAATAAATAATAAAAATGACATAAATCTTTCCTGTAGTTAGTAGACGCAATAACTTTTGCGCAAACCAATCAAAATAGGCTTATTGCGATTTTTTTTACCAATCATATGTAGCAGAAAACAAATTGGCCTAAAATGTTAAAAAATTTTGATTTCTACATTTTCTTGGGGGGGGGGGGGGGGGAATTCATATAAAAAAATGTGAAAAATATTGTTATTTTTTCAAAATTGTCGCTCTTTTTTTGTTTATAGCGCAAAAAGTAAAAATCGCACAGGTGATCAAATACCATCAAAAGAAAGCTCTGTTTGTGGGAAAAAAAGGACGTCAATTTCATTTGGGTACAGCATCGCACAACCGCGCAATTGTATGTTAAATTCATGCAGTGCCGAATTGGAAAATAGGCCCTGGTCTTTGAGCAGCCAAATCCTCCGGGGCTTAAGTGGTTAAAAATACAGAGTAGTAATACATTTAGAGCCCATTCAGACTAGCGCAACACGACTTTGGGGGGCGACCTGTGAAGTCGCGTGCACCGCTGTGCACCGCGACTTCGGCGCGACTTGCAGAGACTTCACATAATGGAAGTCAATGCAAGTCGCTCCCAGGTCGCCCCAAAGTAGTACAGGACCCTTTTTCTAAGTCGGAGCGACTTGTGTCGCTCCTAGTAGAATGGGTCCTGTACTATTCAATGGACCGCGACATACTGCGACTTGTCAGGCTGACAAGTCGCGCTAATGTGAATGGGCTCTCAACCAGATACATTTTAAATATTACATAATCATATTTATTATTTACCATTTTGAGCCATCAGATGCAGCGGCAGGTCTTAATATGTAAACCCAAAGTTTAATATTCCTGATATGTGGCTGCACCATGTACTTGTATGAAAAAGTATCCTGTCCTCTTTGTATTGCTTCATTTGTGTTAATCCCTGGTGTTCCTGCCAGTCCCTCTGCTTTTCTATTAAAAACTAACCACACTAAGTATGAGAGCATGGCATGGCTAGTTTTCTGGCTGTACTGGGAACTCAGCCTGCTCTCCTCCAATGATCAGACTTGTCCTGACATCCCCCCACACACAACTATAATCCTTCCACTTTATAAAACTCTGGTACGACCACATCTGGAGTATTCTGTCCAGTTCTGGTCGCCGATCCTCAGGAGGGATGTGTTGGAGCTGGAGAAAGTCCAGAGAAGGGCAACTAAACTAATTAGGGGATTGGAGGACCTTAATTATGAAGAGCGTCTGCAATCGCTTGATTTATTCTCCCTGGAGAAGAGACGCCTGAGGGGGGACATGATAGCAATTTTCAAATATCTCAATGGTGATCTCAGCATAGAAAATAATCTATTCAGTCAAAGGGATTGCATGAGGACTCGAGGGCATACAATGCGATTAGAGGAGAAGCGTTTTAACCTCAGGCAATGTGGGGGGTTCTTTACTGTTAGGGTACAAGATTGTGGAATTCTCTACCACAAGAGGTGGTTTCTGCGGGAAGTATGGTGGCTTTCAAAAGACTCTTAGACGTACATCTCAAGGATCAGAACATTCAGGGGTATGAGAAATGATTACGGCCACACACACCTACACAGGTTGAACTGGATGGACTATTGTCTTTATTCAACCTCACCTACTATGTAACAACTATTCACTGGGAAGATCAGTGCCCAGCTCTATGAGCTCCTTATGCAGCTGAGAATGGAGGGAATGTGATCACTTATAAAGAAAAAAAGGGGGGGGGGGGGTATTTATACTGTTTTTATACATATACACAAATGGTTTGCCTTTCATTTCTATTTTAACCACTTCAAGACCGGAAGGATTTGCCCCACTAATGACCGGAAGGATTTGCCCCACTAATGACCGGAAGGATTTGCCCCACTAATGACCAGGCCCTATTTTGCGATTCGGTACTGTCTTACTTTAACGGTCAATTGCGCGGTCGTGCGATGCCCTTTGATGTCCTTTTTCCCCCACAAATAGAGATTTCTTTTGGTGGTATTTGATCACCTGTGCGATTTTTATTTTTTGCGCTATAAACAAAAAAATAGTGACAATTTTGAAAGAAAAAAAACAATATTTTTCACATTCTGCTATATGACATTCCCAAAAAAAAAATTAAAAATCGACATTTTTTAACATCTTAGGTGAAGTGGTTTTTCTGCTACATATTTTTGTTGAAAAAAAAAATCACAATAAGCGTATTTTGATTGGTTTGCGCAAAAGTTATCGCATCTACTAACTACGAGAAAGATTTATGTCATTTTTAATGTTTATTTTTATTTTTTTTACTAGTAATGGCGGCGATCTGCGATTTCTTTTTTTTTTGCGGGACTGCGACATTGCGGCGGATAGATCGGACCCCTAACTGACATTTTTGACACTTTTGGGGGGGACCAGTGACATTACTACAGTAATCAGTGCTAAAAATATGCACTGTCACTGTATTGATGACACTGGCAGGGTGATCATGTGTTAAATGTGAGCCTAGGGGAGTGATTCTAACTGGGGGGGCGTGGCTTGTGAAATGATCACAGAGACATGTGATCCTATATAGAAGGATCACAGGGTCTCTATGATCATTCCAGGGAGTAGAACGGTCAGCTGTGTTTACAACAGCCGACCGTCCTTCTCTCTCAGCGGGGAGTGATCGCCGGCCCCGTGTATCAGAGTCCCCACTGCCGAGTGGGGGCAGGAGCGCGCCGCAGCCGGCGCACTTGCCTCCTAGCTGCAGGCGCGTGACTGACGTAGAGGCCATCGGAGCCGCCTGACACACGCATCGGCTCCCCCACTGCCGAGTGGGGGCGGGAGCGCGCCATCGACGGCGCGCGCTCGCCCCCTAGCTCCTCCCAGGCGAGCGATATATCCCTACGTCGCTTTGCCTGTACCAGCCAGCTTGCTTCCGTAAATATAAAGGAGGCGGTCGGTAACTGGTTAAAGGGAATCGCTTGTTTTACAAAGTGAGGGTTTACATATATTTTCTAAAATAGAAGAAATGCCTGAGGGCACTTTTTAGAGTAACGCCACCAACTCAACACCAAATTACATAAAATTATACATCATTTTATTCCATGTAAAAAATGACAACAGAGGTACAAAAATGTATATAGCCATATATTAAAAAACGTATAGACATTAGTATATATTATACATCAGGATACGCTGTTTTTACAGCACCAAGATGGACAGGTTCTTGGGTAATCACTTCAGCCCCGGAAGGTTTACCCCTCTTCATGACCAGGCCATTTTTTTGCAGTACGGCGCTGGGTTACTCTAACTGACAATTGCACAGTAACGCTCTACCTAAATAAAATTGATGTCCTTTTTTTCCCCACAAATAGATCTTTCTTTTGGTGATATTTGAACGCCTGTGCGGTTTTTATTTTTTGGGCTATAAACAAAAAAATACTGAGAATTAAAAAAAAATAAAAATGAGATAATAAAGAGATCTTTAGCGGGATTGCAGGCGGACAAATCTAGCACTAAGTGACACTTTTTGGGGAACCAGCGACACTAATACAGTGATCAGTGCTAAAAAAAAAAAAAAAAATGCACTGCCACTGTACTAATGACACCAGCAGGGAAGGGGTTAACATCAGTGTGCTCCTAGTAAGTGCTTTCTAACTGTGAGTGATGGTGGCCTAACTGCAGTGTTAATTTTGGCAGCAAATTTCAATTTAGTTTTAGTCTTAGTCTTAGGACTAAAATGGCATTTTAGCTTTAGTCCTATTTTAGTCTTCTGCAAGTGTTTTAGTTTTAGTCGTATTTAGTCGACTAAAACTCCAGTATATTTTAGTCGACTAAAACGCCCTACATTTTAGTCGACTAAAACTCATTTTAGTCATCTATAATCAAATGGGTGTAGTTCAATTGTAATTTGTAATGCACTATTTAAGCATTTCTCTACAATTTCCAAACTCATTATATACTACTGCTGGTCCTGGAGAGAAAAATCTAATATGTTATTATTTATGCTTTGAGCATGCACCAGTGTTAATTTTTGGCAGCAAATTTCGATTTAGTTTTAGTTATAGTCTTTTGACTAAAATGCCATTTTAGTTTTAGTCGTATTTTAGTCTTAAGACTAAAATGCCATTTTAGTTTTAGTCGTATTTTAGTCATCTGAATTGTGTTAGTCGACGAAAACATTTTAGTCGGTTTTAGTCGACGAAATTAACACTGCCTAACTGGAGGAAGACAGAGATCCGCGTTCCTGCTTAGCAGAAACACAAGATCTCCATCTTCCTCTCTAACAGCACAGCCGTCTGCCTTGCCTCTCCTGTGCACGGTTGACGGGTCCCAGCAGACGTTGCGCGTGCGCCCCAGACCCTGTGCACAAAATCACGTACATGCATGTGGTTTCGCGCAGGAGGGCTGCTCTGCCGCAGTATATCTGCGTGGGGTGGTCCTCAAGTGGTCACGCGTTTCGTGAAACAACGTTCACTTCTTCCAGAGATAATAAAGTCCAGCTTAGTAGAGATATGCATCAGTGAATTAACCACTTTAAGACCGGAAGGATTTGCCCCCTTAATGACCAGGCCCTATTTTGCGATTCGGCACTGCGTTACTTTAACTGACAATTGCGCGGTCAGGTTTTTCTAAAAAGCCCTATGAGGATGTCAGATATGACAAAATGTGTCAGAGTACTATAATCATTCCATGTTACACAAGCTGTATACCTGCAGATTTCTGTAAGTGATCTGTACTTTTTAACCACTTCTGGACTGGAAGGATTTGCTCCCTTAATGACCAGGCCATTTTTTGCGATTCAGCACTGCGTTATTTTAATGGACAATTGCGCGGTTGTGCGATGCTGTACCCATCAATAAATTGATGTCCTTTTTTCCCCCACAAATAGAGCTTTCTTTTGGTGGTATATTATCACCTGTGCGATTTTTTTTTTTTTTTTTTGCGCGGTAAACAAAAAAATACTGAGAATTAAAAAAAAAAAAAAAAACGTTTTTACTTTCTGCTATAAAACATACCCAATAAAAAAAAAAAAAGTAAAAAATCAAATGTCTTCATCAAATTAGGCCAATATGTATTCTGCTACATGTTTTTGTTAAAAAAAAAAAAAAATCCCAATAAGCGTATATTGATTGATTTGCGCAAAAGTTATAGCGCCCACAAACAATGGGATATTTTTATGGAATTTTTTTTTATTTTTTAATACTATAAATGGCAGCTATCAGAGATCTTTAGCGGGATTGCGGCGGACAAATCTAGCACTAAGTGACACTTTTTAGGGAACCAGCGACACTAATACAGTGATCAGTGCTAAAAAAGAAAAATAAATGCACTGCCACTCTGTAAGTGATCTGTACTTTTTAACCACTTCTGGACCGGAAGGATTTGCTCCCTTATTGACCAGGCCATTTTTTGCGATTCAGCACTGCGTTATTTTAATGGACAATTGCGCGGTCGTGCAATGCTGTAACCATCAATCAATTGATGTCCTTTTTTTCCCCACAAATAGAGCTTTCTTTTGGTGGTATTTTATCACCTCTGCGATTTTTTTTTTTTTTTTTATAACACACCCCCCCCCCCCCAAAAAAAAAATTTAAAAAATCAAATATTTTTCATAATTTTTGGCCAGTTTGTATTCTGCTACATATTTTTGGTAAATAAAAAATCTCAATAAGTGTATTTTGATTTTTGCGAAAAAAACAAAAAAAAAATCGAATAGAGAATAACCTATAAACCCTATACTGTGGTAATCTCACCTAAAGGGAGTTGTACCACAATAACATGGAAAAATTAGAAGGGTAGTTCCGTGCTATGGACTAATTAATGAATGGGTATAGCTGCTGCCTCCACTCAAATGACTACCTAGGTTGATGTTGAAGTATAGTGGAAATTGTAGCGGGTGTGGTCCTACTTGTGATATGTGTATTTAACAAATTCAAGTGTGTGTTCTAATCAATAGTCAAACCAAAAGGCCACTCCCGATGACGTCTGAATGATGAAACGTGTAGGGCGGAGCCACAGCATCAGTGCATCACTTCCGGTTTCGAGTCCATAGAGCGCATCGGCACCCCGGACTTCCTGATTTCTATATATGAACTGCCTGACTTTGTTTTTATGAATGTAAGTGCACTACTAGCTATTTCCTAATAAATATACACCACGGATTTACGCTATAGATGCTTTTATTTCTATACATGTATGAGACTGTTGGGGCACGGGAGTCTAAGAGCAAGGATTGGCAACCATCCATTTACATGCAGCCACTGGATACCCCCTAGAGGAGAGAGCTTTCCGTTGAGTGCAGTATACAAGTGGGAGCACGAGGGAAGACACCGGCACATCGCATGATGATTATTAGGGATTTTGTGATAGCATAACTTTTTTTCATATATGGTTTAAAAGAATTCTTTGCAATATCACACCAAGGACTAATATATTATAGTTTTTTTTAACCTCATACTGCCCGCCTACCATCAAATGACAGCGGAGCAGTGCAGCTATTGTTCTGGGACGCCGTCATATGACGCGTCCCAGAACAGCCTCTCTCACGTGCCCGCAGGGGCACGCAGTGCAGCGATTGTGGCCGCCTGTGTTACTACAACATGGCGTTATCCCGATCTTGGTAAAGAGCCAATGACATAACTCTTTACCCATGTGATCGGCTGTGTCCAATCACAGCCGGTCACGTGTAAGGCCCCTTTCACATGGGGAGTCCGTTCAGATCCGCCAAAAAAACTGACAGGCAGATCTGAACGGACTCCCCGTGTGAAAGGAGACATGTCCGCTAACATCCGATCCGACAAAACCGGATGGATGGCAACCCTATCCGATTCCCATCCGATTTCCCCATAGAGAAGAATGGGGACCTGACAGCTGTGTCTCCGCACACAGCGTGGAGACAGAGCTGTCATCCTCCTGCTCAGCGGGGGATCGGCGGATCGATCTCCCGCTGAGAAAAACTGAGTCCGCCTGACGCACTCCCTGTGTGAAAGGGGCCTAAATGAGGAAGTGCCGTTTATCCGCTCTCCTAACCTCACACTGTCAGAGTGTGAGGCGAGGAGAGCCGATCAGCGGCTCCTACTCACAGGGGAGACCAGGACAGGTAATCAGGGCACTGATCATTAGTGCCCTGATTACAAAAAAGTGAAAAACAGTGCCAATCAGTGCCCACAGCGCCCACCATCAGTGCCCACAATCAGTGCCCATCAGTGCCTGCTCATCTAGGCACTGATTGTGGGCACTGATGGTGCTGTCTATCAGTGCCGCCCATCAGTGTCCATGAGTGCTGCCCGTCAGTGCCCATCAGTGTCGCCCATCAGTGCCCATCAGTGCTGCCTATCAGTGCCCATCAGTGCTCATCAGTGCCACCTATAAGTGCCACCTATCAGTGCGGCATATTAGTACCTCCTCATCAGTGCCCATAAGTGCCACCTCATCAGTGCCCATAAGTGCCACTTCATCGGTGCCCATCAGTGCTGCCTATCAGTGCTCATCAGTGCCACCTATCAGTGCGGCATATTAGTGCCTCCCCATCAGTGCCACCTCATCAGTGCCTATAAGTGCCACCTAATCCGTGCCCATAAGTGCCACTTCATCGGTGTCCATCAGTGCAGCCTATCAGTGCCGCCTCATCAGCGCACATCAGTGAGGGAGAAAACTTTTTTTTTTCAAAATTTTCTGTCTTTTTTTTTATTGTAAAGAAAAAAACCCCAGCTGTCAGTGGTGGCTGGTGCTCCATGGGCCGGGGGGGGGGGGGGGATTGGGGGAGGCAGACGGACCACATCATACCCCCCCCCCCCCCGGACCACACCAGCCCGCACACCCTAGCATTGCCACCTGTAAGAGACCGTACACAGGCAATTAAAGTTTCCAAGAAGCAGATCCTGCTGACAGACACCAAGACAGAACTGGTGCATTCATGGCAGGCATATCACAGTGCAGGTCTCCCTGTGCATCACACACAACACGTGCCAATGGTGCTCTTTTCTGCACTTGCCTGATTTGCAGCAGCGGCTTCTCCTCAGTCTTCTCAGTCAGAAAAATGGGCAAAAATGTCATTCTCTAGATGTGCAAAGCTGGTAGAGACATCCCCAAAAAGACTTGCAGCTGTAATTGCAGGGAAAGGTGGTTCTACAAAGTATTGACTCAGGGGGGTGAATACAAATGCACGCCAGACTTTTCATATATTTATTTGTAAAAAATTCTGATAACCATTTGCGGGGGGCTGGTGACGAGATATTCAGAGTAGGTCTCCCCTCCTCCTCCCTCCTCCTCCTTCTCCTCCATGGCCAATGGCATGGGTTCGCCTTTCGGCCAATGGGGAAATGGGTCTCGGACCCGCTTCCTGATTGGCCAGGAGGAGGATCCATGTGACAATAGCGAATATTCATTCGCTATTGTCACACAAATGGGTAGGCTTGGGGCGCTGTGCACTGCGCCCCGAGCCCACCCTTTTCTGAAGCCTATTAGAGCTCCTGTCTCTAATCACGTGCTTCAGAAAAAAAAACCCCATTGAACTCCATGCGTCCGGCGCCCCGCATGTAGATTAGGGGACCGGATGCATGGATGGGGGGGAGGGCGGCGCCCCTGCACCCCCAACGCACCAGCCGCCACTGCCAGCGGTGATTAAATACCACCAAAAGAAAGCTTTATTTGTGTGATAAAAATTATAAACATTTCATAAGGGTACAGTGTAGCATGACCTCGCAATTGTCATTCAAAGTGAGACAGCGCTGAAAGCTGAAAATTGGCCTGGGCAGCACATCACTTTCCACTGAATCACTATTATTGTATTTTTGAATTACAGCACTTGTCACTTTAATGCATCTTTGCATTAGTTTATGGCACTTTTATTGATTGTATGGTATATGAATTATAAACGTATTTCATAAGGCTTGGCTTATCAGGGTATTATACCCTTATAGGCAACACGATTGGTTTGACTATTGGAAATTGTTAAATGCATTTATCACACCCACTACAATTTCCACTATACCACAATAACAGTCCTGCAGTTTTTATTGTACCCTCTCTCCCCGCTGGCCATCCCGTTGTGGCCCAGATCTGGTGTTGGAGCGCTCAGGATAAAGTACCTGCAAACACTGGTAAAGGCGCCTCCACTGTGACCCACATGGGTGACCCAGTTAGCAACCTGATGCACAGCCAGAATGTCCTCCATACAACTCTCTAAGCTTGTAAGCTAGCCTCTTCCCTTTTCCTTCAGAGCTCCAGTGCCTCTGGGACCTGTAGTTCCTTTCCACAGTCTACAATGCAGGTGTTGGCTGGCCATACATTATACAATTTTCTTATTCAATTTCCTTTAGATGTACCTTCAACTATGTAGTGCAAGAGTCTGTCAAATTGAAAGTGTTTTTGACCAACAGAGTCACGGCGTCCGTATTGGTCGACAGCCCCCCCACCCCGGTGGAGAGGGGTTCTGTCAGGAGTGGGCGCCCGCCTGGTTCCGGTATGGTGAGTAGAATGTTCCCCCTCTCCCCCTGTCGGGTTTGTGGTGGACGCGGGCCCCTCTCTGGGATGGTAGGATGGGTCTCCCCTCTATCCTATAATAGGTCACAGATCCCCCAATTTGAGTGTGATTTTTTGTGAACAGAAACCAGGAGGCTTGGTTTGGGAGCTGACTATCTAAGGTCATTGTAAAACTGTAAGGGTGACTGAAGTCAGTGGCAGTACTATAAGGGGCATTACTATTGAAGTAAAAGGTATCCTACCTGTCAGAGGTGTACACAGGCCGATGCCTATGCCTGAGTCACTGCAGTCCAGATCGCCATTCCTCCAGCAAACGGTCACTTCCAGAAGGACAGAGGGCTGCCTCCCGACGGCCCACGGACCGCATGCGGCCCGCCAGGGTCCTGTACCGCCGGCCAGGCTTATCACCATTCAGGGTGAAGGTTGTGGGGCCGAGACACTCCCGCAGGCCGCCGGGCCGAATATAGACATCCCGCAGGCCGCTGCTAGCTGCCGCTATCCTACACAGGCTGCCGCCATTGTCTTGCAGATCGCACGAGGCCGCCATATTGGCGTAGCCTCGTGTCTTCAGCATGGGGGCGGCCATGTTTGAGGTGGCCAAACACCTCGAGGAGCTATGGGGAGGCGCCGGAAGGCGTGTAAAGGGGCGGAGCCGCCTCCTTTTACCCGGCGTAGCCTCGTGTCTCCAGCATGGGGGCGGCCATGTTTGAGGTGACCAAACACCTCGAGGAGCTAGGGGGAGGCGCCGGAAGGCGTGCAAAGGGGCGGAGCCGCCTTATTTTACCCGGGAAAGCCAGCCAAAGACTTCCTGTCTGTAATAGACAGTGCTGGAACAGGTTGTATTGAAACTTCTGAGCATCAAGTGGTGAGCCTTGGGGTCTCTCTCTCTATCTGTAGGGGTCCCTAAGCAGGTAACACTGAGGGGCGCTGTGGCGCTGGGGGTCTAAAGAAAAAAAAAAAAAGTTTTATTTTTTTTTGGCAAATTATTTTTTTTCCGGCAAGTGTCTGGAATAATCATGGACCCTGCCACACAGGTACCCCCACCTGATCCCCTCAAGGTGGCCGCAGGACCCTCCAGTTCACAGAGTATTGATGCATTCACAGCAGTTTTGGAGTCTTTGGTGTCTCGGGTGGAGATGGCCTGTCAGGGACGGGGGTCAAGAAAGCGACCCCCGCCTACCCCTATTTCATCTGATGCTTCAGATTCAGATTCTGAGATGGTCATTGCAGCTGCAGGTCCCTCTGCAGGGGCTGTTGTCTCAGGTAAAGTTCCCTCAGTCAGTGAGGAAGACGTTCCTGCCTCCGCCATAGCACAAGAAGAAGCCTTGGTGGACGCACTAGTTGTGTCGGTCCGGGAAACCTTAAGACTTGAGGTTTTACCGGCAGAGGCAACCGAGATGGAAATTCCCTTTGGTACTAGTAAACCTACCAAGACGGCGAAGGTTTTTCCCTTACCCAAATGTTTTGGTAATAAAATTAAAGAGGAATGGGATCATTCAAAACGTACCTTTACTGTTTCCAAGCGCATTGCTAGACGCTATCCGTTTGAGGAATCCCTCATTAAGAAATGGACGGTACCACCAGTGGTGGATCCACCTATTTCCAGATTGAATAAAGCGACTGTTATCCTGTTGGAGGACCGGTGGATCGTAAGATGGAAGCGGAGTCCCGCACTATTTTTTCCCTGATAGGGTCAGCCTTTAGACCAGTGATTGTCATTGGTTTAGTTTCACAGACATTAACGGAATGGGCAAGATTGGTACGCCATGATCTAAAGGGGAAAGGTATCCCCCAGGCAGCATCTGATTTGATGGAACAAATTATACAAGGACTGCAGTTCGTCTGTGACGCAGCCCTGGATGCCACCCCCTTGTTAGGGCATGCATCGATGTCAGCGGTAATCCTCAGACGTGTGCTGTGGTTAAAATGCTGGTCGGCGGATCTAGGTTCCAAAAAAGCCTTGGCGAATCTCCCCTTTCAGGGGAATCGCCTATTTGGGGCCACCCTAGATGAGATCATTAAGGATGTCACTGGGGGCAAGAGCACTTTTTTGCCGCAGGCTGCTAAAGCTAAAGGACCTCGTAACAAGCGTGGACCTTTCTTTGCTGCTCATAAAGGGTTCGTTCGCTCCGCTGGGGCGAGCGGGAAAGGCAAAGCCCCTCTAGGAGGGTTCAAGAGGCGCTGGTCGGGCAAACAAAAGGCCGACTCAGCCAAACCTGAAGTTAAGGCTAATACAGCCTGAAGGTGCGCCCCCACCTGGCTTGAGGGTGGGGGGACGTCTTCACCGGCATTCAGAGCCTTCCTGAATCTCGGACTAAGGGGTTCAGGAGATCATACGATCAGGACACAAGATCGAGTATCGATCACTGCTACCGGTGCGATTCTTCCATTACAACATTTAGGTGCTACAGGGAGCGGTAGTTCCCGTTCCCTGAACAGATCATTTTCTTTACCTTTTCCAAAGATTAGTCTCAGTTCCCTACAGGAATCGGATCCGGTTGAGCAAACAGACCAAGGAGCCTCTAGTCTGGTGACTTCGGTCTCTAATGCTCAATCAGGAGAAATCATCACTCCTGATAAGAATCAAGTTTCTGATAAATGTGTGGGAACAGAGAGCGATCAGACTTTGTCGGATTGCCTGGACCAAGCAGCTCTAGGGCAGCCTGGTTCGGATCCAGTCAGACAATATCAGTGTGATGACTTAGGTCGATCACCAAGGATTTCACCATCTGTGTCTTCATCAGAGCATCCCGGAGGTGGATCTGTTGGCATATCGGCTCAACAGGAAGGCGCGGAGGTTGGTAACGCGCGCCCGCGATCCTCTAGCGGACGCAGCAGACGCGCTGAACGGCCTATAAAGGCAGTATCAGCTACTATACGTCTTCCCCCCTCTCAAGTTGCTGCTGAGATTTCTCCGCAGGATAGAGATGGAGGGAACTCCAGTTATCCTGGAAATTCTAGGCTAGCCTCGTCAGGCCGGTCAGGCCGACTTGGACATGCTAGTCGCGAACGCTCCTTGGAGACCTCCTCTCAGGGAGGATCTGCGGTCTCAAGGACCGATCTTCCATCGTGCTTTACAGTCGCTGGTTTTAATGGTCTGGCCATTGAGACCCAGGTACTGAAGGACAGAGGGTTGTCAGCTTCAGCTATTCCTACTCTAATTAAAGCAAGGAAAGCGACTTCCAGCAAAGTCTATTATTGCACATGGAAGACTTGTATTGCGTGGTGTGAATCTTTGGGATTTCCCCCACGTACCTATTCGGTGACCCGAATCTTGGCTTTTCTGCAAAAGGGGGTTGAGCAGAAACTATCCTTGAGCACCATCAAGGGTCAGGTTTCAGCATTAGCAATCTTCTTTCAGAAGCCTTTGGCTACTCATTCCTTGGTGCGGAATTTCATCCAGGGGGTGCGGCACATGGCTCCGCCAGTCCGCGCGCCCTTACCACCCTGGGATCTTAATTTGGTTTTGTCGGTTCTGCAGAAACCTCCCTTTGAAAATATCAGGGAAATTCCTTTGTTTACATTATCCCAGAAGGTGGCCTTCTTGGTGGCTATCACTTCTGCACGCAGGGTGTCAGAACTGGCTGCATTATCATGCCATTCCCCATATCTAGTGGTTCATAGGGATAAGGTAGTTCTTAATCCGAAGCCATCCTTTCTTCCTAAGGTGATTTCAGACTTTCATCTGAATGAAGATATTGTGCTACCTTCCTTGTGTCCTTAGCCCAATCATCCTCGGGAATATGCGTTGCATTCCTTGGATGTGGTTCGGGCAATCAGGGTATACCTGAAGGCTACGGAAACGTTTCGTAAGACGGATTCACTTTTTGTGATCACGGATGGCCCCAGAAAGGGGTTGCCTGCATCTGCCGCGACTATCTCCAAATGGATCAGACAGACGGTGGTACAGGCTTATTCTATTAAGGGTCGGAATCCTCCGTTCCCTGTTAAGGCGCACTCCACTCGAGCGCTCAGTACTTCCTGGGCCTACCACCATCAGGCGTCAGTGGTCCAGGTGTGCAAGGCGGCCACCTGGTCGTCGGTACATACCTTTACGAAATTTTATAAAGTTGATGTGATGGCATCGGCGGATGCCTCATTTGGCCGCAAGGTTTTGCAGGCCGCAATTTGAGGAGACCGGTGGTCTACCTCGAGGTTTTTTTTCCGTTGGAATTTCAGTTGAGTCTCATCGTGTGATTGATGAGCCTTTAAAACTTCTAGTTGGCACCGGTTGGGCCTTCTAGATTGGATTTTGATTTCCATTTTCCCACCCCTCATTTGTGGTACTGCTTTGGGACGTCCCGAGTTGTTATTAATCAACGAGGACTACGTCTGTCAATGAGCGACAGAGAAAAATTGATTTTTGTAAAATCTTACCGTGAAATCCTTTTCTCTTAAGCTCATTGACAGACGTAGTACCCGCCCCTCTGTTTTTGAGTTGGGTTGGGTTAAATTCTCTAAACGCTGCTTTGTGACATAACTGATTTGCTGTAGCAGAGAGAGAGAGGATATACCCTCTGGGACTGCCCCGAAGGTGTGGCCAGAATGTTTTCTTTCCTGTCTAGTCCTACTCCTGTAGAGGGCAGTATAACCCGAGTTGTTATTAATCAACGAGGACTACGTCTGTCAATGAGCTTAAGAGAAAAGGATTTTACGGTAAGATTTTACAAAAATCCATTTATCCCCCACAATCCTCCATTCATCCTAGCAGTCCACATCCTCTTCCTCTGTGTTCCTTGGATGGTGGGTGGGCTTAAACAGGCTGCAAACAGTTCTATAAAGACAGTCTTTCTTCTCCACTGAACAACTAACCACAGCTTTGACCCTGACCTTGGAATACTCTCATTCAGGGCCGCTGATAAGGCAGTACAGCCAGCCCTCCTGTACTGGGCCCAGACTCCATCAATTCAGGAGGCCCCGCTATACTGTCTTATTGCAGACACTGATCTTCTTCTGTCTTGACTGCAGTGCTGCCAGATTCTCCTCCTTCCTCTCCTTCTGGCTGCACTGCAAGGGGATTGGTTCTAGCACATGCACCCCTTCCATCTGCTGTCTGGGTCCCCCTGTTTTTCCCCCTTTCCCCCGCAGCACTGCTGGCTCCCCTCCTCTCCCACCGACAGCTGCTGCGGTCACACAGGAGGATGCCATTTACTGGCACCTTCTTTCCCGAATGAACACAGTGAGTGATCAGTACTAATCAGTCCTGTGTCCATTCATAATCGAAGCATAGTAAACTGTGTTTACTATGCTTCAGTTTTGAATGAGCAGGAAGCCTCAGAGAGCGTCCTATTCATTCATCTGTGCAGCTGAGGCTATAGAGAAAGGGACTAAAAAAAGCTATGACTGTTACTTTCGGGCCTGTCAGGTAGGCTGTATGGGGCCCTGTGATTTCTAACAGAAGCCTTGGTCACACTAGTGCAATGCCAGACATTGCATGTGATTCGCACTGCGTTGCTGCGCAGTTTACGTGCGATGTCTGTGCGATGTGATTTCAGCCATACAAACTGTATGGCTGAAATTGCATCGCATTCGCACCAAAATGGTGCAAGACCCTGTAACGGATCAACTGGCACCCACGACCGGGTACCTCCATTGACAGCTGCCCCTAGTGCTTCCCGAGGGCTCCAAGCACTCCACCAGACACCATAACCACGTCAGACCCCACGAACCGCCGCAGCTTGGTTGGGGTCTCGCCGTCTCCTACCCACCCTGGACCTACGACAAGGCTCCAGGTTCCCGTGGGTGAACCTCTCTTTCCCCAGAGAGTGAAGCAGGAAAAAGCTCTTACACAAGCTCTTACAAGAGCTTAGTGATTATCCAAGGGAGTATGAAGAGCATAGTAGCAGGTTCCCCCAATTAGAGACATGACTATAGATTGAGGGTGAACTAGAACTCAAAGTTTAATGGTACAGCTGCTCTTTTATACAGTTTTCCCCCACAAGGTTACCGCCCAGGTGGACCTTGTTGGGGACAGGACATGACATTCACAATCCAATAGAAACAGGGTTTTACACTCAGTCATTCCCATACAATGTACACAATCCCTCCCCACTGGCTGATTACAGTATCACATGCAGATGAAAGTGTATACAGGAAATAATTATCTAGCCATCTGGACAGAACAATGGGAGGTCATTAACATTTAACAATGGGACAGACACAATCCACATTCCCTCCCAATACACAAACAATAGGGAAGTCTGCCAGTGTAAAGTGGGATTAAATCTTCATATTTCTATATGAAGATATTGCTGACATATTTCTATGTAACAAATATTACTGTCCCATCTGAAGCAATTCAAACCATTAACTATCTGCTCCTCACCTCCAGTGATGGTGAATACCGTCACAGACCCTTTTTTTGGTTTGCACTGGAATCGGATCACCTATGTAATCTGATTCCTGCACCATTTCACACTTCGCACTGCGATCTGTGAACCAATCTAGGGGGTGTCATTAACTTTACATTGACACCCCCAGTAATTTGCAGATCTCAATGTAAAACACTGTGTGATTTTAGTGCGATGTGGGAATCGGCACTGAATCGCATCACACCAGTGTGAACTGGGACTGGTAGGCTTTCACACAAGTCCCACAAAGTCTTTCTGTGCTCTCCACAATAACTATTAGCTATGGCATTGTTCTCGCAGCTAGTGCGCCTCTGAATATTTTCTGCTGCTTGATCAGATGCTGGATCCTCTCTGCCAGTGCGATACTAGTAGCAGAGTTGAAATATTACCTGGATGGTCCAGCTATGAAGGTCCCTACTCTGTCACTTTCTTACATAGGGTGACAACTATATCCCAATTTGGCTACTCCGTAGTCACCCTGTCACACATGCCACTGGTGAACAGTGGTGTATTTAGGTTTTGTGCTGCCCTAGGCCTGACTAAACTTGGGCACCCCTAATTTAATTGTGACCCACCCCTTCCTGTAAAGGCCACACCCTTTCCTGTTTATGACCCGCCCTGTCATCTGTAAACCACAGACCACAACCACAGTCTATCAGTGCCCATCAGTGCAGCCTCATCAGTTCCCATAAGTTCAGCTTCATCAGTGCCACCTTATCAGTGCTCATCAGTGCAGCCTCATTACTGCCCATCAGTGCAGCCTCATCAGTGGCCACCAGTGCAGCCTCTCAGTGCCCATTAGTTCAGCCTATCAGTGCATCATATCAGTGCCCATCAGTGCTGCCTTATCAGTGCAGCTTATCAGTCCTGCCTCATCAAGGGCCATCAGTGCAGTCTATATCAGTGCAGCCCCATTAGCTTTTTTGCTGCCCCCCTGCAAAGTGCTGCCCTATGCCCAGGCCTTGTTGGCCTAGGCCAAGATACAGCCCTGCTGGTGAAGACTGCAGTCACCCACATTGACTCATATTGAGCCGGTATGGTTCACCCCTGTAACTATCAGAGCAAGGAAATCCGCAGCATTTGATTGCAAAAAAAAAAAAAAGTTGCAAATATTATTTTATAGAAAAACATGGCAAAGGTACACATTGCAATTATCATCCGCTTAGGGTTCAGGTCTACTTACCTTTCCCTCATCACTCCTTTCAGTCACTGGGAGTGAAGAAAGGACGTGGTAGTTTAGGGTATAGAGCAGTGATGGAGAACCTTGGCACCCCAGATGTTATGGAACTACATTTCCCATGATGCTCATGGACTCTGCAGTGTAGCTGAGCATCATGGGAAATGTAGTTCCAAAACATCAGGGGTGCCAAGGTTCCCCATCACTGATATAGAGGAACATGTCTTTCACTCCATACGATGGTCTGGGCGCATCGCCAAGCACCAGTATTATCACATCAGGACAGAGGTGTAACTAGAACCTTCAGGGCCCCGGTGCAAGAAACCATTAAGAGCCCCCCGGACCCTGGTCGGAGCCCTTCCCTTCAAGCCTGGGGCTCTTCCCACTGATCCTAGGGAGTTGCCGCTGGCAACCTGCTCCCACTGTGGTTGGACACAGTGGAAGCCAATCAGCGGGTCCGGCAGGCGTGATGTCCGCTGGGACAAGCCGATCGTTCTCAGGAGAGGGAGAACGGCGCTCTGCCAATGTATACAAGGCAGCCCCCTGCTCTTTGAGAGGCGAAGATAGAGATCTTGTGCTTCTGCTAAGCAGGAGCACAGATCTCGGTCTTCCTCCAGTCAAAGCACCTCCCCCACACAGTTCGGAAACACTCTCTAGGCACACAGTTAACCCTTTGATCCCCCCTGATGTTAACCCCTTCCCTGCCAGTGTCATTAGCAGTGATGGTAATAACGGCGGTAAAGTAAACGGCGTTACTTAACGCCGTTACTTTTGAGGGTAACTAGTAATCTAACTGATTACTTTTCCCCTCATGGTAATGCCGTTCCCATTACTTAGGCAGCGTTACCGCAATTACATCTACCGCCACTAGATGGCAGTAGTGTAATTCCTCCTCACTCCTCTATGACCCTGCTGGCGCTGTCTGCGGTACTGACATGTGACATGGAGGAGAGCGGACAGGCCGAGAGGAACCATGAGAGCGGTGAGAGCCCCAACGATACCCAACTGCACTGTACCTGTACATCCACCAACCCCCCCCCCCCCCCATATACATCTACCTACCCACCTTATATACCTACCTACCTACCCTATACACCCACTGACCCCTATATATACACCTACATACTGGCCCCCAAATACACCTACCAAACCTTTACACCTGCTGACCCCTATATACACCTACCTACCCACCCTATACACCCACTGACCCCTATATACACCTACCTACCCACCCTATACACCCACTGACCCCTATATACACCTACCTACCCACCCTATACACCCACTGACCCCTATATACACCTACCTACCTACCCTATACACCCACTGACCCTTCTATACACCTACCTACTCACCCTATACACCCACTGACCCTCAAATACACCTACCCATCCACCCTATACACCCACTGACCCCCAAATACAAACCCTATACACCCACTGACCCCTATATACACCTACCTACTCACACTATACACCCACTGACCCCCAAATACACCTACCCATCCTATACACCTGATGACCCTTCTATACATCGACCTACTCATTCTATACACCCACTGACCCCCAAATACACAGACTCACCCACCCTATATACCCACTGACTCCCAAATACACCTACCCACCCATCCTTTCCACCGGCAGTGTACCACGCAGGTACCACAGTGCCACTCTCAGCAAATACCACTCAGGTACCAGTGTACCATGCAGCCAGCCAGTACCACTCAGCAAATACCACGCAGGTACCGTACCAGTGTACCACGCGGGTACCATTCAGCAAGGGCCATACAAGTTATTTGACATATTTGAATATTTTTTTAAAGTAACGCAATAGTTACTTACCCTGGTAATTAGTTACTTTTTTACTGATGTAACTCAGTTAGGCCTCTTTCACACGGCCGCTCCGCTGTTTTTGTCCGCTGCGGGACTTTTTTTTTTTTCTTCACGGAGCGGATGACAGTTGTGTCATCCGCTCCGTAAGTCCGCATATCATCCCATCCGTTTGCGGATGATATGCTGACATAATGTAAGTCTATGGGCATTGCCGATGTCAGCGGATGACACCGCTGACATCCGATTTTGCTTCCTTTCCGTTTTTTGAACGGAGGAAAAATAGGGTTCTGTTCTGTTCCAAAAAACGGAACAGAACTGAAAGGAAGAAAATCGGATGTCAGCGGATGGTATTCCGCTGACATCGCAATGCCATTGACTTACATTATGTCCGCAAATCATCCGCAAAAAAATAGGATGATTTGCGGACATACGGAGCGCCCGTGTGAAAGGGCCCTTACTAACTCAGTTACTTTTTGGGAGAAGTAACTAGTAACTATAACTAATTACTTTTTTTAGGTTACATGACCAACACTGGTCATTAGTACAGTGAAAGTGCATATTTTTTTAGCACTGATCACTGTATTAATGTCACTTTTCCCCAAAAAGTGTCATTGAGTGTCAGATTTGTCCGCCGCAATGTCGCAGTCCCGCTAAAAATCGCTGATCGCCACCATTACTGGTAAAAAATAAATAAATAATCAATATATCCCCTAGTTTGTAGGCGCGATAACTTTTGCGCAAACCAACCGATATACGCTTATTGGGATTTTTTTTTTTACCAAAAATATGTAGCAGAATACAAATTGGCCTAAATTGATAGGGAAATTAGATTTTTTCATTTTTTTTTATTGGGAATGTTTTATAGTACAAAGTAAAAAAATATTGTTTTTTTTTTTTTTTTCAGAATTGTTGCACTTTTTTTGTGTTTAGCGCAAAAAATAAAAACCGCAGAGGTGATCAAATACCACCAAAAGAAAACTCTATTTGTGGGGGAAAAAAAAAGGACATAAATTTAATTTGGGTACAGTGCCGCACGACCGCGCAATTGTCAGTTAAAGTAACGCAGTGCTGCAAACAATGGCCTGGTGATGAAGGGGGTGAAGTGGTTAAAGCCAAACTCCAGTTCACACTTTTTAGGCAGCTACAGTAATATTTAAACTTTTTCCTTTTGGGATAAAAGTTGTTCATAATAATAATAAAAAAAAAAAAAACCTGACCATTGTAAGAACCCCATTGTGTGTTAAATGGTGTATCTCAACCCTCTAAATGCCACTTTCACTGGACAGCCTACTGGCAGGATCCCCAGGGGAATATAAAGGAGAAAAAAAAAACAACAAAAAAAGAAAACTAACGCAGCCATCACATCTAAGGATTGGTAAACTGCAATATATTACATTTTTGTTTTGTGGTTAAACCACTTGCCGGCCAGCCGCCATAATTATACCGCGGCAAGTCGGCTCTGTCAGCTCTGTTACGTGAAACGAAGTATAAGTACTACGTTTCATGTACTTCGTTTCATGTAGCAGTTAGTGTGGGGGCACACACGCGCCGATTGGCTAGAGAGGGAGCCAATCAGTGGGTCAGACGGCCACAATGTCCGCCAGCCACCCGCGATCGCTCCCCGTGGAGACAGAACGATGTAAACACGGCACACCGCTGTTCTGTCAGTGATGAATACAGAGATCTTGTGCTCCTCTTATTTAGGAACACAGGTCTCTGTGTTCATCCAGTGAGCCCATCCCCTACACAGTTAGAAAGCAGCCCCTAGGGACACATTTAACCCTTTGATCACCAATGGTGTTAACCCCTTCCCTGCCTGTGTCATTATTACAGTAGCAGTACATATTTTTAGCACTGATTACTGTAGTAATGTCACTGGTCCCCCCAAAAGTGTCAGTTAAGGGTCCGATCTGTCCAGCGCAATGTCGCAGTCCTGCTAAAAATCGCAGATCGCCGCCATTACTAGTTAAAAAAAGAAAAATGACATAAATCTTTCCCCTAGTTTGTAGATGTGATAACTTTTGTGTAAACCAATCAATATACGCTTATTGGGATTTTTTTTTACCAAAAATATGGAGCAGAAAACAAATTGGCCTAAAATGATGAAAAAATTAGATTTTTGTTTTAATTGGAAATGTTATATAGCAGAAAGTAAAAAATATTGTTTTTTCTTTTTCAGAATTGTCGCTTTATTTTTGTTTATAGCGCAAAAAATAATGTAGCACTGCCCCCGTAGGGACTGTTTGATATTCACTGTGTGGATTCCCCCTGGTTACCAGCACACGGCCATAAGTAAAGACAAGTCCTTGATTCTGCTTGGCTCACACTCCGTTATTCAGTCCAGGGGTATTTGGTTGGTTTTGTGGTTTATTGTCTTGAGTTCTTGTGCTTTAAAATGGAGATAGGAGAAGGAAATAGTGGGATTCTCCAACTTTACCTATTCACAGTGATTGAGGACTCCTATCTTCTCTGCTTTACCATAGATTTGGAGTAGCCAGGCTGTTGATTCATCCTGCCACTTTGGATGAATGTGGATTAAGCCTGTTATCCTTAAGATGACTTAGTGAACAACTAGTTATCTTCAGCACACTCTCCCTAGTATCCTCTCTCTCTTTCTCAGCTGACACCCGTCCACTGACTGTCCTACTAGCAGGGGTGGCCCCCCTCAGGTCAGGACCCTTGACACGAGTCCCTGTACTCACGATACTGTAGTCCCAGGGTCTCCAGTGTCTCCCCTCTAAGTCAGCTCTCCTGGACCTCTGGGTTCAGCTACTCTCTACTGCTCTTCTGACCCTCAGGAAGACTTCCTGCGACCACATGGCACCTCTACAGAGGAGGAGGCAGCCGCCCCCTCCCTCTGGGACTCGGCTCTCCAACGAAAGACCCCTCAGCACATGTGCTTCTGGCTTTTATACAGTATCCCAACATGCACCGAGGCGACCTGCCCTCTGCCAATCATCAGGACTGTTTTTAAAAGCCTATGAACCCATTTGTCAGGTTTTCTCCCACTGTCCAACATGCCTCCCTATTGGACCAGCATGAAACACTCTCTAGACTGAATGAATCGCATACTGAGCACATTGAGCAGACCTCACTAACAGATCCTGCTCTCTGGTAGGCAGAGGACAATATAGATTTACCTGCAGCCCCTCTGGTAAGCAGACAGAGCTCAAAACTATACTCTCTCACTGGCACCTACCTAGGAGGGTGCTACAATAAAAACCGCAGAAGTGATCAAACACCACCAAACGAAATCTCTATTTGTGGGGAAAAAAAAGAACATTGATTGTATTTGGGTACAGCGTTGCACAACCGCGCAATTTTTAGTTCAAGTAGCGCAGTGCCAAATCGCAAAAAATGGTCATTAACCTTCCTAGTGGTATTCCCGAGTGTGGCTCGGGGTTAATATTCAGTGTCAAAAGTGGTAACCCCGAGCCACACTCGGGATTACCCCCAAATGATACTGATCTTCCCCGTGCGATACACCGCAGTCCTCCCCGCCGTCCTCCCCAGCCTTCCTCCCGCTGTCCTCTCACTCTGTGTTCGACCGATGCCGGCACCTTCTTCCGGTTCCCTTACCAGCGAGTGCCTTGTCGCAGTGGAGCGGAACCGGCGGGAGATTAAAAAAAAAATGACATGATACAGTGTAAGATGTTAGAATTACAATTTTATATCTCGCTATTTCACCTGGAGGCTTTTCCAGTGCCCTGCCTGTACTTTTTGCGGTACTTTGTGCCTGGAAAATTGATAACGTCCATGGTGTCCAAAAAGGGTTCTTTTAGCTCAAAAACGCTTTTGGACGAACTGGAAAACATCGACGGTGAATCGGAAATATTACACTTCAGAATTCATCCTGCTACTTTTATCAGCAATCACACCATCAATAAATACAAGAGAACCAGTTCCATTGGCGGCCATACATGTCCACACCATGACACTACCACCACCATGCTTCACTGATGAGGTGGTATGCTTTGGATCATGAGCAGTTCCTTTCCTTCTCCATACTCTTCTCTTCCCATCACTCTGGTACAAGTTGATCTTGGTCTCATCTGTCCATAGGATGTTCCAGAACCGTGAAGGCTTTTTTTAGATGTTGTTTGGCAAACTCTAATTTGGCCTTCCTGTTTTTGAGGCTCACCAATGGTTTACATCTTGTGGTGAACCCTCTGTATTCACTCTGGTGAAGTCTTCTCTTGATTGTTTACCTTGACACACATACACCTACCTTCTGGAGAGTGTTCTTGATCTGGCCAACTGTTGTAAAGGGTGTTTTCTTCACCAGGGAAAGAATTCTTCTGTCATCCACCACAGTTGTTTTCCGTAGTCTTCCGGGTCTTTTGGTGTTGCTGAGCTCACCGGTGCGTTCTTTCTTTCTAAGGATGTTCCAAACAGTTGATTTGGCCACACCTAATGTTTTTGCTATCTCTCTGATGGGTTTAAAATAAAATGTAATAAATACTAAAACCAGCAATGTCCAGCATGAATCACATTCAGCAGCGTTAAAATATGTGTTGAAAATATCATGATCATATAGTCCTCTTAGAGAGAATTATACCGCAAAAAACAGTCTTTATACAAGGTAAAACCAGCTATTTCTCAGCTATTCAATATTCCCGGTGTCCAGAGATGATTAATCCGGTATAAACCTTCACCACACCATCAGTGACCCCTTCAGAGTGGGCACTCACCAGAAATAACTTGGTCATACGCCTGTAAGCATTGGTTGCTTGAACCCTTTGACACTCCGGAACGCCTCTGCTCTCGCCAGAAGAACTCCGCTTTCCAGTCTCAGTCAGGGATCAGCTCATACCCATGAAATTTTGGAAAGTTAGGAGGCACAATAGTGTGATACCGTTTCAAACAAAACTTTATTTAGTACCCACACTCTAACATGAACCCCCAACATCCAATATGCTTACATTAAGATAGAAATATTCAAGCATGTAATCGGTAATCACGATGTGATGGTCTGCTCACCATTCCTGCATAGGATCTGTCTGCTTTGCCTATGGGTGAGATCCGGGATCCGGCCAAAACCTCAGTGACCATCCGGGAGACAAGCGTGCCTGTGTCCTGACGCGTTTCATCATATGTGACTTCAACAGAGGACACAGACACACTGCACACTGTCCCCTATATGTATCTTAGAAGATTAGGACTGGTGCTGCCCATTTTCAATGACCCCTCCCCCTGGGAGGGAACTCATGGTGCCGTTTCCCGAAAATGGGTTTACTTTCGGATGTGACATTATAGTGTATAAGTTTTATTGTATATTGAAACGCTTAATAACTGTCCTGGCGCACAGGTGAGCTGCCGCTAGCGTTGTGTGTCTGTGTCCTCTGTTGAAGTCACATATGACGAAACGCGTCAGCACACAGGCACGCTTGTCTCCCGGATGGTCACTGAGGTTTTGGCCGGATCCCGGATCTCACCCATAGGCAAAGCAGACAGATCCTATGCAGGAACGGTGAGCAGACCATCACATCGTGATTACCGATTACATGCTTGAATATTTCTATCTTAATGTAAGCATATTGGATGTTGGGGGTTTATGTTGGAGTGTGGGTACTAAATAAAGTTTTGTTTGAAACGGTATCACACTATTGTGCCTCCTATCTTTCCAAAATTTCATGGGTATGAGCTGATCCCTGACTGAGACTGGAAAGCGGAGTTCTTCTGGCGAGAGCAGAGGCGGTCCGGAGTGTCAAAGGGTTCAAGCAACCAATGCTTACAGGCGTATGACCAAGTTATTTCTGGTGAGTGCCCACTCTGAAGGGGTCACTGATGGTATGGTGAAGGTTTATACCGGATTAATCATCTCTGGACACCGGGAATATTGAATAGCTGAGAAATAGCTGGTTTTACCTTGTATAAAGACTGTTTTTTGCGGTATAATTCTCTCTAAGAGGACTATATGATCATGATATCTTGAACACATATTTTAGCGCTGCTGAATGTGATTCATGCTGGACATTGCTGGTTTTAGTATTTATTACATTTTATTTTAGAAGGTTTTGTTTTTATACAGTAGCTGCGATCAGCAATATTTTATGATATTTTATACTGAAACTTTCATGGTTATGTGGTTTTTTACCCTCAGATTTTAAGCGCTGGGCGAGTGTTTGTTAATCCTCCTGTGTTTTACAACCACTTTTTTTTATATCTCTGATGGGTTTGTTTTGTTTTTTTGAGCCTAATGATGGCTTGCTTCACTGATAGTGACAGCTCTTTGGATCTCATATTGAGAGTTGACAGCAACAGATTCCAAATGCAAATAGCACACTTGAAATGAACTCTGGACCTTTTATCTGCTCCTTGTAAATGGTATAATGAGGGAATTACACACACCTGGCCATGGAACAGCTGAGCAGCCAATTGTCCCATTACTTTTGGTCCCTTAAAAAGTGGGAGGCACATATACAAACTGTTGTAATTCCTACACCTTTCACCTGATTTGGATGTAAATACCCTCAAATTAAAGCTGAAAGTCTGCAGTTAAAGCACATCTTTGTTTGTTTCAATTCAAATCCATTGTGGTGGCGTATAGAGTCAAAAAGATTAGAATTGTGTTAATGTCCCAATATTTATGGACCTGACTGTATTTTCATGCACATGTACAGCTTTTAGCACAAAAATTCTGACATAATCAGACCGCCAGGGAGGTTAAGGGGGGTAAAACCTTCCGGGGCTGAAGTGGTTAATACTGCTTTAAGGAGGCACAGATGCTGCACTGAAATGATGGACTCGGCGAAGTTACCGGATCTCCTCTATCTTTGGCCAGAATCGTTATCTAAGGGTTAGTGTAGTAGAAGAACGTCACTCGGGAGGAAGTCGATCGTAACATGCTGTCAGGTGCTTTCAAGGAAAAACAGCTCCTATTTGAAATGTGTTTGAGGTCTTTATATTTTGCATTCACATAGCATCCCCATTGACTTGCATAGATGAATAAAAGTGATAGCAAATCATTCCTAATGTAACAGATTAAAATTCAAACTCCTGACTTCCATATCCTTCAAAAAAGGCTTGACAGAAGCAAATCACAAACACTCATATA
The DNA here is from genome assembly GCF_965119305.1 of Pelophylax lessonae. Classification (NCBI taxonomy): domain Eukaryota; kingdom Metazoa; phylum Chordata; class Amphibia; order Anura; family Ranidae; genus Pelophylax; species Pelophylax lessonae. The sequence continues at coordinate 714,451,199 of NC_138769.1, read as the reverse complement.
CAGAAACCCTGAAGGGTACAGAAGCATAAGGGTCAACATCATGCGTCATGTTTCAGGTGGTTATAGGGGTCATTCACATGTGAGGTTGGGAGGCAGTATAACCCTGTGGTTGAGCTACACTTTTACCACCCTCCTTAGTGGCATGCCACAGTCGCAATGCTTTGCTTTCTGGCCAGGGTATGAATTATACTACCTGTTGCTTGAATTGTATCAGACTGCACCCTCTTGCCAAGTATTAGTGTGGCAATCAGTGGGTTAAACCTGGTAGTAAGGAGTGTGTACAATGCCTCCTTATTGTCTTTTAAATGCTCTCTGTAGAGCAATCGGAATGTGGTTCGCTCTTTAAAGAGCAAAGCATAGGTAAACGAGCCCTTTATAGAAAAATGGATTTGGGGAAGACTTGGAACATTTGTCCTGGGTGGGGGGGGGGGGGGGGGGCGTCTCAGCAGCAAATACGACCAAGTGACCTTTTTATGGTAGGGACTAGTGATGAACCAAGAGTATCTGGGTTCGGTCTGAGTAAGGTTCTGTGAATATGGCTAAAGTTTGAGTGCCGTATCCAGGGCTTTTTTTCTGTGGGAACACAAGGGAACGCACCTCCAGCACTAAATGTATGTAATGGTAAGGGGTGCTGGGATGTACTGGAGGGTCAATTGTTGCTGGTTGATCTATTGTCCATTGGGAGGTCTATAGTTGCTGGGGAGGAGGGGGGGGGGGTCATTTGTTGCTACAAGGGATCTACTGTTGAGTGAGGTGTCTACAAGTATTGTTGCTGGTAGCAAGTGGGTCACTTGATGCTGGCTACTGGGAGATCAATTATTGCTGGCAGGGGTTTATATCTGCTGGGGTTCTATTATTGCTGGAGAGGATCTATTTTTGCTCAAGAAATCTATTATAGCTAGAGGGTCTATGGTTGCTGGGGGGGGATCTATTTAACTGCCTTTTTATACAACACAATTCTATACAAATTGCTTAGCACTACACAATACTTGGTTCTGTGTTCTCTAAGGGTTCAGTACTGGGAGGTGGGTAGACGGTGGAACCAAAGGAAGGTACTCAGAGGTGGGTAGGGGGTGGAACCAAGGGCCAGGACTCAGAGGTGGGTATGGGTGGAACCAAGGGATGGTCCTCCGAGGTGGGTAAGGGGTGGAACCAAGGGCCAGGACTCAGAGGTGGGTATGGGGGTGGAACCAAGTAATGGTACTCAGAGGTGGGTAGGGGGTGGAACCAAAGGCCAGGACTCAGAGGTGGGTAGGGGGGTGGAACCAAGTAATGGTACTCAGAGGTGGGTAGGGGGTGGAGCCAAGGGCCAGGACTCAGAAGTGGGTACGGAGTGGAACCAAGGGATGGTACTCCGAGGTGGGTAGGGGGTGGAACCAAGGACCAGGACTCGGAGATGAGTATGGGTGGAACCAAGGGATGGTACTCAGAGGTGGTTAGGGAGTGGAACTTCAGGGGGGGTGTCCTGACCCTGAAGTGGCTCTTCTGTTTAATGCATACAACCTGCTGTAGCAACATTGACGTTTACATGTGTGGCCAGGTGCTTGGCTAAGAATGAGAGTGAGAGAAACACTGCAGCTGCAGCTGCTCTCACTAAACTGTTCATGCGGGACCTAGCAACATTGTCTGCCTCCAGCCAGTAAGGGGAGCAGACAGGCCAAAAGAAGTCAAGAGACCTCTATGCTGGCTACAATGGAATGTGGGAATTGAAGTTCAGGAATGGAGCAATGCTATGGACTCTTATGGACCTTTTGGCTACAGTTGCCAGAGGGCGACAGCAATAGGTGGAGAAAAGGGCTGTATTTGTCAGGCTACAGATTGAATAGCTTCCTTTTGCCATGAGGGAGACCGGATAGTGTCCAATATGCACCGCCGCTGCTGCGTGTTGGCGGCCTGAGTGAGATTCAAAGTGCTAAGTTTGGGGTGCCAGCAGCTTGAGTCACCTGGGTGCTAAGCAGAGAGTGGACTAATCGATGTGTGGGACAGGATTATGAGCTGCTGCTGTGGGGATTTACAATCTGCTGCTTAACAGACTGAGCCCTTTAGGAACTGACCATACATCCATCTAGTAGCCTTATTACTGCCTGCAGGCTTGACTGGGACTGGTCTCATGGGCACCAATAGTACAACTGGCCCCCATGCTAGCCGGCTGAAGTGTTAGGACTAAAGACTGCCCCGTTCCAGCTGCTCAACAAAGACCTTTACTTGTTGCCTATAATAAGAGGTACCTCTCAGGGGACATTGCACCATATCCTAGCCATTCTAGAGTTCACTGTAGACTGGTTATAGTGATATTATTTACATTGCAGTTAGCGTTTACCGAATATATGTGTATATATATATATATATATATATAATATATATATATATATATATATATGAAAATTGTGATCCTGCTGGATATCATTCTGTGCTTTTGCTGCACTCTTCTCAGGTACTTTTGTTCTCAGCTATCTATGTAGACTACAGAACACCTTCCCTCCCTGTGTTATGGCCCTAAGGAGATGTGCTGTAGTCCCAACATATTTCTCGTTGTAGTGTAGCGCCCTCCTAGGTAGATGCTAGAGTGTGTGTATATAGTTTTTGATTTCTCTGCTTAGCAAGGAGATAGCTGGGCAAATTTATATCCTGTGTGCTTAACAGAGAGCCGTGGTTGATTGCTAGAGTCTGCTCGGTGTGTTCTGGTGCTATTCATGCTGTCTTAAAAGTTTCACACTGGTCTGGTAGCTATGCGATGTACCGGACTGTCCGGACACTGGGAGGAAACCTTGCAGATGAGAGCATGGATGTCTATACAGCCCTTGTCAATCAGAAGGGGATGTGCCCCAAAGCATGCTGGGTAACTGTATTTATATCCGAGGAGCACATGGGCTCTGGGTCTTCCTCTAGAGCAGGGGTGTCAAACTGGCGGCCCTCCAGTTGTTGCGGAACTACCCCATCATGCCTCTGCCTGTGGGAGTCATGCTTGTATCTGTCAGCCTTGCAATGCCTCATGGGACATGGAGTTCCGCAACAGCTAGAGAGCCGCCAGTTTGACACCTGTGCTCTATAGAGAGAGGTCCAGGAGGGGAGAAGGCCCCTACCCTTCTCCAGCACAGGCTGCCATGCAGCCTCAGGTGGGTGACCTTAGGGCCTGAAACCATGAAGGCGCAACCCATGGTTATTAAGAGATCTGATGGGGGGGGGGGGGGGATGATGTCCATGAATCCTGTCTGGTACTACTGAGGAAGGCTGCCATGTGTGCTTCAAGAGTCTGGTGAGTACAGACTCCCACAGGGGATCCATAGGACTGGTGCTGTTAGATCCCCTCTGAGTGCTAGAAGTCAGCTGCTGGGTGCAAACTAAAGGAGACACTGGCTAGTGTCTTAAAGAGGTAAAGTTCCTTCAGCTACAAAGGAGACTAGTTCACTCTGTACAGCTGCTGTATGGTCTGGCTGATGATTAGCTACACAGTTCTATCGAGAGAGTTGTCCTCATCTGTGAATAGTTCATTTGCAGTATCCTTATAATTCCCTTCTCCTATCCAAGTTCTGGAAAAATAAAACACAAAAACAAATCCCCTAGACTGGCCATTAGTGTGTGCACCTGGCTGTGTGAAAATACCCTGTGTCTGGCTGTGGATCAATCAGTGGGAGGCTCAGGCACCAAGATGCAAGCGGCTCCTGCGGGGGTACAGTAGTGTTACAATGTTGCTCCTTTATAGATAAAGAAAGCTCCTTCATAGATAAAGAAATTAGATAGTTACTGGAAAAGAGAATACTAACAATTTTGGGCCGAGCCTTTGCAAAGTAAATCGGGGTATCACCCCCCCCCCGGTATGCAGCGTACAGTTGCCCATAAATATGAATGGCTGTGCGCGGCTGTACTGCAGTATACACCAGTGCTCACTTAAACACAAATATAGTGTAAGGGCATATGTAAAAAAATTCTACCATCGGCATATACCCAAGTAGACCTTAAAATTCCTGCACCGAACCATTCATGTCTATGGTCTGCTGTATGCAGCACCTGGGGGGAAATATACCGGAGTTTGTTACATGGGCTCAGATACCCGTGTTCAAGAGGCCTAAATATATAACATTCTTGAAAATGTGTCAATTAGTAACCCTATGTGCATGTACAATTCTTTTTTTAAATTTTAATTCCAATACAAAACACTAGATGGCAGCATTGTACTACATTTGAATGTTTTGAATGTAATCATTTGAATGTAAAGAAGTGAACTACTTTTATTTTCGGCTATCAGTTTTTTTGCACGTTGTTGTTTTTTTTGTCTTTTTTCTGAGTATTAAAGAAGTCCTTGTGTTTGAAGAAATACAGTTATTTTAATAGGCAGACTATTCCTTTGCAGAATAAATCAATTTTGTCACTTTGGGTGTTATTAATATTCTGACCATGGAATCTAGTTTCGTAAAATCCTGAAAAATGTTTAGGAAATGAGGTTACTTGTTAAATTTAAGTCAGTTTTGCAGTAGTGAGGAGGATTTGAATGTATAAATTTGCCTTTGACTCTGCAGTTCTTTCATAAACCTTTTGATTGCCAAAAGCTAAGGGTGCCAGGATTGCTAAAAGCTAAGGGTGCCAGGATTCAGGTTTTCACGCTGTCACTCACTCTAAATTAGACTTCCTTTGCTACGATGTCTTTGCTGAAGTCAACTAATCAATGGAATACCATCTTTCAAAGACATGCCATCCTTGGGCCTCTGAATTTAAAGTTATAGCAAACCATCAGTATTTAATCACTTTCAACAGCTGATTTATTCACTTACTGAGTATGCAGCTTCTTTAACTTTAAGGTCCGGGTTCACTCTGATGCGACAGGAAAATCGCACGATTTTGGATCCAACTACAGGATCCAATTTTGATCCGACTTTAAGATGAGTGTGACATGTCCTTTGATCAATCAAAACAATTCCTTTGGTTATGGTATGGATGAAATCTCACACCAAATTTTATAAAAAAAAAAAGAAAACGGAGTGGGGTCTCCCCACCAAATCCATACCAGGCCCTTTGGGTCTGGTATGTATTTTTGAGGGGAAACCCCACACCAACATTAAAAAAAAAGAAAATAGCATGAGGTCTCCAACCAAGACAGTACGTGTGGTCTGCTGATGAATCCTACCATACCACACGCCTTCAACGTGGGGAGGGGGGTGAGTGCTTTAGGACGGGGGGGGGCGGCGGTTGCTCTGCCTCCCCACCCCAAATCACCTTGTCCCCAAGTTTGGGGCTTATCGGAATCTGGAAGCCCCTTTAAACAAAGGGGCCCCCAGATTCTGCCCTCCCCATGTGAATAAGTATGGGTTATGGGTAGTGGTAGAATGTACCCCATACTCATTCCCATGGAAGAGGCCGGGATCTGGTGGCCCACTTTCTTAACTATCTCCCACCCGGCCATAGTACATATACGGCCGGGCGGGAGTCTCGTCCTTCTGAATGGACGTTCCGGAACGTCCTTCAGAAGGAGAGAGATCGCGCCGTGCGCGTGCAGCGGCGCAATCTCGATGTGCCTGTGTCCCTCGGACACAGAGCGACATCATTCGGCAGGAGGGCCCTGTGATTGGCCCTCCTGATCACATGACGGCTGTGTCCAATCACAGCCGTCATGTAATGTAAATAGAGCCGTTGTAACGGCTTCGATCTCTTCTCCTCCTGACAGATCCTGTCAGTGAGGAGAAGATCAGAGGATCGGTGCTGCTGCGGGGGTGATCAGTGAGTATTTCTAATTACTCACTGATCACAGGGGGGGTCTGTGCTGGTAATCAGAACATTGATTACCAGTGCAGCCCTGGGGGGGGGAGGGGTGCCACTAAGCCACCAGGGATGCCCACCCATGACCACCAGGGATGCCCACTATGGCCACCAGGGATGGCAAGCAGGGCTCAGAGAGCCCCCCAGTGCCCTCCCTATCAGTGTTGCCCACCAATGGCATCTATCAGTTCTACCCACCAGTGCCATTATTGCCATCTATCAGCGCCGCCCACCAGTGCCCATTATTGCCCACCAGTGCTGCCTATCAGTGCCCATCAGTGCCCCCCATCAGTGCCGATCAGTGCCACCCATCAGTGCCGATCATTGCCGCCCAACAGTGCCACTATCAGTGCCCATCAGTGCCCATCAGTGCCGCCAATCAGTGCCCATCAGTGCTGCCTATCACTGCCCATCAGCGCTGCCTATCAGTGCCCACCAATGCTGCATATCAGTGCTATCTATCAGTGCCACATATCAGTGCCCATCAGTGCTGCATATCAGTGCTACCTATCAGTGCCCATCAGTGCTGCATATCAGTGCCACCCCATCAGTGCCACCCCATCAGTGTCTCCTCATCAGTGCCTGTCAGTGCGGCATCATCAGTGCTCATCAGTGCAGGAAAAAACATATCTATTTACAAAATTTTATAACCTAAACAAAAAAACTTTTTTTTTTTTTTCAAACTTTTCAGTCTTTTTTTATTTGTGCACCAAAAAAGAAAAAACCTGACGGTGATCAAATACCACCAAAAGAAAGCTCTATTTGTGGGGAAAAAATGACACAAATTTGGTTTAGGTACAGCGTTGCATGACCGCGCAATTGTCATTCAAATTGCAACAGCGCTAAAAGCTGAAAATTGGTCTGGGAAGGAAGGGGGTTTAAGTGCCCTGTATTGAGGTGGTTAAAGAGGGCTTTCAGCATCTGATAATCCCCCTGCCTGAAGACCCCACAACCACCGGCCAGGGTTGTGGGGAAGAGGCCCTTGTCCCCATCAACATTGGAACAAGGTGCTTTGGGGGGGGGGGGGGCTGGCCTGGCCCAAAGCACCCACCCCCTCCATGTTGGGGGAACGTGGCCTGGTATGGTTTGGGGGGGTGCTCGCTTGCCCCCCTATTTTCTGACCTGCAGGGCTGCATGCTTGGATATGGGCAGGTAAAGGGGTGGGGGGCATGCCATCTTTATTTGTGACTTTTGCATTGCTAAAGTTGTACACACTTGACCTTGGAGCATGTGTCACATGCCACAAGTTGGATCAGTTAAGATGGAGATCTGACTTGGATGCGACTTCCATTCAATTCTATGGGCAGAAATTACTCTTAAGTCAGGCCAAAAAAGTGGAGGAACCTTTTCCAAAGTCGAACTGACACAAGTCGGACCAATTAAGATGGCTCTCATAGGGAATCATTGTTTTCTACATGTCATGCGACATGTGCTCTCAAAGTCAGAGTGCATGTCACACCAGTGTGAACTGGGCCTTAATCATTACCTGTGTTCCAGTCTAAGCGGGTGCCATTACCTCTGCCCCAGGTTTCCTGTTTCAAGGTGACTCCTTTGTCTTGCAAGGTGCACAGATAAGCTGAAGGGCCCTGCCCAGCCTTGGGGTCCCGACAGAACCCTGCCATGGTTTCCACACAAACATGGTGAGGTATAGGACTTTTATACCTGCTCCGTCTTAGCAGACCCCTGATGTGCCACAAGGCCCGGCAGTCCTGCAGCATATCTGAGAAGGATGGGGACACCCTGTGCCATTTGCTTCTGTTACAAGGCTGACAGGGGTAGTGACAGCGACATTACCGCTATCTCTAACCTCAAGGGAAGGAAGAACGGAGGGAAGAAATTATGCTTAGGAGGTAAGCATGCAGATTAGTGCTCCAATTTTTAGGGGGAGGGGATTTGTGTTAATGGGTAAGTATTGTTATAGGAGGGAAATTTGGGGAGTTGTGCTAGGAGTGGTGATTTAGGGGGATTTGTGTTGGGAGGGGGAAGAGGAATTGTGCTAGGAGGGGGGATTTGGGTGTTCTGTGCTAGGAACATGATATGGTAGAGGGGGGGGGGGGGTGGTGTTGTGCTAGTAGGGATGATTGGGGAAAATTTGTGCTAGAAGGGGAAATTTGGAAAGGGGGGGGGGGATTGTGCTAGGAGGGGGGATTGGAATTAGAGCTGGGGGGATAGGGGGGCAAAGATTTGGGCTGGGAAGGGGGGGGGTTCATTAGGGGTTGAATTTGGACTGGGAGGATGGGGAATTTATGCTTAGGAGGTAAGCATGCAGATTAGTGCTCCAATTTTTGGGGGAGGGGATTTGTGTTAATGGGTAAGTATTGTTCTAGGAGGGAAATTTGGGGAAGAGTGGTAGGAGTGGTGATTTAGGGGGATTTGTGTTGGGAAGGGGAAGATGAATTGTGCTAGGAGGGGGGATTTGGGGGTTCTGTGCTAGGAACGTGATATGGAAGGGGGGGGGGGATTGGGTTGTGCTAGTTGGGATGATTGTGGAAAATTTGTGCTAGAAAGGGAAATTGGAAGGGGGGAATTGTGCTAGGATGGGGGATAGGAATTTGAGCTGGGGGGGATGGGGGGGGGCAAAAATCTGGGCTAGGAAGGGGGGGATTTCATTAGGGGGGGGGTTCTCAAATTTTTAGGGGGAGGATATTTGTGTTAGGAGGGGTAATTTAGGGGATGGCAATGGGTAAGTATTTTTCTAGGAGGGAAATTTGGGGAGTTGTGCTAGGAGTGGTGATTTAGGGGGATTTGTGTTGGGAGGGGGAAGAGGAATTGTGCTAGGAGGGGGGATTTGGGTGTTCTGTGCTAGGAACATGATATGGTAGAGGGGGGGGGGGTGGTGTTGTGCTAGTAGGGATGATTGGGGAAAATTTGTGCTAGAAGGGGAAATTTGGAAAGGGGGGGGGGGGATTGTGCTAGGAGGGGGGATTGGAATTAGAGCTGGGGGGATAGGGGGGCAAAGATTTGGGCTGGGAAGGGGGGGGGTTCATTAGGGGTTGAATTTGGACTGGGAGGATGGGGAATTTATGCTTAGGAGGTAAGCATGCAGATTAGTGCTCCAATTTTTGGGGGAGGGGATTTGTGTTAATGGGTAAGTATTGTTCTAGGAGGGATATTTGGGGAAGAGTGGTAGGAGTGGTGATTTAGGGGGATTTGTGTTGGGAAGGGGAAGATGAATTGTGCTAGGAGGGGGGATTTGGGGGTTCTGTGCTAGGAACGTGATATGGAAGGGGGGGGGGGATTGGGTTGTGCTAGTTGGGATGATTGTGGAAAATTTGTGCTAGAAAGGGAAATTGGAAGGGGGGAATTGTGCTAGGATGGGGGATAGGAATTTGAGCTGGGGGGGATGGGGGGGGCAAAAATCTGGGCTAGGAAGGGGGGGATTTCATTAGGGGGGGGGTTCTCAAATTTTTAGGGGGAGGATATTTGTGTTAGGAGGGGTAATTTAGGGGATGGCAATGGGTAAGTATTTTTCTAGGAGGGAAATTTGGGGAGTTGTGCTAGGAGTGGTGATTTAGGGGGATTTGTGTTGGGAGGGGGAAGAGGAATTGTGCTAGGAGGGGGGATTTGGGTGTTCTGTGCTAGGAACATGATATGGTAGAGGGGGGGGAGGGAAATTGTGCTAGTAGGGATGATTGGGGGATATTTGTGCTAGGAGAGGAAATTTGGGAGGGGGGAATTGTGCTAGGATGGGGGATTGGGATTTGAGCTGGGTTGATGGGGGGGAGGGGGCAAAGATTTGGCCTGGGCTGGGGGATTTAAGTAGAGGGTGGATTTGTACTGGGAGGAAGGGGGATTTATGCTTAGGGGGTAAGCATGCAGATTAGAGGGGATTTTTTCTGTCACATAATGCTCATACATAATGGTGGGGTTGGGGGAGGCACAATTTGGCATCTTCACCCTGGGCTCTAGATGACCTTGTCCTGGCACTGACTGTTGTCTATGTGAACTTCTCCCTATCTTTCCAAGAAAAGTGGGCTGTCACTCCCTAAAATACAGTTTGGGCTGGAAAAGCACTTACCACATGAGCTAATCACCCCAACACCACAAACCACACACACAAAAAATTTATTAAATGACAAAAAGAGGTTAATTTTTTTATTTTTATTTTTTCAAGAAAATTTTAACAAAGCAGCTCAAATAGCGAAATTGGAAGTTTTCACATCAGTGAAAAATGAAATTGGTTGTTTCAGGCAATGATCAATTATACCAAAATCCCTCTGCTTATTCCTAAAGGTGATTATTATGTAGCACCGAACCCCTCTGTAGGGACTGCTGAATATCCACTCTGCGGGTCCCCCTGGTTACCAACACACGGCTATAAGCAAATGCAATTCTTACATTCCTCCTAGCTCTCACTTCAATAATCAGTCCATGGGTATTGGGTTGTTTTTGTTGTTTATTTTGTAATGGGGATAGGAGAAGGAAATAGTGGGATACTCCAATTTAACTATTCACAATATCCGAGGACTTCTATCTTCTACTTCACTTGTAGGTATGGAACAGCCAGGCTGTTCATATATCCTGCCACTTTATATGAATGGGATTAAGTCTCTCAATCCCAAGATTGCTTTCTCTCAAGACAACTTGAAGGACAATATCTTATTTTATCTTCAGGATACTCTCCCTAGCACCCTCTTTCTGCTGACACCCGTCCATTGACTATCCTATGAGCGGGGGTGGCCCCCCTCAGGTCAGGCCCCTTGACCCAAGTCCCTGTTCTCATGATACTGCAGCCACAGGGTCTACAGTGTCTCCCCTCTGTCAACTTCCCTGAACTTCTGGCTTCAGCTCCTCTCAACCACTCCTCTGACCCTCAGGACAACCTCCAGCGACCGCATGGCACCTCTACAGAGGGGGAGGCAACCACCCCCTCCCTCCGGGACTCCGCTCTCCAATGAAAGACACTGAGCACATATGCTCCTGGCTTTTATACAGTATCCCAGCATGCACAGAGGCGACCTGCCCTCTGCCAATCATCAGGACTGTATCAAAAGCCTATGCACCTATTCGTCAGTTTTCCTCCCACTGTCCAACATGCCTCCCTATTGGACCAGTGTGAAACACTCTTTAGACTGAATGAATCGCATACTGAGCAGACCTCACTAACAGATCTTCACAAAACACTGTGAACTAATGGCCATCATCCCAATTATGTCAGACAGAACACATAAAAAAGAAGAAAGTGCCATAAAGGAGGGATGATCACAAATAATTAAAACAATATCACATTTTATTAGTTCATATAGCTATAAAAGTATATATACACATAAAAAATATTCCCATAGGAATGTTCTAGATACAAAATACCACAATGGCAAAAGCAATGTCCCTGCTAACAAAGTCTGTAGGTCCTCAGAGAGCCAACGCGTTTCGCCAAAGGGCTTCTTCAGGGCAAGAGAGACCTTCTAAACATTTTTCCCATATAGAACTACACCAGGCGTATCACCTCTGGGGCAGGCGCCTGGGACCATATACATAAGAGCGACCGCAAGGGTTTAACGTAGAAAGTATAAAACGTAACTCATCTGTCTATTCAAAGGAGAACAGAGGTGTCCAATTATTCAAGAATGTATAGCGCTGATTTCAACCGGAAGTAATTTCCACCAAATGAGTCCAATATTTAGGAGTAACACGCAATCCAAATATATGGGTAAGTGTGTATTGACAACAATTGAAGTTATATGTTCACCGACTCATCCATGGTTCCCAATTGCTCATTAGGATGGATCAGCATATAATGATCCCAAAACGCTGTGGTACCTAATACCCCCTTATCCTTTATGTCCATATGCGGTCACTCTCTTAACCTGTTTATTACTGCCTGCTGCAGTTATATGGCGGCAGGCAGCCGCTCCCAGGCGAATCGCCGTAGCCGTACGTCGCTTGCTCGCAGGAGGCTAGGGGGCGAGCGAGCGCCGCTGGCGCCGCACTCCCGCCGCTGGCGCCGCACTCCCGCCCCCGCTTGTCAGCGGGGAAGCCGATGCAGCGGGCAGGCAGCTCCGATTGCCGCCTGACACCCGTGATCGTTCCCCGCTGAGAGAGAAGAACGGTTGGCTGTTGATAACACATCTGACCGTTCTTCTCTCTGGAATGATCACAGAGCTCCTATGACCCTTCTATATAGGATCACAGGTCTCTATGGTCATTTCAGAAGCCACGCCCCCATACAGTCAGAATCACTCCCCTAGGCTCACATTCAACCCCTTGATCACCCACAATGTTAACCCCTTCCCTGCCAGTGTCATTATTATAGTAACAGTGCATATTTTTAGCACCGATTACTGTAGTAATGTCACTGGTCCTCCCAAAAGTGTCAAAAATGTCAGTTAGGGGTCTGATCTGTCCGCCCCAATGTCGCAGTACTGCAAAAAATCGCAGATTGCCGCCATTACTAGTAAAAAAAAAAAACAATGAAAATTACATAAATCTTTCCCGTAGTTAGTAGACGCGATAACTTTTGCGCAAACCAATCAAAATACGCTTATTGCAATTTTTCTTTTTACCAAAAATATGTAGCAGAAAACAAATTGGCCTAAAATGTTAAAAAATTTTGATTTTTAAATTTTTTTTTGAGAATATGATATAGCAGAATGTGAAAAATATTGTTTTTGTTTCCCAAAATTTTCGCTCTTTTTTTAATAAAAATCGCACAGGTGATCAAATATCACCAAAAGAAAGCTCTATTTGTGGAAAATAAAGGACGTATATTTAGCTTGGGTACAGCGTCGCACGACCGCGCAATTGTCCGTTAAAATAACGCAGTGCCGAATCGCAAAATAGGGCCTGGTCAGGAAGGGGGCAAATCCTTCTGGTCTTAAAGTGGTTAAAGTGCCACTTTCTCCTTTTTTATGTGTTCTCACTGACAGATCCTGCTCTCTGGTAGGCAGAGAACAATATAGATTTCATAGTTGCCAACATTTGAAAAAAATTTCCAGGGACACTTTGCAGCACAGCTTTCAATTACCTACCACACCTACTTCCCTGAAGCCCCGCCCACTCCGCATAAATAATCTTCGCCTACTTATCATCCGAATATAGGGTCTACTCAAGAGAGAATTACAAGAAATTGAAAAGGGAATTTCAAATTTAAGGCCAAAGTAGCAGAGTTGGAATAATTCTCCCATTTAGCTGCACTACTTCTGCCTAAAGTTTAAAATTCTCATCACAATTCCCTGCAATTCTAAAGTGTGAAATGTGCTCAGGTGTGACCATACAAAAAATGGAATATGGAAATATAAATAAAGTGAGAGGTGTAAATAAGTACAATAAAACCTAATTATACTATCTGGTCTAATTAGGTCTTAATGGTGCCAGGTGGCGCCATTACGTAACTGCGCCATTATGTGTACGAGCTTTCCCGAGCCCGGCAGGCGTCGGAATGGCGCATGCACACTTATAATGTCGGCCTGGAACTATTTTTTTTACGAGCAGCGGCTGCCCATAACGGGCATTTACGGGAAGCCCGATTAACGGGTGCCTGCCGGGACAATGTAAATTACCCGGGACAGGCTCCTATTTGCCGGGACTGTCCCTGCAAAAACAGGACAGTTGGCAAGTATGAGATTTACCTGCAGCCCCTCTGGTAAGCAAACAGAGCTCAAAACTATACTTTCTCACTAGCACCTACCTAGGAAGGTGCCACAATTATATCATTGTGCAAAACAAAAGATTTGTTTAGGAAATTCTCAGGACCATCCCCAGAACAGTGGCGGCTGGTGCGCAAAACAAGCAAACTTGTTTTGAAAAATGTAATAGGCATTGATTTGCGGCAAAAAACGCTGTAAAAAATTGCGTGACTTTGAGGTCGCAAAAGTGTGAAAGGAGCCCTCAGTAATTAAGGTATAGCGTGCCCCCTTTCAATGCAGAGAGACCAGCGTGCCCCCTTTCAATGCAGAGAGACCAGCGTGCCCCCTTTCAACGCAGAGAGACCAGCGTGCCCCCGTTCAACGCAAAGAGACCAGCGTGCCCCCTTTCAATGCAGAGAGACCAGCGTGCCCCCTTTCAATGCAGAGAGACCAGCGTGCCCCCTTTCAATGCACAGTGACCCCCCTTTCAATGCACAGGGACCAGCGTGCCCGCTTTCAATGCACATTGACCAGTGTGCCCCCTTCAAAACAGTGACCAGCGTACATGCCCCCTTTCAATGCAGTGACCAGCGTACATGCCCCCTTTAAATGCAGTGACCAGCGTACATGCCCCCTTCAATGCAGTGACCAGCGTACATGCCCCCTTTCAATGCAGTGACCAGCATGAATGCCTCTTTCAATGCAGTGACCAGCGTACATGCCCCCTTTCAATGCAGTGACCAGCGTACATGCCCCTTTCAATGCAGTGACCAGCGTACATGCCCCCTTTCAATGCAGTGACCAGCATACATGCCCCCTTTCAATGCAGTGACCAGCGTACATGCCCCCCTTTCAATGCACTGACCAGCGTACATGCCCCCTTTCAATGCAGTGACCAGCGTACATGCCCCTTTCAATGCAGTGACCAGCGTACATGCCCCCCTTTCAATGCAGTGACCAGCGTACATGCCCCCTTTCAATGCAGTGACCAGCGTACATGCCCCCTTTCAATGCAGTGATCAGCATACATGGCCCCTTTCAATGCAGTGACCAGCGTAAATGCCCCTTTCAATGCAGTGACCAGCGTACATGCCCTCTTCAATGCAGTGTGCCCCCCCCCCCTGAGACCAGTGCACTTACCAGGAGCCCTGGAGCAGCCGCCGCCGCGGCGCCTTCTCCTCAGTGTCCCGGCGGTGGCTTCTCTTCAATCCCCCGGCGTCTCCTCAAGTCCTCCCGCTCCCTCCTCCTCCTCGGCCAATGGCATGGGGTTTGCCTTGCGGCCAATCAGGAAGCGCATATCGGACCCGCTCCCTGACTGGCCAGGAGGAGGATCCGTGTGACAATAGTGAATTTTCATTCGCTATTGTCACACAATGGGTGGGCTCGGAGCGCACTGCTCTGCGCCCCGGGTCCACCCTTCGCTGCAGCCTATTAGAGCGTCTGGCTCTAATCAGGTGATGCAAAAAAAAAAAAAGCCCCATTGAACTCCATGCGTCCGGCGCCCCTGCATGCAGATTAGGGGGCCGGACGCATGGATAGGGGGGGCGGCGCCCCTGCGCCCCCAACGCTCCGGCCGCCACTACCCCAGAATCACCAGACATCTCTCCAAGGCTCATTATCACCCTCGTCCGGATGAGTCAAAGTTGGGAGACATCACTGCTTTCTGTCAATTCATTATTACCACAAAGCAGAAGTAAATTAAGAAAAATCTTTATTTTCTGGATAATACTGGCCCTCATCGCCACCACACCAGAGAAAGAAAAAGAAAACACTTTTTTTTTTCCAGATAAGATGTTTCATTAATTACCTAAGCAAAATAACCGCGTTCATTGTTTGCTGCGCTTCGCATCAGGTTGATGAATGAGGACTCAGAACAAAAGATGAAGAGATGAATTAGACCAGAATTGACCCACTGATGATACCGAATGAATTAATTGGACGGCGGATAACGTTGTCCTGCAGCACGCTGGAGAAGGGCTACTTGTATGGGTTTGAATATTTACTTGTGTAACGGTGAAATAAATTCATTACCGCTTAAATAAGGTAGCGGAAGGAGAGCCATGATGACTGATAAAAGGTTGCTATGGTGCCTGCACTTTGCACAGTACTTTTTGTCCTGTTAAAAGGAAAGTATGGTTCTTAGAGAACCCATTATTGTGTTATTATTTCAGTACTTATCATAAAAGGAATGTAGAGGGGTTGTCTACATATTTTACTTATTTTTATTTTTTTATTTTTTTGGTTAAAACGAACAACAATAACACTTTCAAAGCAATTTTTAAATCTTTTTCTATGTAAATAATTGCAACAGTAAACACTATATGAACAAACATTTGTGGACATCTGGCTATCACATCTACACTATGTTACCAAAAGTATTGGGACGCCTGCCTTTACACGCACATGAACTTTAATGGCATCCCAGTCTTAAGCAGGCCATAGACGATTCGAATTTCGTACGATTTATCGTTCGATAAACGAAAGCGGCACTCGTGCACATCATCGAGTGTACCATCAATGTGAGCCGAAAATCGTACGACAAAACACTATTTTTTGTGCCTTTTAACCACATCTCTACCGGACACACTCCCTACTGTTCTGTGTTTTGTTATGCGAAATCATACAACTCACCCACTAATGATACGAAATTCGGCCGATTTTCGCAAAAAAACCCAACATGTTGGATATGTGAATTTTTGCTGTCGTACGAAAATCGAACGTTTTACATACCACACTAACGATACGAAAATCGTTCGATAACACTGCCATTTACGATTTTCGAACGAAATTCGAATCGTCTATGGCCTGCTTTAGTCCATAGCAATCAATATTGAGTTGGCCCACCCTTATAACAGCTTCAACTCTTCTGGGAAGGCTGTCCACAAGGTTTAGGAGTGTGTCTATGGGAATGTTTGACCATTCTTCCAGAAGCGCATTTGTGAGGTCAGGCACTAATGATGGATGAAAAATAGTCGTTTCGGGGTTAAAGTAGATAGCCCTATGAAAAAACCCTGTATTTCGTGAGTGTGTTACCAACATAACCCAAAATGCACATCAGAAAAAATATTCTGCATAGGGTGCAGAAAGAAAGTAGGTTACTATAGTTGGTAAATATGAGACAGGGAACAATTTGAAAGTATAATCTTAGATAATTATTTATTAACCGCTTGCCGACTGCTCACAGTATATTTACTGCGGCAGTCAACCCCTCACAGGCAGAGTGACGTAGGTCTACGTCGCTCGCTTGTGAGGCTCTGGGGAGCGAGCGCGCACCCGCAGAGGCGCGCTCCCGCTCCCGCGCGGTCACGGACCCCCCCGCGCGTGTGACCAGCGGACCCGATGTCCGCCGGTCACTCGGTGATCGGCGGGGGAGAGGGAGAATGTCAGGCAGCTTGTGTAAACAAGCCACCTGTCATTCTCCTCGCTGTAAAAACACTGATCACATGGATCTACTATGTAGATCCATTGATCAGTGTCCTTACAGCTCAAGCCACAGCCAATCACAGTAGAAAGCACGCCCCTAGGGACACACACAGCCCCTCCCTCCCAAATAAAGTTAACCCCTTCACTACCAGTGTATTTTTACAGTAACAGTGCATATATATAGCACTGATTACTGTAGAAATGTCACTGGTAACCCCAAAAGTGTCAAAAATGTCAGTCAAGGGTCCGATCTGTCCGCCCCAATGTCGCAGTACCGCAAAAAAATCGCAGATCGCCGCCATTACACGTTAAAAAAAAAAACACCAAAAATGACAGAAATCTTTCCCTTTGTTAGTAAACGCGATAACTTTTGCGCAAACCAATCAAAATACGCTTTTTGCGATTTTTTTTACCAAACATAGGTAGCATAAAACAAATTGGCCGAAAATTTTAAAAAATTTTGATTTTTACATTTTTTTTGGGGGGAATTTCATATAAAAAAATGTGAAAAATATTGTTATTTTTGCAAAATGTACGCTCTTTTTTTGTTTATAGCGCAAAAAGTAAAAATCGCACGGGTGATCAAATACCACCAAAAGAAAGCTCTGTTTGTGGGAAAAAAAGGACGCCAAATTAGTTTAGATACAGCGGCGCACGACCGCGCAATTGTCTGTTAAAGTCACGCAGTGCCGAATCGCAAAATACCCCCTGGTCGTTTAGCAGGAAAATCCTCCGGGGCTTAAGTGGTTAAAGTATCTAGTGAAATTTCACTACTGTACAGTATACATGTGGTGAGTAACCAGCGATATATATGCAAGAAACAAGACAAACAAACATGAAACAAGAATACAAAGAACTGGCCGGTGCAAAAAAATCCTCGATATCAAGGGGATGAAAAAATCATGAAAATGTTCACATGGAAAATACTAATGTTGAGTAATTCTCTCAAATGAGTGATAATCATTTTCCCCTTTGATGTTCTCCTGTGGAAGCTCGGATGTGTTGATAGATGTAAGTTTCAGTGTTATCTTGTATGTCAGGTAATGAAAGCCAGTCAAGTTCCTCCACCCCAAACTCGCTCATCCATGTCTTTATGGTCCTTGCTTTGTGCACTGGTCCAAATCACTTGGTGGAGAGGGGATTATGATGTGGGATTGTTTTTCTGGGGTTGGGCTTGGACCCTTAGTTCCAGTGAAGGGAACTCTTAAGGCATCAGCATACCAAGACATTTTTGACAATTTCATGTACCCAACTTTGTGGGAACAGTTTGGGGACAGTCCCTTCCTGTTCCAATCGCACCAGTGCACAAAGCAAGGTCCATAAAGACATGAATGATCGAGTTTGGGATGGAGGAACTAGACTGGCCTTCATAGAGTTCTGACCTCAACCCGAGGGAAAACCTTATGCATGAAATTAAGCAGAGACTGCAAGCCAGGCCTTCTCGTCTCAACATTAGTGCCTGACCTCACAAAGGCACTTCTGGAAGAATGGTCAAACATTCCCTTAGACACACTCCTAAACCTTGTAGACAGCCTTCCTAGAAGAGTTGAAGTTCTTATAGCTGCCAAGGGTGGGCCAACTCAATATTGAACTAATAGTGGAGGAACTAAACCTGGAGGTCCTGTGGAGTTGACTGAGAGGGGAGACACTAAGGGATCTGATTCTTCAGTACAGTGAGTACAGATCTGTGTCAATGGGCCTGACCTGAGGGGGGCCGTCCCTGCAGCTAGAAGAGTCAGTGGATGGGTGTCAGTAAAGGGGATGCTAGAGAGTGTCCTGAAGAGAATGTAGATCACCAAGTCTATTGCTGGAGAAAGAGCAAGGAAACTTACCTCTTTCCATACAAGTGGCAGTATGGTTAAAGGTGTGTATATGCTTCCACAAATAACCTGTTGAGGCCAAGTGAGAGTTGTCCTTATCTACTGTGAATAGTTCCAGTTGGAGTATCCCATTATTCCCTTCTCTCATCCAAGTTCCACAATAACTATAAAACCAAATCCCCTGGACTGTTTATTTAGTAACGAGCAACTGGGATGAATGAGTGAACTATCCCTTAGTGACTGTCTTCAGGGGAGGCCCAAGAAGTCATCACACAGCAAGCCCTACGGGGACAGTGCTACATTTAAAAAAAATTCCCTGCACAGATTGGGTATTTTTTGCAAAGTGACTTTTCACTAAGCCAGCTATTCTCTACCTTTTTCAGTCATGATACGCTTTAAATAAATACTAAATTCAGAGGCATCCAAGTCTAAAATGTAAAAAATGTAAATGTTACTTATCAATTGGAAACCTGAGGCTGGGACAATGCACACAATCTCCTTGAAAGTAACTTCACATCAGAAGCCCCGCTTCACATCAGAGATTCCACCATTACATCAGAAGTTCCAACATCATATCAAAGGACCCCCCTTCACATCAAAGGTTCCCCCATCATTTAGAGGGTGCCTCTTCACATCAGAGATCTCTCCATCACATAGGAGTCCCCCTATACATGGGAGCCTCCTATCGCATCAGAGGTCTCTTCACATCAAAGTCCGCCATCACATCAGAGAGCCCTCTTCACATCAGAAGTCATCCGAGCCCCCCTATACATTTATTATGATTCCACCAGTAAGGCAGAGGGCAGTAAGTGGAGGAGGTCTGGAAGAAGAAGACCCCTGTCTTTTGCATGCTGGAGGTGCCCTGCATGGATGTGCAAGTTTGGGGTGGAGGAACTTGACTGGCCTGCACAGAGTCCTGACCTCAACAGTCTGCCCTGGAATCATGAATTGCCATGGGGCTGGTCAGCCAACTGCCATCACCACAGCAACAAATGACAATGTGCATGAACAAATTATCCTGGTTTTGGAGCATGATTGGTTGTTATGGTGCTGGAGGCTGGCTGGCTCACAACAAAATAATGGGGTAGGCATCTACTGTACATTGCTAATGAGGTTTAATGTTGAAAAATGTAAGGTAATGCATTTGGGTGCCAGAAATACGAACGCAAGTTACTCACTAGGGGGAGAGCCTTTGGGCAGTGGCGGAGCTAGACTTTTAAAACAGGGGTGGCAAAGGGGTGGCAAGGTATTATTTTGGGGGGTCAATATACATGCGTGTATATATATATATATATATATATATATGTACACACACACACATACATATACACACACTTTTATAGCTAAATGTAAACAAACATCCTAAGCGGTATTAAAACATTTTTAATTAAATAAACAATTATCAAAGTAAACATTCTTTTAAGGCCACACACTGATCACAGGGCTCTGCTCTAAAGGGGATCTATGGGGACCCTGCTCTAAAGGGGATCTATTGCATAGATCCCCTTTAGAGCAGGATCCCCATATATCTCCCTTTAGGGCAGGCTAGGGCAGGTCCCCCATAGATCCTCCTTTACAGCAGGCCAGGGTGAGGTGAGGTCCCCTATATAGATCCCCTCTTACAGCAGGCCAGGGTCCTCCCCCAGACAGTCCCTATCAGTCTCCGCACCGACAGGATTGGGTTCGGGAGCTGAGCAGCCAGGGGCAGAGAGCAGCAGACAGAGAGGCGGCGGCCATGGCGGAAGCACTGCATGAGGGTGATTAGGGTGTGCCTAGGCACACCCGGCACACCCCGTGCGCATGCCTATGAGTAGGGCTGCACAATATTGCCCCCCATCAATGTAGCGACCAGCATGCCCCCCCATCAATTGACAATGTAGTAACCAGCGTACCAACCCATCAATGTAGTGACCAGCATGATTGCCAACCTATCAATGTAGTGACCAGCGTGCTGTGTCCCCTTCAATCATGCAGAGACCAGAGAGAGTCTTACCTAAGGTTACAGGTAGAAGAAGTGAACGAGAGGGCCCCTGTGTAGCTAGTTCTCTGTGACTGTCTGTGACTGAGCGCGGTGAGCAGCAGTGGCGCCGTGATTCACTGCCCAGCTAACCAATCACGCGTGCCTGCACACCTGATTAGCAGCACAGCGAACCACTCACCGTGAGTAGCGGTACAGCGAACCAATCAGGTGTGTAGGCACGCGTGATTGGTTAGCTGTGCAGCGAATCACGGCGCCGCTCCTGCTCAGCTCACCGCACTCAGTCAGAGTCACAGAGAACAAGCTACACAGGGGCCCTCTCGTTCAGGTTCAGCTATGCTATGTAATGTTATACGCATAAGCGAGCGTGAGCGGCAGGGGCATTGCTAGGTGGTAAAAAGACCAGGGGCTGCAGTCCGAAGGTAAATTTGATAACCCCTCCCACAAGTCCCGCCCAAGATCCACCCAATACCCACCCCCTCACCCCTGCCCAATGCCCCACCATAAAATGACTCACCCTTCGCAGCTATAACAGGCACAGATGTTGGATGAGAAGCCCTGACCTCACAAATGTGCTTCTGGAAGAATAGAATCAGAATAGTCAGGGAGGGAGAGAGGGATAAAGAGAGAGAGGGAGAGAGGGAGAGAGCGGGAAAGAGGGAGAGAGAGGGGGGTAGGGAGGGATAGAAGGAGAGGGAGGGAGAGAGAGGAATAGAAGGAGAGAGGGATACAGGGATAGAAGAAGAGAGAGAGGTAGTGAGAGAGGGGGAGGGGGGTAGTAGTGAGAGAGGGGGGAGGGGGGTAGTGGTGAGAGAGGGGGAGGGGGGAAGTGGTGAGAGAGGGGGAGGGGGGTAGTAGTGAGAGAGGGGGGAGGGGGTAGTAGTGAGAGAGGGGGGAGGGGGGTAGTAGTGAGAGAGGGGGTAGTAGTGAGAGAGGGGGTAGTGGTGAGAGAGGGGGAGGGGGGAAGTGGTGAGAGAGGGGTAGAGGGGTAGTAGTGAGAGAGGGGGGAGGGGGGTAGTAGTGAGAGAGGGGGGAGGGGGTAGTAGTGAGAGAGAGGGAGGGGGGAGGGGGGTAGTAGTGAGAGAGGGGGAGGGGGGTAGTAGTGAGAGAGGGGGGAGGGGGGTAGTAGTGAGAGAGGGGGGAGGGGGGTAGTAGTGAGAGAGGGGGAGGGGGGAGGGGGGTAGTAGTGAAAGAGGGGGAGGGGGGTAGTAGTGAGAGAGGGGGGAGGGGGGTAGTAGTGAGAGAGGGGGAGGGGGGTAGTAGTGAGAGAGGGGGGAGGGGGGTAGTAGTGAGAGAGGGGGAGGGGGGAGGGGGGTAGTAGTGAGAGAGGGGGAGGGGGGTAGTAGTGAGAGAGGGGGGAGGGGGGTAGTAGTGAGAGAGGGGGGAGGGGGTAGTAGTGAGAGAGGGGGAGGGGGGAGGGGGGTAGTAGTGAGAGAGGGGGAGGGGGGTAGTAGTGAGAGAGGGGGGAGGGGGGTAGTAGTGAGAGAGGGGGGAGGGGGGTAGTAGTGAGAGAGGGGGAGGGGGGTAGTAGTGAGAGAGGGGGGAGGGGGGTAGTAGTGAGAGAGGGGGAGGGGGGAGGGGGGTAGTAGTGAGAGAGGGGGAGGGGGGTAGTAGTGAGAGAGGGGGGAGGGGGGTAGTGGTGAGAGAGGGGGGAGGGGGGTAGTAGTGAGAGAGGGGGGAGGGGGTGGTAGTGAGAGGGGAGGGGGGGTAGTGAGGGGTAGTGGTGAGAGAGAGGGGGGCAGAGCCAGCAACACTTACCAAGTCCAGGAACCGGAGCTGACACCATCCATCCATCCATCCATCCCGCGGCTGAATGCCCCATCCAGCTTCAGTCAGTTTCTCTCTCTGATGGTGGCAGGGAGGTGGGTGGAGCCAATTTCAGGCGCGGAGGATGAAATGAAAATCCTCCTGGCTCTGAATGCTGGGGGAGGATGGGAAGCTCTGTGTGCCCATACAGCAGCTACAATTGGTCCCGCCCCCTGCCAGCTTCCTTCCCAGCCAGCTTCAGTTTCTCCACGGAGCAAGGGGGCGGAGCCCCGACTCCCGCAAACGGCCCCGCCCACACCCGACATCAATGTCTAAATTTGACAGCTGCAATCACATTGCAGCTGGCCCCCTCCCCCGCCGAATCGACCATTTATCACTTGCTGTGCTAGTGTGCTGCCTGTTAAAGTGTTGATATGTAGCCCCGAGTTCCCGGTCAAACCCCTCCTGCCCTGAGCAGGGTGGCAACAGGGGTGGCAAAGATTTTGTCTGGGGTGGCAATTGACACCCCAGCTAGCCCTCTGGCTCCGCCACTGCCTTTGGGGGATTCTAAGATGGAAAAGGACCTGGGGGTCCTAGTAGACAACAAGCTCAGTAACGGCATGCAATGCCAAGCCGCTGCAAGCAAAGCCAACAGAATACTGACATGTATAAAAAAAAAGGGGATTCACTCCAGAGATAAAATAATAATTCTCCCACTCTACAAGACTCTGGTCCGGCCACATCTGGAGTATGCCATCCAGTTCTGGGCACCGGTCCTCAGGAAGGATGTGCTGGAACTGGAGAAAGTCCAGAGAAGGACAACAAAGCTAATAAAGGGACTGGAGGACATCAGCTATGAGGAAAGACTGCAAGCACTGAACTTATTCTCTCTGGAGAGAAAACGCTTTAGAGGGTATATGATATCAATGTGCAAATACTGTACTGGTGACCCTAGCTTAGGGAACAAACTATTCAGCGAAAGGGAATATAAAGGACTCATGGCCATTTACTTAAATTAGAAGAGAAGTGGTTAAACCTTAAATTGTGTAAAGGGTTCTTTACCGTCAGAGTGGTAAGGATGTGGAATTCTCTTCCACAAGCAGTGGTATCAGCGTGGAGTGTCAATAGTTTAAAAAAACTATTGGATTGGCACCTTAGCGACTACAACATACAGGGGTATACAATGTACTATTGACATAAACACTTATACACACACACACATCATAGGTTGAACTGGATGGACTGGTGTCTTTTTTCAACCTCACTAACTATGTAACTATGGCAAATAATGATGTAGCACCCTCCTAGATAGGTTCTAGGAAAAATCATTTGTTTCCTCTTCTGCTTATCAGAGAGCAGGATTGTTAGTTACCCTGTTGCATGTGTCCAGGTGTGATTCACTTGGTCTGAGGGAGTGTCCCCACTGTATCCAATAGGGGAGCCTGTTTGACAGTGGAGGAAACCCAGCCAGTGACACATACTGTAGGCTTTTGTGGCCGTCCCAGTGGGAGGGCACCACCGCAGTGCATCCTGGGATTGAGCATAAAAGCCAAGGGCACATGTGACAGGTTGTCTTTGGGCGGGAAGCCAGGTCCCAGGAGGAGGGTGACGGCTGTCTCCCCTCCTGTTGGAGAGGAAGGTGGTCACAGGCAGTCGGCCTAGTGAGCCAGGTGTGGAGCTGAGCCAGAGAAGTCCTGAGGAAACTGATGGTGGAGCTGAAGGCAGAGCTACCTGGGAAGGGCAGTGTCCGTGAGTGCCAGGGGGCTTGCTGAGGGTCTGCCGTGGAAGGGAACCACTCCAGTGAGGTCAGTGGACAGAAGGTCAGCACATACAGTCAGCGAGAAAGGGGGTGCCAAGTTAGACCCTGAAGAGCAATCTACCATATAGTTCACCTTTAAACACTTCACTTCAGTGGCAGGGTGAAGCAGCGGCCTTGCCGCATTCAGTACAGATAGAAGTCCTCAAGATTGTGCATAGATCTCAAATTGGAGTATCCCACTCATCCCTTCTCCCATCCAAGTTAAAAAAAAAACAAATCCCCTGGACTGTAGTCAGTCAGTTACTGGACCTTCCACCCTTAGTCAAGTATTTCTCAACTGCAGATGTCAAATTCCCACAAGAGGACTTGTTTCCAAGATATCCTTCACCTAGAACAGGCATTTTTTTTCTGTATCACTGAATTAATAGATGACTCAGGAGGGGATATTTAAAGCGGAGTTCCACCCAAAAGTGGAATTTCCGCTTTAGGTAGTTCTAACCCCCTGACATGCCACATTTGGCATGTCATTTTTTTGGGGGGGGGGGAGCGGGTACCTAATTTTGACATGTACCCGCTCCCACTTCCGCTCGGAGCACCGCGGCGCCCTGAGCGGAAGTTCTCCTCTCCCCCTCCCTCCCTGCAATCTTCTGGGACATGTCAGAGGTCCCAGAAGATTGCCGGCCAATCACGACGCGTAGCGCAACTCGCGCATGCGCAGTGCGTACCCGGCTGTGAATCCGCAAACTGTCACAGCCGGGTGCCCGCACCAGTGATGCTGGCGCTGCAGAGCAGAGATGGAGTAGAGCGAGGCATCGGGTGGCCGCATCGCTGGACCGTTGGACAGGTGAGTGTGTTTAGGCTGGAACTCTGCTTTAACCCCTTGCCGACCGCCACAAGTACAAATACTGCGGCGGTCAGCCCCCCCTGGGCAAAGTGACGTATTGGTACGTCACTCGCCCGCGAGCCAATAGGGGGCGAGCGTGCGCCGCCGGATGCGCGCTCCCGCCCCTGCTCGTTCACTGCCATCCCAGCAGAGTGACCGGCGGCTCCGATGTCCGCCGGCCACTCGCGATCTCCCACTGGAGAGGGAGAAAGGCAGGCGGCTGATGTAATCAAAGCCGTCTGTCATTCTCCCTGGGGTAACTGCAGAGATCATACGATCCTGCTATGTAGGATCGTATGTCTCTGTGGTTACATCAAAAGTCACGCCCCTTTACAGTTAGAAACACACTTAACCCCTGGATGTCTAATACAGTTAACCCCTTCCCTGCCAGTGTCATTTTTACAGTAACAGTGCATATGTATAGCACTGATTACTGTAGTAATGTCACTGGTACCCCCAAAAGTGTCAAAAATGTCAGTCAAGGGTCCGATCTGGCCGCCGCAAAGTCACAGTCCCGCAAAAAAAAATCCCAGATTGCCGCCATTACTAGTTAAAAAAAAAAAACAATAAAAATGACATAAATCTTTCCCTTAGTTAGTAAACGCAGTAACTTTTGCGCAAACCAATCAAAATACGCCTTTTGCGATTTTTTCACCAAAAATATGTAGCAGAAAACAAATTGGCCTAAAATGTTAAAACATTTTGATTTTTACATTTTTTTGGGGGGAATTTCATATAAAAAAATGTGAAAAATATTGTTATTTTTTCAAAATTGTCGCTCTTTTTTTGTTTATAGCGCAAAAAGTAAAAATGGCACAGGTGATCAAATACCACCAAATGAAAGCTCTATTTGTGGGAAAAAAAGGACGTCAATTTAATTTGGGTACAGCATCGCATGACCGTGCAATTGTCTGTCAAATTCACGCAGTGCCGAATCGCAAAATAGGCCCTGGTCTTTGAGCAGCCAAATCCTCCGGGGCTAAAGTGGTTAAGGAATAAAGTGGGATGCACTACTCTACAGATCATCCAGGTCATCATGCCCTTTCCTAGCCCCTGTGCAGAGGCTGTGTAGGCAGTATGTCTGGCCCTGTATATAAAGCAGCAATGCTCTGCATCATCCTATAATGAATTCTGCAGACTGTAGCCCTGTCATTTATGGAGATGATGTCACCATGCATCTGTCATGCTGCTACAATGTCTTCTGATCATCCGCTGACAATCACTTTGTTATCAGCGGAGGGACTGTCACCGGCCTATAATGAAGCAGCCTGATAAGCTGACACTCCCTGCATTGTTGCTTATTATACATGTGTATATCAGTATATCTTTTTATTATGGGATGTGTCACTGTTTATTAATATTTTGTGTTTCCCCCCGGGGTGGTTTTATAGCAGATGTCACATTTAATGAAAAATGACATTTTAGAAACAGGTTTCATCTCCTCCATTATTTTTGGCTTCTCTGGATGCTAGCTACTTGTGAGCATATAGATTTACCTGTTCCTTCTCCTAAATTAGATCAGAAAATTGGCAAGATTTGGACGCTGCTGTGTAGAAGGAAGTCTTAGGGCGATCCACATGTTATCTCACACTGGCAGCGATATCATTTTTTTCTTTGGCGTAGGGCTTTACCACAGTTTTAATTAAGAAACGGTTTTGCTGAATTTTTTTTTTATATGTAAAAACAGGTGTATCTCACAAAATTAGAATATCATCAAAAAGTTAATTTATTTCAGTAATTAAATTTAAAAAGTGAAATTCATATATTTTATATAGATGCGTTACACACAGAGTGATATATTTCAAGCATTTATTTATTTTTTTTATTTTGATGATTATGGCTTATAGCTAGTGAAAACCCAAAATTCAGTATCTTAAAAAATTATGATAAAAAAAAAAAAAGAAAAGGAGTTTTAATACAGAAATGTTGGCTTACTGAAAAGTATGTCCATGTACAGTATAGTATGCACTCAATACTTGGTTGGAGCTCCTTTTGCATTAATTACTGCATCAATGAGGCGTGTGGCATAGAGGCGATCAGCCTGTGGCACTGCTGAGGTGTTATGGAAGCCCAGGTTAATTTGATAGCGGCCTTCAGCTCATTTGCATTGTTGGGTCTGCTGTCTCCAGGGGAGGGCTGGCAGCCTTAGGCCTGGAGGGCAAGTCTACTCAAGTGGCCCGTTGAACCACTGAATCAGCTCTCCATCCATGCCCACCTGGTTTTATATTGGGTATTGATGTTATGAAGCAAGACATATATGACATGGCATGACCCCGATCTGTTGAAGAGCCAATGCAGCAACTCATTATGTGTCCAATCACAGCCGATCACGTGTAAATGTGGAGAGCCAGATTAGCAGCATCCTCGCAGGGGAGACCTGTACAGGTAATCAGAGCACAGCATTACAGTGCAGCCTCAGCATTGCCCAGCAGGTGACGCCAGTCTGTGTCTATCAGTGACACCAATCAGTGCTGCCTTTCAGTGCCCATCAGTGCCTGCTCATCAGTGCTGCCCATCATTGCATCAGTGCAAAACAGTACTGCTTATCATGTGGAAGAAATGGACTGGATGGCGGCACTCCAATCATGCTATGACTAAGCACCAGCTTGGGTGTGAAATGCGTTAGCTGCCAGTGTCATCATCTCCGCTATGGTATGATCATCCTTCATGTATTTTTGTATCTTTTTTTTTCTTCAATAAATGGTTCATTTTTTTGGAGTGCCACTATCCAGTCCATTTCTTCCATATGCTTCTGTTGAAACCAGGGCGTGCACCTGAATTTCCTTTCTGAGCCTGAACTTTGAACGGAGGCTTTTTGTCCTGGAGCAACACAATGTCTTGCTAGTACTGCTTATCAGTGCCGCCCATCAGTGCGGCATATTAATGCCTCCACATCAGTGCTACCTATCAGTGCCTATCAGTGCCCATCAGTGCGGCATATTAGTGCCTCCACATCAGTCCCGATAAGTGAGGCATATTAGTGCCTCCACATCAGTGCTACCTAGAAAAACATTTTATCCACTTCTGGACAGGAAGGTTTTGCCCCCTTAAGGACCAGGCCATTTTTTGCAATTCGGTACTGTGTTACTTTAACTGACGATTGCGCGGTCGTGCAATGCTGTACCCAAATACATTTTTTTGTGCTATAAACAAAAAAAGAGCAACAATTCTGCAAAAAAAAATAAAAATGTATATTTTTCACTTTCTGCTATATAACATTCCCAATTAAAAAAAAAATTAAAATCAAAATTTTTCATAATTTTAGGACAATTTCTATTCTGCTACATATTTTTGGTAAAAAAAATCCCAATTAGCGTATTTTGATTGATTTATGCAAAAGTTATCATGTCTACAAACTAGGGGAAATATTTATGTCATTTTTATTTGTTTTAATTTTTTTACTATTCATGGCGGCAATCAGCAATTTTTAGCGGGACTGTGACATTGCGGCGAACAGATCGGACTCCTAACTGACATTTTTGACACTTTTGAGGGGACCAGTGACATTACTACAGTAATCAGTGCTAAAAATATGCACTGTTACTGTAATAATGACACTGGCAGGGAAGGAGTTAACCCTGGGGCGATCAAAGGGTTTAGTGTGAGCCTAAGGGGTGTTTTCTAACTGTTAGAGGGGATGGTATTGTGAAATGAACACAGAGACCTGTGTTCCTAAAAAGGGGGATAATAGGAGCTCTGTATTGATTTCTGAGAGAACAACGGTCTGCCGTGTTACAACAGCAGACCGCCGTTCTCTCTCCAAGGGGAGTGATTGCGGGCGCCTGGTGGCAATTGTGGCTGCTGGCCCCCATGGATTGGCTACCCTGCTGGCGAGTGGGCACACGTCCCCAGGATCGCTCCTGTGGACCGCCGTACATGGTAACCTGCTGACCTGCCACCGTATAAATGTGGCGGCTGGTTGGCAAGTGGTTAAAAACATTTTTTTTTTTTTTTTTTTTTTAAGCAAACATCACCAACAGAAAGCTTGAATTGTGTGTGGGGGAAAAAAAATGATAAAACTGTCATATAGGTACAGTGTAGCATGACCGCGCAATTTTCATTCCAAGAGGGACAGCGCTGAAAGCTGAAAATTGGCCTGAGCAAGAAGGGGGTGACAGTGTCCAGTAGGCAAGTGGTTAAACAAGGCTGGGGGAGAGGTATTCTGTAGAGATGGAGTGAGAAGAAAGAGTAAAGAGGGGAGAGTGTGGTCACAGCTCACTCACTTGTACAGTCCCAGCAGCAGCCTCACTGGCTCAGTCAGCAGATTCATGTTTAGGATGTGACTGTCGGATGCCTCATGTTTAGGATCTGAAGTTTCCAGCGGGCACAGGGAGAGAGGGGCGGGAGAAGACAGAGCAGATCTGTTCTCCCATTTGTGTAGAGGAGGGGGGAAGGGCTGTGCTCTGCAGGGATACAACACTCTCAGCCCTGTCACAGGACGATCGGCTCGTAGCTGCAGTGAGTGAGAGAGGCGTTCTGTCACTGCTCCTCCACTCTGTTAACCCCGCGCTGGAGCCGCCCGAGCAGTAGCACACCACCAGTACCGGACATGTGCAGCTCTGCGCTGCCAGCACAGCGGCCCATTTACAGTGAATCCAGGCGGCCCAGGGGGAAATTGCCACCTTTCCCCCCAGGCCAGTCCGCCCCTGGCTGTCTCTCATCTTCCTCTTGACAATACCCCACAGATTCTCTATGGGGTTTAGGTCAGGCAAGTTTGCTGGCCAATCAAGAACAATGATACCATGATCATGTTACCAGGTATTGGTAGTTTTGGCAGTGTGGGCGGTGCCAAGTCCTGCTGGAAAAGAAAATCAGCATCTCCATAAAGCTGGTCAGCAGAGGGCAGCATGAAGTGCTCTAGAATTTCCTAGTAGAGGGCTGCACTGACTTTGAACCTGATAATACACAGTGGACCAACACCAGCAGATGACATGGCTGCCCAAATCATCACAGAGTGTGGAAAATGTTGCATTTCATTTGGAAATCAAGGTCTCAGAGTCTGGAGGAAGAGTGGAGAGGCTGAGAATCCAAGTTTATACAAAAGAAGAGAAGGGAATAGTGTTCCGTAATGGGCTTAATTGGGGTCCGCTCAGAGTTATTAAAAAAGACCCATAGGTGGTCAGCGTTAAACCTCCATCTATGTCTGACCTGGATAGTGACCGTTGGTTGTATAAGCATATAAGACAAAAAAGAGGAAAGAGGGATGGGGGAGTATGGGAATACAGACCAACGTCTGTTACTCACTACCCCAACACACCAACTAAGGACACTCCAGACAGGTTACAGAAAGTAATACAAATTTTATTAGGCACGTATGCCGTGAACGAGGGAGGTGTGGCCAAAAACATCAGGGTGGTGAACCCTAGAGTTCCATGACAACATAAACATTAAAATCAATAAAATCCATGCACATTGAAATACAATAGACCATCTATTGATATGCACTGGACCCGGCAGATACCAGCATACTGAGTAAGCTGGGTAATCTGTTAGGTACAGTGCGAGGACCTCTTGAAAGTGTGCAAACCCCTCTTGGATAATAGGATGAGTGAGCCTGAATGGGACTCAAGTTGAATTGGATCCTAGTTGGGAATTGATCAATTTGAACATGAATATGATGACAACAAGGAATCCAAGCTTGCCGGCCCGAAGGTACCTGTGAAAAGACCTTTTACTGGTATGTGGATATGTCAATGGTGGGCAGTCCAGGGACCATACATAGACCAATATGTAATAGCTGAATTTGCTGCAAAAAGTCCCAATGTCGGTCAAACAATTGGAGGCCAAACTGTTTGAGTAAAAGGAGAACACGTATACCACTTGAAAAGTCCAGCAATGGTTACAGCCAGTCTGGTAGGGCCGTGTAAAGCACACCGTTAGGGAGATAAGGACCGAGTATGTAACAGGTCATTCATTTACCTTGTCGTGTGCCTTGTTTGGGTGTCGGTATGCAGGTCATGCGAGAGGGGGAGGTTAGATAGCTGTGCGTGGTGGCAGAAGTCCCCGTTGACCGGTTGGTCGACATCCACTTTACTCTCTCCCTGGCGTTCTACCCTTCCATGCGGCTAGACCGGCGGCTGTGGAGCTTGACTTCCGGGTCGGAGGTATCCTCCCGATCGTCACTTGCGGTTTAGCTGATCAGCCGGGCGCCTTGCTGGGGAACAGCCAGGGGAACGGTGGGCAGGGGTCCCAAGCAGGGAATTCAATTGCCGCTAGTGCATGGAGGCACAGTGCTGGACGCTCCAGCACTGTGCCTCCATGCACTTTAGTTGGTGTGTTGGGGTAGTGAGTAACAGACGTTGGTCTGTATTCCTATACTCCCCCATCCCTCTTTCCTCTTTTTTGTCTGAGAATCCAAGTTGCCTGAGGTCCAGTGTGCAGTTTCCACTGTCAGCTGCTTCCTGTCGCCTATGGAGATTTTAAGTACTGTAGTTTGTCGTCATTCCACGAGCGTGCACAATTTTAAAGCATGGCATGTAAATATCTATTTACTCAGCATAACATCATCTTTCATTATATATATAACATTTTTTAAATAAGTTTTTTTTTTTCAATGTATTAAAATATTTGCAAAAAACTTTGTTTGAAAAACAGCCGCGCAAGTACTTACTGTGTTATAAAAAAATTGCAACGGTCGTCATTTTATTCCTTAGAGGGACTGCTAATTTATATATATATATATACACAAAGTATATAACAAACAGATAAAGAGTAACCCCACTGATAATGGGGTACTTTGACGCAGCGGTGGGCTTAAGCACGATATGGCCATATAGTGTGACCAAATTCCCATTTTTCTCATTTTGATCAGGTCTCAGTAGCCTTGTAGTATTTAAAAGTTACTCCTTTTGTATGTGTGCGCTATCCTCTGTGTTTTATATATATATATATCTATATATATATATATATATATATATATATCTATCTATCTATATATATATATATATATATATATATATATATATATAGATAGATATATATATATAAAATAATATATAGATATATACCTATATATCTATATCTGTATATATCTATATATATCTATATATCTATATCTATATCTATATATATATATATATATATATATATATATATAAATATATATATATATATATATATATATATAATATATATAATGTTTGGGGGTTATTATTAATATAGATAAATATAGATAAATAAAAAAATATAAATAAGTAATTTTCTAGCGAAAAAATTACTGATTTAAACTTCAAAAGTGCCAGAAAAAGCCTTGTCTTTAAAGCAGAGTTTCGGGCACCTTTTTTACACTTCCCAGCATGCATAACGTTTTTACATGCTAAAAACGATTTGGCTATTTTTTTTTTTTTTTTCGGTTCCTTTACCTTATCTTTGTATCTGAAAAATCTCTTCACTTCCTCCTTATTGCATCGTGGCCGCCTACGTCATTTCCTGCTTTGCATTTGCTCCTGGGAGATGAGTGTCATCAATCCCAGGAGTCAGTGGGCATCGCAGGCTCGTAGCAAGCTGTGGAACTCACTGCGACACACTGCGCATGGGCGAGAATGGGAGGTGGGTAGCCAGCATGCACGGAATCCCGGAAGAAGAACAGTGCGGCTTCAGATGCCCAGACTGCAGATGGCCACACTGTACAGGAGAAGAATTAAGTAAGTGAGACATGCTGCACAAAAAGAAAACAGGGGACAGTTTACACTACAAGATAACTTAGTGTAAATGCACGAGCCCTAACTATACTATGGGCGTTAACAAAAAAAAAATAATAAATTCAGCCGGAATTCCGCTTTAAGTGGTTAAATATATTTAAGCAACCATATACAAACATTTAAAATAAACTAAATACCCAGATTCGTAAAAAAAAAAAAAAAAAAAATATATATATATATATATATATATATATATATAAATATTTATATATATACATATATATATATATATATATATATATATATATATTAAATATATTTTAAAAAATTGTTATTTCTAATATATTTTAGTGGCCATATACAAAACTTTAAATGTATATATACGGTAATATGACTCGAAACGATATCATTATTCTCTAAAATATAATCCATCAACATCCACTACTTAATGGCCCTGTAATCTGGCCCTGTCTTCTGATTTTCATTAAATCGTTTCTTTGTGTGGAATGAACAGTGTATGTTAGTTGTGGTCATGTGTACTGCACTATGAACACTACAAATCCTGTCGTCCATAGTCCCCAGTTCATATTGGGAATAAACAAGAGAGGGTTGCTACATTCCTAAATACAGCGGAGAACGCCATGGAGAACGATGAAAAAGCATGGCAATAAAAAAAATGGCATGCTTCTAAAGGGGGAGGGGTACACATAAGAGGTCCAGTCACACTAGGGTGTTGTGGTAATGAACATGTTACCACAAAACATGTTACATGGCATTGATTGTGAATGGCACCCCAATGCACCTTGCCAATGAGGCAGTGCAATGCACTAATGTGCTTTGTGATGCACTGCCAGAAATGGTACATGCACCATTTTTATGTGTTTTGGTGCCTTGGCAACCCAATAAGTTTAAATGGGCTACCTTAAAGCAATCCGCAATGATGCACGACTTAATAGTGTTAATGAGCCTTAAAGAAATGGAGGCAGAGATATATTCTATAGGTGTACACATGACGCTGTTTGCAAAAAAAAAAAAATACTTGGCTTTCTAATGAGAAATCCTACCTGGAGGACTATTTTAACCTGCTGCTTTAGTTTAATCCACCATGTTCCCCTAGGAAAGGTGAGCATCACCACATGGAACTGATATTATTACTGGCACTGCTATACATATTCTTCAGCTGGCTGACCTCAGGCATTCTCGAACATGTCTGTCCAATGGTGTACTATAAGCCATCAGAAACCATGCAACCTTTGTTGGTGCCCAGAAGCACATGGGATCCACAGCTGTCTGCCTACATATAGTGATGTATGCAAGTAGCAATATAATTTGATGAAATTAATGGATATAACATTTAGGAAATGGCACCCAGCTGCCATGAAAACAACCTTTGGCTTTAATCACTAGAGGAACTGCCTTCAAGATGGAGATTAGGAGGAGATGGGGGACCACTTAAAACCACACTCCAGCCATTTTTTGTTTTTGATACATTGGTGGAGAGTCAAATTTTCTACCCAAGTACCCATTTGGGGCAATTTTCCTGCACTGACTCACACGAGAAACAGGAAATTATGTTTTTTTAGCAAATAAAATCTAGAAACAAGAATGCTTGTTCACGCTACTAAAAATGGGTTTCCTATAACTTCCTGTCTTGACAAAAAGGAAGGCAAAATCTTACCACTAGGGACACAGAAAGTAATTAAATCTGGAAAGATTTTGAAAGATAAAGGTGTCCCTTCACTGATCAAATCCATAATAGGCTTATTTGTGTTCAAGGAGATGTGCCATAGTCAAGCTGGACCAGGCGATATACATGCAGCACTACCTCACAGGAGCCACTTGGTATTTTGGGTTCTTTGTTCTGCACATCGACTCCAAGAACAACCTCAGCCCCTTGGACTCACTTGGTTGAATGAAAGTTACTGCAAACTCTTATAAGAACACAAGCATAGATACCTTTAATTGTGTTGTGAATTAGTACCAGGAAGTAGACACAAGATTGTTTAGTGGTAAATTAACTAAATGTATTGGTATGGGTTAGAGCAGTGCTTCTCAACTCCGGTCCTCAGGGCACACTAAGAGGCCAGATTTTAGGTATTACCTTGGGGAGATGCAGACTAAAATACTGCAATCACTGAGCAGAAAATGATATCACCTGTGATGTATTTCAGTTTTCTTGCAAACCTGGCCTGTTAATGTGCCCTGAGGACCGGAGTTGAGAAACACTGGGTTAGAGTAAATGGTGGTTCATGCATAAATGAGAATACAGAGGTAGGTTCAGACACAATATGCTAGACCGTATAATAACCATACCAAAGTAACCTAGAATAGAGTTCTGTACCATTAGACTGGAATCAACACATAAATCAGCAAAGTCAGCAATATGCAATGCATATAAGCATTACCTCCAATGTGAATAATAATATAATTAGTCTACAGTGCACTCTAGAAGAATTGACTAGGGTATGTTGCAATGTCCCCTGGGAAGAACCTTTTGCAAAGCCAACAAGCAAAGGTCTCTGTGGAGCAGCTGTAAAGGGGCAGTCTTTAGTCTGAACTCTTTAGCCGGTTAGGCTTGGGGCCCGGTTGTACCATTGGTGCACATGAGAATCATCCCAGTCAAGCCTGCAAAAAGGCTGCTAGATGGCTGTACGGCTAGGCCCTAAAGGTCCTTAAAACCAAATAGCTGCCTACCAATCTCCACGTATCTCGCAGCCTGAACTATGAGACACCAAGCAGTTGGGTGCTTCTCACTTTCCCCACTATACAAATGCCTTGAGATAGCGTGCATTTTCCATGAGAAACATATTTTTTTCAAATTTCTTTATTGAATGCAATAGAAAAATACAAAGAGTGTATAAACAGATCCAGAACAGAGCACAAGATACATCAGAATACAGTGCATAAGCAAGAACCCCATGAGAAACATTTATCCGATGGATGTGTTTTAGTTGTTTTATAGTCCTTGAAATTTATGACTAAATTAATATGATTGATATGCAGCGGATTGATATATTCTGGGTGGCATTTGACTTTAGTAATTTAGCTTTGGGACCCAATCACACAAAGTAACAGCCTTACGTCCTTACACCCACCCATAGTAGCTATAGGCAAGAAAATTCAATTTTTATACAAACATATATTAGTGCAGATTTTAAGAAATTCCTACTTCTCTATAGAAGGCATTATGTTGCCAGTATACAGTATATAAGTTAATTCCCATTTTTTCCAGGACTAGGAAAGGGTACTGTAAATATTTTTCAGCCATGTGCCTGGCATCATGCTAGCAGATGAGCATATAGAAGACTTGGCGGAACAGATGTCTGAATACCCTTCTGCCATCGCTGCATATTACCATTCACCTTTAGCCGTTCTCTAATGGAAATAGGTAGCTCGAGGCTGCTGGTTGTAGGAGGATTGATGCATTTATCAGGGGGCTACAGATATGTAAAAGGCAGCACATTCCTCTGGCAATGGGCACATTTATTAATGTCACTTAATTACTTAATTTAATAGGAAACAATTAGCTGACATTCTGCTAAGCAAACAGCGCAGTGAACCTGCAATTTGGTCATACTGGGCAAAGTCACAAATTCACATTACAGGGGAAACTAGAAGGGTTTTGGGTTAATATATTATTAGTATGTCTTTAAAGTGAATATGCATTTAAATTGTTACTCTCTCTCTCTGTATTTAATATATATATATATATATATATATATATATATATATATATATATATATATATATATATACACACCGCTCACATATTTGTAAATATTTTATTATATCTTTTCATGTGACAACAACACTGAAGAAATGACACTTTGCTGCACTGTAAAGTAGTGAGTGTACAGCTTGTATAACAGTGTAAATTTGCTGTCCCCCCAAAATAATTCAACACACAACCATTAATGTCCAAACCTCTGGCAACAAAAGTGAGTACACCCCTAAGTGGCAATGTCCAAATTGGACCCAAATAGCCATTTTCCCTCCCCGGTGTCATGTGACTCGTTAGTGTTACAAGGTCTCAGGTGAATGGGGAGAAGGTGTGTTAGATTTGGTGTTATCGCTCTCACTCTTTCATACTGGTCACTGGAAGTTCAACATGGCATCTCATGGCAAAGAACTCTCTGAGGATCTGGAAAAAAGAATTGTTGCTCTACATAAAGATGGCCTAGGCTATAAGAAGACTGCCAAGACCCTGAAACGGAGCTGCAGCACGGTGGCCAAGACCATACAGCTGTTTAACAGGAAAGGTTCCACTCAGAACAGGCCTCCCCATGGTCGACCAAAGAAGCTGAGTGCACGTGCTCAGCCTCATATCCAGATATTGTCTTTGGAAAATACACGTATAAGTGCTGCCAGCATTGCTGCAGAGGTTGCAGGGGTGGGGGGTCAGCCTGTCAGTGCTCAGACCATACGCCGCACACTGCATCAATGTGGTCTGCATGGTTGTAGTTTGCTGAAGACAAGCAGACTAAGGACGTGGTTTACTGGAACCATGTCCTGTGGTCTGATGAGACCAAGATAAACTTATTTGGCTCAGATGGTATCAAGTCTGTGTGGCAGCAACAAGGTGAGGAGTACAAAGACAAGTGTGTCTTGCCTACAGTCAAGCATGGTGGTGGGAGTGTCATGGTCTGGGGCTGCATGAGTGCTGTCGGCATTGGGGATCTACAGATCATTGAGGGAACCATGAATGCCAACATGTAGTGTGAATCAGGGCATGATCCCCTCCCTTCGGAGTCTGGACCGCAGGGCAGTATTCCAACATGATAATGACCCCAAACACACCTCCAAGGCGACCACTGCCTTGCTAAAGAAGCTGAGGGTAAAGGTGATGGACTGGCCAAGCATGTCTCCAGACCTAAACCCTATTGAGCATCTGTGGGACATCCTCAAACGGAAGGTGGAGGAGCGCAAGGTCTCTAACATCCACCAGCTCTGTGATGTCATCATGGAGGAGTGGAAGAGGACTCCAGTGACAACCTGTGAAGCTCTGGTGAACTCCATGTCCAAGAGGGTTTAGGCAGTGCTGTAAAATAATGGTGGCTACACAAACTATTGACACTTTGGGCCCAATTTGGACATTGTCACTAAGGCCCCATTCACACTAGTGCGACTTGTCCCGCGATTTTGGACCGCAAAATCGCATGACAAGTCGTTTTCCATTATTTTCAATGAGCCCCATTCATATCAGTGCGTTTTGAAGTCGCACCGACTTCAAAGTAGTTCCTGCACTACTTTGCCACGATTTTAATGTGTTTTGAGGCATATAGCCTTGCCATTGCTTTCAAATCGTGACGCGAAATCGCGGTAAAATTGCATCGCAATAGTGTGAAAGGGGCCTTAGGGGTGTACTCACTTGTGTTGGCAGCAGTGTAGACATTAATGGCTGTGTGTTGAGTTGTTTTAAATGTGAAAGCAAATTTACACTGTTATACAAGCTGTACACTTACTAATTTATATTTTAGCAAATTTTAATTTCTTCAGTGTTGTCACATGGAAAAATATAATAAAATATTTACAAAAATGCGAGGGAGGGGTGTACTCACTTTTGTGAGATACTGTATATACAGTAGAGCAAAAAATTGACTGTGTGGAAGGCTGCGCCTGGGAGGTAAGCAGATGGGGGGGGTTTGTACACAGGTAAGGGCAGTAGGGGAGCAGGGGTAAGCTGATGCAGCTGCATGGAGAGATGGAGAGTTTAGCTGTTGTGGGGGAAGGGCTAAGAGGTGGCAGCAAGAGATAAACTGTGAGAGAAGGGTGCAGCTATGGATGTTGGGGCAGAAAGGTTCCCTGTGCGTAGCAAACCTCTGAACCCTGCACTCTATGCCTAACACCCTCCTGTATAATATGTAGTCCTTTACCCAGCTTCCTGTGTATTATGCAGTCCTGTATCCAGTGCTCTGTGTATTATGTAGTTCTGTGCTCAGCACAATGTGTATTATGTAGTCCTATGCCTAGTGCTCTGTGTATTATGTAGTCCTGTGCTCCACGCTCTGTGTATTATGCAGTCCTGTGCTCAGGGCTCTGTGTATTATGTAGTCCTGTGCCCAGTGCTCTGTGTATTATGTAGTCCTGTGCCCAGTGTTCTATTTATTATGCAATCCTGTGCCCAGCGCTCTGTGTATTATGTAGTCCTGTGCCCAGTGTTCTATTTATTATGCAATCCTGTGCCCAGCGCTCTGTGTATTATGTAG
The DNA here is from genome assembly GCF_965119305.1 of Pelophylax lessonae. Classification (NCBI taxonomy): domain Eukaryota; kingdom Metazoa; phylum Chordata; class Amphibia; order Anura; family Ranidae; genus Pelophylax; species Pelophylax lessonae. The sequence continues at coordinate 714,412,428 of NC_138769.1, read as the reverse complement.
TCCTATGCCCAGCGCTCTGTGTATTATGCAGTCCTGTGCCCAGCGCTCTTTGTATTATGCAGTTCTGTACCCAGTGCTCTTTGTATTATGTAGTCTTGTGCTCAGCACTCTGTGTATTATTTAGTCGTGTGCTCCACACTCTGTGTATTATGTAGTCCTGTGCTCAGCACAATGTGTATTATGTAGTCCTATGCCCAGCGCTCTGTGTATTATGTAGTCCTGTGCCCAGTGCTCTGTTTATTATGTAATCCTGTGCTCAGCACTCTGTGTATTATGTAGTCCTGTGCCCAGTGCTCTGTGTATTATGTAGTACTGTGCCCAGCACTCTGTGTATTATGCAGTCCTGTGCCCAATGCTCTGTGTATTATGCAGTTCTGTACCCAGTTCTCTGTGTATTATGCATTCCTGTGCCTAGTGCTCTGTGTATTATGCAATCCTGTGCCCAGCACTCTGTGTATTATGTAGTCCTGTGCCAAGCGCTCTGTGTATTATGCAGTTCTGTACCCAGTTCTCTGTGTATTATGCATTCCTGTGCCTAGTGCTCTGTGTATTATGCAATCCTGTGCCCAGCACTCTGTGTATTATGTAGTCCTGTGCCCAGCGCTCTCTGTATTATGCAGTTCTGTGCCCAGTGCTCTGTGTATTATGCAGTCCTGTGCCCAGTGCTCTGTGTATTATGCAGTTCTGTACCCAGTTCTCTGTGTATTATGCATTCCTGTGCCTAGTGCTCTGTGTATTATGCAATCCTGTGCCCAGCACTCTGTGTATTATGTAGTCCTGTGCCCAGCGCTCTGTGTATTATGCAGTCCTGTACCCAGCGCTCTGTGTATTATGCAGTCCTGTGCCATTTTCCAATAACAAAAAAAATATGTCACTGGTTTTCATTTGAAAAATCTAGTCACCTACCCTAAAGTGAAGCATGGTGGGGGCAGCATCATGCTATAGGGATCTTTTTCAGTGGCAGGAACTGGGAGACTAGTCAGGATCGAGGAAAAGATGAATGCAGCAATGTACAGAGACATCCTTGATGAAAACTTTCTCCAGAGTGCTCTGGACCTCAGACTGGGGAAAGGGTTCATCTTCCAACGACCCTAAGCACACAGCCAAGATAACAAAGGTGTGGCTATGGGACAACTCTATGAGTGGCCCAGCCAAAGCCCAGACTTGAACCCAATTGAACATCTCTGGAGAGATCTGAAAATGGCTGTGCACTGACGCTCCTCATCCAACCTGATGGAGCTTGAGAGGTCTTGCAAAGGAGAAACTGCCCAAAAATAGGTATGCCATGCTTGTAGCATCATACTCAAAAAGACTTGAGGCTGAACAAGACCTCTGATGTGTTACTTTTGAGACAGAGAAAAAGACTGACGACGGATTCATCAGTCCCTTTCTCTGTAGCCTCACCAGCACAGAATGAATGAACAGGAATAGTTCTGTACAGAGGCTTCCTGTTCATTCATAAACTGAGGCATGGTAAATCCCCAGCTATGAATGAATCCGGTACAGATTACTGACTCTATTCATTCAGCAGAGTATCAGGTCATTTACCGGCTCCCTCCCCACTCTCCATCCTGACTGATCCCCCGCAGCAGCTGGCAGGAGGGGGAAGGAGGAAACCTGGCAGTGCTGTGTGGGGCAAGGGGGGGTCGGAGAAGCACACAGGAGCCCCGGGCACTAGGACAGCGATAGGGAGGCAGCAGGAGTGGCATGCGGAGGAACTGATGTCATCACTTTCCCTCCTGCAGCCACTAATTGTCTGCGGGAGGGAGAGGAGGAGAAGCGGGCATTTAGCAATTTAGCAGCTACATGGAGGGATGGGTTCCACTACATGCCGCCGTACCCACTGCCCTCCTATCCAGGCATACTAAGGGGCTGCATGGGCCACCTGGAGCATTGACCCGGATCGCAACGCGACCTCTGCGACTCCTGTATGTATGAACCTTTTTGGGGGGGGGGGGGGCACACTCTGGGGGTCAGAAAACATGAACAGGCTGCTGACATATGGCGGTGGCAGTAAAAGGGATGTCAAACTCAATTTTATCATGGGCCGCATCAGCATTATGTTTGTCCTCAAAGGGCCGGTTGTATCTGAAAGACTAGGTCAGTACACCCCACTCCACCTTACATCAGATGTCAAGAGCCCCCCACCATCAGAAGTCTAGAGTCCCCAAATATCCCTTACATCACAGTGAACCCCACTTACCTGCTGCCTGGTAGAAACAGGGTAGGAGCTGGGAAGCAGAAAGTGCGGGTCTGAAGGAGGACCAGAGGAGGTTGGGAGTCAGCTGCTTAAATCTGCTAAATGCCGAGACGAGGGGTTGCTGTGGCTGCATAGAGAGGCACAGGATCTGCAGGAAGAGTTCTGTCCTCCTTTTTGCTGCCAACTGCTGAGACGGGGGCCGAGAGGACCCTCTCCGCAGCTGCACAGAAATGGACAGGATCTGGCGGAGAAGTTCTGTTCTCCTCTCCTACTGATTGATAACAAGGTGGGGGCAGAGATGAAGGGGGTGCCGCAGCTGCAGGAGAGATGGCCTGGAGGGCAAGATTTGGCCCGTGGGCCTTGTGCTTGACACATGTGAGTTAAACCATGGTTTGACTTGAGGGACAAAAAAAAAGTTCCTAAAGGCTTGTGGGGTCACATAGATGTTCATTTTTAACCATAGTGATGAGAAGGAGCACAATGGAAACGTTTTCTCGAACAAACAAAATTCTAATTCTATAAATGTGTTTTTTGTGCAGGAAAAAATACATATTGTAATAAAACCTGTTTGATTTGTCTGGGATTTCATTCATTGGCAGGACTAGGTTTAAGGCTGCATTCACATGTCAGCTTATAATCGCGGGCAGAACCGCCGTGGTTCCGCCCGCGATTCGGAGATTTATTGCAAATCGCGGGACGCCTAGCGTTGCCCGTTGATTTGCAATAGCCCCCCAAACGCCGAGCGATGTTGCCGCGATTTACGCCCGCCGAATCGCGGCAACATCGCGCAAACAAAATCGCGGGACGCAATACGCTCCAAAGAAGCTCTTGTACTTTTTTGGAGCGTATTGCATCCCGCGATTTTGTTTGCGCGATGTTGCCGCGATTCGGCGGGCGTAAATCGCGGCAACATCGCTCAGCGTTTGGGGGGCTATTGCAAATCAACGGGCAACGCTAGGCGTCCCGCGATTTGCAATAAATCTCCGAATCGCGGGCGGAACCGCGGCGGTTCTGCCCGCGATTATAAGCTGACATGTGAATGCAGCCTCAGGGCTTTGGAACCTAATTAGTTGACTTGATGGCGGGAAAGAAAGTGCTGATTAAGTATTTTCCAGAACAAAAAGCTAACCAGAAATGGCCAGCTTTATTCTCAAATTGAAGTGCCATATTGTTATGTTATAGTCCAGATACAAGTTTATTCCAATGTAGAATCAAATAGAAGCAGGGCTTTTTTTCAGCGGGAACGCGGGGGAACGCAGTTCTGGCACCTCCAGAACTGAATGTATGTAATGGCAAGGGGTGCTGGGGTGTGCTGGAGGGTCTATTGATGCTGGCTAATAGGGAATCTATTGCTGCTGGAGGGGATCTATTTTTGCAGAGGATGGGGGTCTATTGTTGCTGGGGAGGTCTTCTGTTGCTCATAGGGATTTATTGTTGCTGGGGTGGGTCTTTTGTTGCTGGTGGGTCAGTTGTTGCTGGGAGGGATTTATTGTTGAGGGAGGGATCTTTATTGCTGGCTGCTGGAGGGCCTATTGATGCTGGCTACTGGGGAATCTAGTGTTGCTGGAAGGGATCTATTTGTTGCTGGAGGGGATCTATTTGCTGCTGGAGGGGATCTATTTGCGCAGAGGGTCTATTGTTGCTGGGGAAGTCTGTTGTTGCTGGTGGGATATCATATTGCAGGGAATCATTGCTGGGAGGGATCTACTGTTGAGGGAGGGGTCTAATGCTGCTGGAGAGTCTATTGATGCTGGATGTTGGAAGTCCATTGTTGCAGGGGTGGATCTATTGTTTCTAGATCTATTATATTGCCTTTCTTGTTATGGTTAATTCTCTAAAAGGGGTGGTACTGGGAGGTGGGTAGGAGGTGAAACCAAGGAATGGTGCCGGGGGTGGGTAGGGGACGGAGTCAAGGGGTGACTCAGAAGGGAGGAGTTCCTGCACCTATTCTCTGAGAAAAAAAAGCCCTGAACAGAAGACTAACGCAATGCTAACAGGTTTCAGGGGTTGAAAGTTTGCCCCCTTCATCAGGCCTTGAAGTATTGAATAGAGTGTTTGGTATATTGAATTTTGCTCCAATAAGCACAAAGTTGCTAAGCAGCTGATTGGAGCAGGGCTGAACATACCAGTCACAATATCTTTTGGTATGGCCGATAACCTTAGTATTATACAGGTGTCTGTCATAAGCAGCCCTTGAAGGATTTTACTCCACAATGTGAAGCTGGAGGCATCTGAAGGTCTCCTGACCTGCAACACATTAAAACGCCAACGCTTCGCTTTTATGTATCACCAAGGTATCGACTGTCTAGTCTTCTTTTTTTTTCCCTACCTTATCATGTATTTAATCATACAGGCACCTTTCTGCCGTCTTCCAAGCCACTTGGCATTTTCACCATTTGAACAATTTATTGATTGTGCCAGTGGACAGTAATTTATTCTGAGATGTAGAAATTCCAATTGTAGGCAGGTGGTGGGGTCAGGGCCGTCTTGTCGGTATGATGGTTTGACAGTAATGAGGTCACCGTTGTCTGTGAAGATGAGGAATAACAGAAAATTGTTCTCATCTCCCTATACATTAACTAGAAAATGCTACATGACAAGCACAAATGTCCCAGTATAGCCGAATGTCAGCGTGGCAGTCTTCAGCCTTTTTGTAGAAATAATGTGTTAATTAAATAAAGGCTATTTCTCTACTGAGAGTTCAGTTACTGTTAGGAAATGGGACTTAGTAATACTGGGTGTCAGGGCCGGGACAAGGGGTGGGCAGGAGGGACAGGTGCCCTGGGCACTGTGGTATCATGTGAGGTGAGGGAGCACCACGAAGAGATTTGGGGAGGGGATTTGTTCTAGGAGGAGAAATTTGGGGGGTTGTGCTAGGGGGATTTGTTTTTGATGGGGGGGGGGGGTAGTGGGAAGATGATTTGTGCTAGGAGGGGGGATTTGGGGGTTTGTACTAGAAGAGGGGATATGGTAGAGGGGGAGAGGAATTGTGCTAGGAGGGGAATTTTTTTCTTTTTTGGGGGGGGGGGGGGGGTGGATTTGTGCTAGTAGGGATGTATGGGGGCTATTTCTGCTAGGAGGGAAACTTTGTGGTTGTGGGGGGGGGGGGGGTAAAATCCATAGGCTTTTATGACAAACATGGCGTAAAACTGAACAAAATGGATGTCGAATACATATTTTCATGAGCTCAATGCACACAACCATTACAGCCACCAGCCGCAGGCTCCCACTGCTATCTCTGAGCCAATGAGGAGGAAGAGAGCAGACAGAGCTTCTGCTCTTGTGTATATCGCTGGCTCAAGATTAAGCTCAGGTAAGTATAAGGGGGACGGGGGGGGGGGTGGGGACTACATGCCAAGAGCCCGTTAAGGTAAAAAAACTTCCTACCTTTAGAAGATTTTAACAATAGGCCTCTGGTCATGGATGTCGTGAGCAGGCCTATGGCTGGGAGATATGTGTCCAAGATGGTGGCTACAAAGACAGGTATGCCTCTATCCAAGAAGTGAGGCTGGACCTGGGACGGCTTGCTGCCAACTGCTGTTTAATCTATGTCACCTACGTGCTCCTTCTAATTTTCTATGGTCAAAAACAATCTTCGTTTCAACCCCACTACCCATTAAAAAACGGAATGCTTCACGAACGAAATTTTTTGAACAAAATTCTGCAGGTATATGCCAGCTTAAAGCAAGCCTTCACCCAATAAAGCAAGTTATTTGCACCTAGCTCCTTCATGTCAAAAAATGACGCAGCTATGAGGTCTCAGATTTCAGGGAGTCTCTTACATATGCGCAGATGTGCGGCAGGTCTCTGCTGGGTCCCAAAGGCCAGGTATATCAGGCAGTGCTGTATTTTGGCCTAGGCCGACAAGGCCCAGGCCTAGGGCAGCACTTTGCAGGTGGGCAGCAAAAAAGCCGTCCTCCCTCCATCTGACACTCTATTGGCCACTGGTTGCTAGAGCCGCCTCTCTCACCCCCTCTCTCACCTCTCTCACCTCCTCTCTCTCTCTCTCTCACACTCACCCCCCTCTCTCTCTCTCACCCCCCCTCCTCTCTCTCTCACTCACTCACCCCTCTCTCTCTCTCACCCCCCCTCTCTCAATCTCTCTCTCACACGCCTCCTTTCTCTCTCATCTCTCTCTCTCTCTCATCTCCCTCTCTCTTTCTCTCTCACCCCCCTCTCTCATCCCCCTTTCTCTCTCACCCCATCTCTTTCTCTCTCACCCCCCCTCTCTCTCTCTCTCTCTCTCTCTCTCTCTCTCTCTCATCCCCCTCTCTCTCTCTCACTCACTCACCCCCCCTCTCTCTCTCTCTCTCTCTCACCCCCCTCTCTCAATCTCTCTCTCACATCCCTCATCTCTCTCTCATCTCTCTCTCTCTCATCTCCCTCTCTCTTTCTCTCTCACCCCCCTCTCATCCCCCCTTTCTCTCTCACCCCATCTCTTTCTCTCTCACCCCCTCTCTTTCTCTCTCACCCCCTCTCTCTCTCTCATCCCCCTCTCTCTCAACCCCCTTTCTCTCACCCCCTTCTCTCTCTCATCCCCCCTCTCTTTCATCCTCTCTCTTTCATGCCCCCCTCTCTTTCATCCCCCCTCTCTCTCTCTCCTCCCTCTCCCTCCCCCCTCATCCCCCTCTCTCTCCCACCCCCTCTCACCCCCCCTCTCGTGAGATCTCAGAGGTTCATGCTGGTACTTCAATTTTGGAGGGAGTCACATCCGTTATAAAAGGAGTGGGGCAAATTTACATAGGAGGGGAAAGGGGGGCGCCCAATTTTAGTCTTGCCTAGGGCAGCACAAAACCAAAATACACCTCTGATATCAGGCACAGGATAAGTGCCCAGCAGTCTGTTGACAAACTCTCTAGTGTGCATAGCTGGGACCCAGGCTGCAAAGATGAATAATGACCAGTAGGTGGCGAAAGGTTGATCATTACATAGAGTCTGACTTCTGCCTGACTTGGAACTAAGCTCCACCCCATCCATCAGCACCCAACAGTGAAGGCCTCCTACAGGTTTCTGATGTTTTCACATTGGACTGTTAAACAAGAATGGTTGGAACCATATAACCCTCAGTTTTTTAAGCACATTCAGTGGCTGAGTTAGTATGAAATTTTGTAATCATTTAATCCTTGTCTATGTTTAGCTGGTGCCATGACTGCTGTCCCAGGTTCCCTGTTTCAGGGTGGCTCCTTTCTCCTGTTGCATCCTATGAAGCCACCTTTGCATGCAGGGACTAGAGTTGTGCCTCAATAGAAACACACAGACCCATAGTCTAGGACAACAAGGCACTCTCCTGCTCATCCTACCATCTTCCTCCTCCCTTCTTCAACAGACTGACTCCAGACTGCACTGTACACTGTTAAAGTAATACTAAAAGCTGACATGGATCCTCTCTTGTGTTACGACAAAGGGGATAAGCCAGGATTAGGTGGTCTCCCCCACCAGAGGATCAACCTAAGCCTGGCTGATCCCCTTTGTCATAAGACAAGAGAGGATCCACTTCATCTGGTGAGTTTTTCTAACATTCCCCCAGCACTTGTGATGTCCTTGGTCTACGTTCCTTGCATGAGGTGGCAGTGCAGTCTTCTCCTTCTGGGATTTGCTGAACACTTTGATTATTCCGCCTGGAACTCCCAACTTTTTTGGACTTATTATAATTTTCTGGACTGTCCCCTTTTTGGCAAAAATAATCATATTGTTTGGTATACTAGCATAGTTTGTGTCTTTGGTTACCCAGAGTATATGCACGTATTATTTATTTTTCCAAGCATCTAGCACTAGGGTTAAATAAGTATTGTCTATTTGTTTTTTTCACATATTGGGGCCACAATTAGACAATTACACAATTTTTTTTCAGAGAATTTCAAAATATTTAAACACGTCAGTTTATTTATCCCTGTTTAATTAGCACATATTTCCACATAAAATTTGGTTATAGGTGTCCATTTTATACACTTAGTTTAAGTAGAGCAAACACAACTGTGCTCATTTACAAAAGGAAGGGGCAGGTAAAGGACATATTTACTGGCCATTTACAGAGTGCAGGGTTCAGGGGTGCGCTGTGTACAGAGTGCAGGGTTTAGGTTTGCCCTGCCTACAGAGTGAAGGGTTTAGGGGTGTACTGCGTACAGAGTGAAGGGTTTAGGGGTGTACTGCGTGCAGGGTTTAGGGGTGTACTGTGTACAGAGTGCAAGGCTTAGGGGTGCGCTATGTACAGAATGCAGGGTTTAGGGGAGCACTGTGTACAGAGTGCAGGGCTTAGCGGTGCTCTGTGTACAAAGTGCAGGGTTTAGGGGTGCACTGTGTACAGAGTGCAAGGCTTAGGGCTGCGCTATGTACAGAATGCAGGGTTTAGGGGAGCACTGTGTACAGAGTGCAGGGCTTAGCGGTGCTCTGTGTACAAAGTGCAGGGTTTAGGGGTGCACTGTGTACAGAGTGCAAGGCTTAGGGCTGCGCTATGTACAGAATGCAGGGTTTAGGGGAGCACTGTGTACAGAGTACAGGGCTCAGCGGTGCTCTGTGTACAGAGTGCAGGGTTTAGGGGTGTGCTACGTACAGAGTGCAGGGTTTAGGGGAGCACTGTATACAGAGTGCAGGGCTTAGTGGTGCGCTGTGTACAGAATGCAGGGTTTAGGGGTGCACTGTGTACAGAGTACAGGGCTTAGGGGTGCGCTATGTACAGAGTGCAGGGTTTAGGGGTGCACTGTGTGCAAAGTGCAAGGTTTAGGCGTGCACTATGTACAGAGTGCAGGGTTTAGGGGTGCGATGTGTACAGAGTGCAGGGTTTAGGGGTGCGCTGTGTACAGAGTGCAGGGTTTAGGGGTGCACTGTGTACAGAGTGCAGGGTTTAGGGGTGCACTGTGTACAGAGTGCAGGGTTTAGGGTGCACTGTGGACAGAGTGCAGGGTTTAGCGGTGCCCTGTGTACAGAGTGCAGGGTTTAGGGGTGTAATGTGTACAGAGTGCAAGGCTTAGGGGTGCGCTATGTACAGAATGCAGGGTTTAGCGGAGCACTGTGTACAGAGTGCAGGGCTTAGCGGTGCTCGGTGTACAGAGTGCAGGGTTTAGGAGAGCGCTGTGTACAGAGTGCAGGACTTAGTGGTGCGCTTTGTACAGAATGCAGGGTTTAGGGGTGCGCTGTGTACAGAGTACAGGGCTTAGGGGTACGCTGTGTACAGAGTGCAGGGGAGTTCTGCGGGGGGGGGGGGGGACAAAAGGAGTACGAAAGGCAGGGGACCAGAGGAGACAACTTAAAGCGGAGTTCCACCCTGGATTTGTTTTTTTTTTTTTTAATACCCCCGGGACAGTCAGGGCTAGTGCATTCCACAATGGCTAGCCTCTGATCTGTCCCGGGTTGCACTTACCTGCAAGACGAAATACTTACCTTGCAAACGTCTTGTCCAGCGCTGCCATCTCAGATGTGGGCAGCTTGAAGCCAGCGCGTCCTCTTCGGCGTCTTCTTCCGCCTTCTGTGGTCCCACGATGCTCTGCGCCGGCCCCGACGTCACTTCCGGGTCGCGCGCGTCACCCCTCCACAGCTTCTGGGCATGCCCAGAAGCTGTTTAGAAGGGGATGACGCGCGCGACCCGGAACTGACGTCGGGGCCGGTGCAGGCGCAATGATTCCTGGGAGCTATGACGTCCAGCTCCCAGGAATCATTGCAGAGCCAGGAAGTGACGACAGGCCGCGGCCGAGGAAGGAGGAAGAAGGAAGTAAGGTAAGTATATTTTCTTCGCTACGAGGTAAGTAAAAAAAAAAAAAATATGCGATTATCCATTTCTTTTTCAGGTGACCCGGAGCGAGAAGATGGAGGTAAGTATAAAAATAGGGTGGAACTCCACTTTAAGAAGAAGGGGTATAGACAGGAGTGACAGGTGGGGTGGCATATTGGTACCGATTGCTGTATTTTCCTCCTGCAGCAGCTGAATGCTCCTGAATTGAGGGAGAACTGGAGAAGAGGAGAAGAGGGCTTTCAGCTGCTACTGGAGGATTGGTACCAGCTGTGGCGCCCCTCTGAAAGCCGCACATGGGGCACATCTCCCCCTCGCCCCCCCTAGTTTTGGCCCTGCTGGTCCCCCGCCAAATGCTCCCATAGCAAGCTGCTTGCTATGGGGGCAGTAGTGCATGTTTTCTCCTGAGGCCTGCTCTGTGTGCCCATAAGACACACAGAGCATGGCTCAGCCCCACCCCCTGAACCTTCCTCACTGGCTGTGATTTAAAATCTCCACTTATCTCCCTTCTCTTTTTTCAGGGTTTCCGGGGCGGATCAGAGTGATTCTCTATGCTGGCGCTGACCCAATCAGAATCACGCTGATCTGTCCTGGAAGCCCTACAGGAAAAGAGTGGGAAGAGCAGGGATTTCAAATGGGCACCGACAGCTCAGCACCCCCGGAGGTAAGTACAGAGGGGATACATGGTGGAGGGTGGTGAGGGTGTATGGTATTAGTTCACCTTTTAATTTTTTTCTAAAAAAAAAAAAAAGGTGAACTTACACTTTAAATGCAAAACAAAAACGTTTCACATGATTTGACTTGTAACAATCTTGCAGTGATGAGGTTAAAAAAGCATCTGATTTTTCTTTATCCCCCATCATCCCCCGTGAGTAGGAACTGCGCAGGGTGTCAGGGCGCCTGAACACACAGCGTGAACACCTCCTAACTGGATCGTTTGTAATCAAGAAGCTGTGTAAATATATTTTTTAAAAATAAGCATGTATTTTTATGGTCATGTCAGCCGCCTAAACCTCATCTAAATATCACGCATTAAAAATACATTTGCCAAGCGTGTGTTATCTTAACGGTAGGATGAAATATGCAGTTTTAATCACGCAGTGCACCGCATTGATTTTCAGTTCACAGCACTCCACTTAGATGGTGAAAAATTAATGTATTGTGGAACCGAGAGCTGCTGAGACTGTGCGCTACGACCAATAACGGCACATAAATACGGCAGAGAGCAAGAGAGGTATTGTGGCCAGTTTCTCATTCAAAATGTATAAATAGCAATAAACACTGTCACTGGGCTCCGCTTTTTTGTATTACAGGAAATCTTTCGAAGCTTGATAATACCACTTTGAGAAAGTTAGAAATTATTATGAATATATATTTTAGGAACATATAAGGCCTTTATTTGGTACTCTGCTGCTATTAATTATTACATTTATTATTTTTTAATACTGTTATTGCGTCTGACAATTACAATATTACATAGATGAACACCCCTTCCTAGTGCTGGGACAAGGTCATCTAGAGCCCAGGGCGAACATGCCAAGCTGCCCCCCCCTCAAGATTTATAAGCATTATAAGTCTGCAACCCCCCCCCCAAAAAAAAATTGAGTACTAATCTGCATGCTTACCCCCTAAGCATAAATTCCCCTTCCCCTGGGAAAAATCCACCCCTCTGCTACCCGGGTAGGTCAGTGCATGTGTCAGGTAGGTCAGTGTGTGAGTCAGGTGGGTCAGTGTATGAGTCAGGTAGGTCATTGTATGTGTCGGGTAGGTCAGTGTATGTGTCAGGTAGGTCAGTGTGTGAGTCAGGTAGGTGAGTATATGAGTCAGGCAGGTCAATGTATGTGTCAGGTAGGTCAGTGTAGGGGCCAGGTAGGTCAGTGTAGGGGCCAGGTAGGTCAGTGTAGGGGCCAGGTAGGTCAGTATAGGAGTGGGGTAGGTTAGAGTAGGGGGCAGGCAGGTCAGTGTAGTGGTTTGGTAGGTCAGTTTAGGTAGGTCAGTGTAGAGGCAGGTAGGTCATATGCGTTACATGGGCAGGGCAAAGGGGGTGGAATCTAGGGCGTAGCCAGGGGGGCGGCAAAATTAGGTTTCGCCTAGGGTGCCAAAAATCCTTGCACCGGCCCTGCTAAAATCCCCCCTGCCAGCACATATCTTTGTTTCCCCAAGCTCAAATCCCCTCTCTCCCTGCAAATTCCCTCCACACAAAATCGACCCCCTCAACCTCCCTCGGCCCAAAAATAACTCCTTCTAGAACAGGGGTGTCAAACTGGCGGCCCTCCAGCTGTTGTGGCATGATGGAAGTCTAATCATGCCTCTGCCTGTGGGAGTCATGCTTGTAACTGTCAGCCTTGCAATGCCTCATGGGACTTGTAGTTTCGCAACAGCTGGAGGGCCACCAGTTTCACACCTGTGTTCTAGAACATGACACCTCAAATTTTCCCTACCAGCATGCATCCCTCCACTCCAAATCCCCCCTTCCCAGCATAAGTTCCTCCATCCGACCTCCTAGCACAGGTCACCCCCCCCCCACCAATAGCACAAATACCCCCCAATGATCCCTACTAGCACAAATCCCCCCCCCCAAATAAAAATTTCCCTTCTAATACAAATCACCTCTTCTAGCACAAATCCCCCCAAATCCCTCCTTCTAGCACAAATCCTCTTTCCTTAAGTCCCCCTCCCAACACAAATCCCCCCCCCCCCAAATCACAACTGCTAGCATCCACTAAATTTCCCCTCCAGAACAATTTATACCTCCTGCCGCCTCCAAATTTTCCCTCCCAACACAAATCCTGTTCCCCCAGTCTCCATGCTGTGCTCACCCCCCCCCGACTTCTCACGATACCACTGTGCCCAGGGCAGCTGACCCTTCTGCCCACCCCTTGTCCCAGCCCTGCCCCCACCTTTAGGTTATATAGTACTGACATTTTCAGCCTGCAGGCTTATTTTGTCATTGAAGCCTCCAGCCGGCATGTGATCACTATGTCATAGCTGACAAAGTGATCACATGATCCAGAGCCTCTCTGATTTGTTTTCAGGTGTCAGTTGGGATCGGAGCTGTCAATGATCATGGCTGCTGGCTCTCAAAGATGGGACATTTACTAACGTGTCCTCAGCAAGAGGCGCCATGCTAGAGGATTTTAATATAAGGATTTTCATTTAGGAAGGGGTTAGAGAATTCTACTTCTCGTTCTTGGGAACTCCAGTAGAAAAATATCATTACTAGAATTCTCAATACTGCCCATAATACCATTGCTAGAATTCCAAGTACTGCCCAACTGCCATGGCTAATATAAACTAAAACATCCATTAACTTCATATTGACACCTTCATTATGGTCTTGTGAGAAGGCATGAAAACACCAAACACCACCAGGGAGCTCACACCATTGAAATTTCAAGAGACAGAAGATCCCAGATGGTGAATGAAAACGCGGGTACCCACCAAGAATTGTAATATAATTTTTGGGTAGCATTCACCTCTTAGAAATCTGTAAGGAAATGTAACTGTAGCATCCTCCTAGATAGGTTGCTAGGAAGGAGAATAGTTTGCTCCGCCTGCTTAACAGGGGAAAAGCAGGTAAATCATAGTCTGCTCAAGTGGCGGCTGGTGCTCAAAAATTTTGGGGGGGGGGGGGGGGGCGCAAAAAGAAAAATGTAATAGGTATTGCTTCGCGGCAAAAAACGCAGTAAAAAAATTGCGTAACTTTGAGGTCATGGTACAGGCATGGCACAGGCATGGCACGGATGATGGTATAGGCATGGCACAGGTCAATGTACAGGCATGATGGCACAGGTCAATGTACAGGCATGATGGCACAGGTCAATGTACAGGCATGATGGCAGAGGTCAATGTACAGGCATGATGGCACAGGTCAATGTACAGGCATGATGGCACAGGACAATGTACAGGCATGATGGCACAGGTCAATGTACAGGCATGATGGCACAGGTCAATGTACAGGTATGATGGCACAGGTCAATGTACAGGCATGATGGCAACAGGTCAATGTACAGGCATGATGGCACAGGTCAATGTACAGGGATGCAGCTTCACAAAAACCACACAGTGCGCCGCCGCCATATTGTCTAATATCGCCACTTCAAAGTACTACACTTACCGTTAGCTGCACTGCTGCTGGTCCCTGACGGTCTGTCACACACTGCTGGGAGCCTGGGACTGTGTCTACTCTCCCTTCCTGGCTGCGCCTGTGGCCTGCCTGAAGTCCACTCGAGGACTCGTCTGACCTGGTAGGACTCCGGGAGACTGGTCTCGTCTCAGTCAGTGCCGGTCTGTGGTGGGGTGAGCCAGGATTCAGGACATCTCCTCCTACCGTCCTACGGTAGGTCGCGGGAGGCTACGCCTCACTCACTCCTCCTCGCGCTCCGATGTCCGATCTGTCCAACTGTCAGCCTCCTCCACGGTCACGCTGCTCTTGTGAGTCGATTGCCGCTCCTCTCTCTCTGCGCCGGCCGGGCCGCGGGCGGGAAACGGAAGGTGATCGTGATGCTGGGGCTGTGCACCGCCCCCAGGCATCACGTCACCAGGTCCGATGTCCTCCTGTGATTGCTCCATGCTGGAATCTGGTCCAATCACAGCCCGGACATTGTGGAGTGTGTCAGGGCGCATTGCTCTGCGCCCAATGACCCCCAGAAGAGCGCCAATCGGCGCCTCTGCCAGGCGAGGGTGGGGTCAAAAACCCCACCCCCCCATACCCAGCACTAAGTCCGGTACCCCTAGTGGGCGGGCCGCCACTGGTCTGCTCCATCTGCTTATCAGGGGAGCCTGATCAGTAGTTCTGCCTGTTGCATGTGTCCATGTGTGGTGTGATTTATCTTGTCTGAGGGAGTGTCCCCACTGTATCGAATATGGGAGCCTGTTGGACAGTGGAGGAAACCCAGCCAGTGACACACAGGCTTTGTAACCATCCAAGTGGGTTGGCACAAACAGTGGTGCGTCCTGGGATATGTTATAAAAGCCAAGGCCACATGTGACAGGGGGTCTTTGGGTGGGAAGCCAGGTCCCAGGAGGAGGGTGACGGCTGCCTCTCCTCCTGTCTGTTGTGGAAGGTGGTCACAGGCAGTTGGCCTAGTGAGCCAAGAGTGTGGTGCTGAGCCACAAAGCCCAGGAAACTGACAAGTGGAGTTGGAGGCAGAGCAACCTTGGGAAAAACAGTGTCTGTGAGTATCGGGAAGCTTGCCAGAGGTCTGCCCAGGAAAGGGGACCGCTCCAGTGGAGAGTCAGTGGACAGGTGTCAGTGCACACAGCAAGTGAGAAAGGGGGTGCCAAGTTAGAACCCTGAAGAGTAACTCAAACAGGATCATATTATCTCTCTTCACTTCGGTGGCAAGGTGAAGCAGCAGCCTTGCCGCACACTACAGCGAGTCTTCCTCAAAAATGTGCATAGTTCATAGTTGGAGTATCCCACTCATCTTATGTGTATGGGTGGTTCCTGCGCTATCTGAGGTAGTGTATGTTTCCTTCTTATTGCTGCACCACGATACTGGTACCAGGAACCAGTTGATACAGAATTAAAACAATGTGGGTTTGTGGCGCGCTTCAGAAGTGAAATGTTAAAATATTAGATGATGTGATAGATATTTAAATTATGAAACTCAATAAAGTGCTATTTTTTTAAAATGACATATTCTTTTGGCTGGGGTATATTTCCACTTCAAATATAAACGTGATGACGTAAATAAATAAATGTATAAACAATCTGTGTTCCCTCTATACCGTGTTAAACATATTTAAAAGTGCTGAGTGCTTTCAAATCTAATTTAAATATCTATCACATCATCTAATATTTTAACATTTCACTTCTGAAGCGCGCCACTATCCCACTCATCCCTTCTCCTATCCGAGTTCTAGTTAAAAACACAAAAACCAACATCCCCTGGATTGATTATTGACTGAGCCAAGGACTTTTAATGCTATTTGTCTGCTATCAATTGCTATGGGTAACCCAGGGGAATCCAGAAAGTGCAATTCTCAGCAGTCCTCTAGGGGGCAGTGCTACATAAGAATATGAAAGTCACTCACTGATAGGCAGTGGGACCTTTTGTGGACCACACAAATCACAAATATGTTGCACATAAACACCAGCTTCATGCCGCCAGCACCCCCTCCTAAGAGCCTGATGGACATCAGCATCAAGCATCACTGCTTTCTGGGCTAAATTTTTGTGTGATTTATGTAATTAAAATAAAGCTACAGCCAAAACATATTTTAGCTTTGGATAGAACGATAAAGGATTAGAAACCCTTTGGCAATTTTTTTGCTTCCTCTATTTCTGTTGAGGAGATTTGCCCTTTCTATTTGTCCAAGGGACCAATGTCATCAAAAAAGAAATTAAAGGAAAAATCCGGTCCAAACCCATATAAAGCCTAAAGCGTAATTTCACCCAAAAGCGGAAGTTCTGCTCTTCCTTCTTCTTCCCGCCTCCACTACCATATTTGAAATATTTTTTTGTTGGGGGGATGTACCTAGTCTTGGCAGGTACCCACTCCCACTTCCACTTGGATCAAGGCCGGGGATCCAAGACCAGAGAAGAAATAGCCTGGGTGAGGACGGCACTGGATCCGTGGACAGGTGAGTGTCTGACTTCATTTTTTGAAACCTGGCTGAAACTCCTCTAACCACTTGCCTACTGGGCACTTTCACCCTCTTGCTGCCCAGGCCAATGAATGACAATTGCATGGTCATGCAACACTGTACCCAAACTAGATTTTTAGCATTTTTTGAGACAGAGCTTTCATTTAGTGGTATTTAATCATCACTGTGTTTTTATTTTTTGCCAAACAACCGAAAAAAAAGTCAGAAAATTTTGGGAAAAGAAAAAACAAACTTTTTTCTTAGTTTCTATTATAAAATGTTCTAATTAAGTAATATTTCTCCTTCAAGCGGAGTTCCAGCCGTTTTCGTGTTTAATAAAAGTCAGCAGCTACAGAAAGTGTAGCTGCTGACTTCTAATAAACACACACTCACCTGTCCCACGGTCCAGCGATGCGGCCTGGGGGAGCCTCGGTTCTCTCCCTCTTCTCCCCGCGGTGGCGGCATCTCTGGTGTGGGCATCCGGCTGTGACAGCTAGCGGCTTCACAGCCGGGTGCACACTGCGCATACGCGTGCTGAATGGACAGGCAATCTTCTGGGACCTGTGACTTGTCCCAGAAGATTGCAGGGTGGGAGGGGCAGAGGAGAACTTCCGCCTGAACAGCCTAGGTAGCCAGAGCGGAAGTGGGAGCAGGTACCTGCCAAATCTAGGTACCCGTTCCCCCCCCCCCAAAAAAAATGACATGCCAAATGTTGCATGTCAGGGGGCCAGGGCCACTTAAAGCGGAAGTTCCACTTTTGAGTGGAACTCCGCTTTAACTGATGTGCACTGATGGGCACTAATAGGCTAAACTGATGGGCACTGATGAGTAGGCACTGATATGTGGCACTGTTGGGCACTGATAGGCAGCGCTGATGGCCACTGATTGGCAGCACTGATGGCCACTGACAGGCGGCATTGATGGGCACAGAGTGGCAGCACTTGTGGGCACAGATTGGCAGCACTTGTCGGACACTGTTGGGTTTGCACTGATCATCAGGACACTGATGATCAGTGCCCTGATTATTAGTGCCCCGATTATCAGTGTGAATGTCCCTTGTGTGGATTTGCCGATTATCAGCTCTCCTCTCCTCACAACGCTGTCAGCATGAGGAGAGGATTGCAGATAACCAGCAAATCCTGTTTACAGTGTGATCAGCTGTGGCACATGGTAAAGAGCCACTCTGATTGGCTGCGAACCCTGATCTGTGATCAGCTGTGAGCCAGGGACACAGCTATTACAGATCTGTGCTGATGCGCGCTGCAGGGGGTGCGTGGGAAGCGCGATCAGCAATCCGGCCTTAAAGGGCACATTTTTTACTTTTTTTTTTTTTTTTATTGCTTTTAAGTGTAGATGTGAGATGTGAGGTCTTTTTGATCCCAGATCTCACATTAAAGAGGACCTGTCCTGCTTATTTCTATTACAAGGGGTGTTTACATTGCTTGTATTAGGAATAAGGCTCGGTTCACATTTGTGCGATGCGGGAACGCTGCGAATATGCAGCCTGTTCCCGCATTGCATCCGCACATCTGGCAGTTCACACTGCCATATGCGATACGCAGGAGGTGTCAATTAAATGTTAACGACACCCCCAGTTTGATCGCATATCGCAGTGCGATCTGACAGTTCGCACAGAATCAGATCACACAAGTGTGAACCACTGTGCGATCCGATTTTGATGCGGCTCAAAAAATGCCTCCTGTGCGTGTTTGGTGCGGATACAGTGCGAATTCAGCCATACAAAGTGTATGGCTGAAATTCGCACCGCACATAAGATCGCATGTAATTTAGGAGCAGTGCGCTCCGAATTACATGCGATCGCCGCATCCGCACAAGTGTGAACCAGCTCTAAAAGTCATCAACAAATTTTTTTTAAAGGGACAGTGGAAAAATAAAAAATAAAAAGTAAAATAAATAAGCGCTCGCACGTAAAAGCGAACGCCTACGCAAGTCACACCCACACATGTAAACGATGTTCAAACCACACATGTGAGGGATCGCCATGATTGTTAGAGTGAGAGCAATGATTCTAGCATTAGACTTCCTCTGTAACTCTAAACTGATAACCTGTAGGAATTTTTAAAGCGTCGCCTATGGAGATTTTTAAGTACCAAAGATTGTCGCCATTTCAGGAGCGTGTGCAATTTCATGACGTGTTAGGTATCAATTTACTCGGCGTAACATTATCTTTAACATTATAGAAACAAATTGTGCCAACTTTACTGTTTACTTATTTTTTATTCAAAAAGGTTAATTTTTTCCCCAAAAAATTGCGTTTGTAAGATCGCTGAGCAAATACGCTGTGACATAAAGTATTGCAATGATCTCAATTTTATTCTCTAGGGTCTCTGCTAAAAAAAAGATATAATCTTTGGGGGTTCTAAATGAATTTCTAGCAAAAAATACAGATTTTAACTTGTAAACAACAAGTGTCAGAAATAGGCCTGGTGCTTACGTGGTTAAAGAGAACCTGTCTGCTGAAGACAAGCAGACTAAGGACATGGATTACTGGAACCATCTCCTGTGGTCTGATGAGACCAAGATAAACTTATTTGGTTTAGATGATGTCAAACGTGTGTGGCCGCAATGAGGTGAGGAGTACAAAGACTAGTATGTCTTGCCTACAGTCAATTGTGAGTGTCATGATCTGAGGCTGCATGAGTGCTGCCGGCACTGGGGAGCTACAGTTCAGTGAGGGAACCATGAATGCCAACATGTACTGTGACATACTGAAGCAGAGCATGATCCCCTCCCATCGGAGACTGGGCCGCAGGGCAGTATTCCAACATAATAACGACCCCAAACATACCTTCATGACAACAACTGCCTTGCTAAAGAAGCTGAGGGTAAAGGTGATGGACTGGCCAAGCATGTCTCCAGACCTAAACCCTATTGAGCTTCTGTGGGGCATCCTCAAATGGAAGGTGGAGGAGCGCAAGGTCTCTAACATCCACCAGCTCCGTGATGTCATCATGGAGGAATGGAAGAGGACTCCAGCGGCAACCTGTGAAGCTCTGGTGAACTCCATGCCCAAGAGGGTTAAGGCAGTGCTGGAAAATAATGGCGGCCACACAAAATATTGACACTTTGGGCCCAATTTGGACATTTTGACTTAGGGGTGTACTCACTTTTGTTGCCAGCGGTTTAGACATTAATGGCTGTGTGTTGAGTTATTTTGAGGGGGCAGCAAATTTACACTGTTATACAAGCTGTACACTCACTACTTTACATTGTAGCAAAATGTCATTTCTTCAGTGTTGTCACATGAAAAGATAGAATAAAATATTTACAAAAATGTGAGGGGTGTACTCACTTTTGTGAGAGACTGTAGGTGTTTTCAATGGAGATACATTTCTGACCATTTTACAATGTAAAAAACGCTTCTAAACGCAAATGCGGCACATTGGACATTTTTAACCGCTGGTTACTAGCTGTCAAGGTCCAGCGTTCAGGAGAGGTTTTCAAATGTCCTGTGTACATGAAGCCTAACTCTCCTTTTTTGGGGGAAATCACGGTTTCCTTCCTGTCTAAAGCAACTGTGTTTTCAAGGATTGGTCCCTTAAATGGTTTTCCACAGTGCAATTCCTTGTGTATGCCTCTCATGTTTGCAGCAGTGATGGGGGTTTATCTTTTTTTACATACTGAATTTTTCTCTTTCCAGCAAATGTATTCTTTTGTGCCTCGCATTTTTGAGAATCTTTCATCAACTAATTAGAACTCAGTGGATTGCCTGCTGGGGAAGCCTAAACCTCTCAAATGCGCCATTTTATGGACAAATACTTGCTTGAGATCAAATATTGACTATGCTCAACATGTCTTTCGAAGCAGACTAAAGGTTCCCTAACCAAATCTTCTACTGACATGCTTAATTCTATTAAAAGAGCTTAGAAGATGATCATGTCTCTACATATTGAGAAAGGATGCTTTAAATGTATCACATTTCCTACGTCTCTCTGCACAGATCTTACCTAATGGGCCTTAACTAAGCATACCAATGTCTCCAATGTGGGCAGGACTTGGCAGCAGTGCTGGGACAAGGCCATTTTGAGCCCAGGGGAAACATGTCAAACTGTGCCCCCCCAAGAAGTATGAGCATTATGCGTTAGGAAAACCCCCCCCCCCCAAAAAAAAAAAAAAAATTGAGCACCAATCTCCATGCTTACCCCTAAGAATAAATCCCCCCTCCTCCCAGGACAAATCTGCCCCCCTGCAGAAATTGCCCCTGACAGCACAAGTCCTTGCAAAGAAATCACTCCACCTGGTACAAATCCTCTATCCCTTAACAACTTGCCGACCAGCCGCCGTCAATACACGGCGGCAGGCCGGCAGGTTCCCGTAAATCGCTGAACCTGTACGGTGGTTCGCATTAATAATCCTGGGGGTGCCCGCCCACTCACCAGCAGGGAAGCCAATCAACAGGGCCATCGGCCGCAATTGCCGCCGGGCACTCACAATCGCTCCCCATGAAGAGAGAACAGCGATCAGCTGTTGTAAACGCAGCAGACTGTTGTTCTGTTTTTCTTCTGAATTTTATATTGCCGCCATTGTTTTGTTTACATTTCAGGGGAAGCCTGCTGACAGCTGATGAGTCATCAGTTGTTAAGGGCGTGGCAGCCGGCATCCCAGCTATTCTTCACTGAAGATCCCTCAACACGTTTCGCAGGGTTAATAAGGGGGGGAATTCCCATTATAATCTATACCAGACCCGAAGGGTCTTGTTCATAATAACATAACAACAAGGAAGGTCTGTGCCAGATGGGACTTTGCTGGACAAAGGAGGGGTTTCACCTGTGGATGATGCTAGTGCCTGATTTTCTGCAATCACTCATAGAGTAGAGCCTGGGATCCTGGTTGCCTTTGGAGATCTTAAAGATACTATAACTGGAGCTAAGTGACTTTTTAGCAAATTCCTATTGTACATAGACCATTTTTCATGCTCATTCACTAGCCAGTTTAGGTAGTATGTGCATGTGTTTTATGTATATCTGTTAGTCTTGTATTTTTTTCCTATAATTGTAAACAGTTTGTATATACAGCAATTTTGTTTAATAAAGCACATTATTATACTACAAAAGTTTGTTTATGCTTCCTTGCTTTACCGCAAAGTAATCTTAAATAAGACCAAGCAAAGCAGGAGCAATAGAGTGACTTCTCCTGCATGGCTGTGACACTAAAGGGAAACTTCAGACCTATCATTAGCCATATTTCCCCCCTATATTAGGAAGTTGACCACCACTGTCTTAGGGCCATGTCACACCAGCTCATCTTCTCTAATGTCCATCACTACCTCTCTGAATAAAGCTCTACACAACCTGAATTGTTAGCTAGGTAACAGCTACAGAGTGGGGTCTTTCTGGTTTTGCCAACGAGAAATTGATGCCAAGGCAGATAGTATCTTAGTGATCCGGTTGCTGGCCGCTTGAAGTATTGCTAATTTGAAATAGCCTTTAGAGGCAAGCAAGAGGATCCTGCCAAATTAGCTCTCTTGAAGATCTGTGACACTAAAGAGGAACTTCAGATCTACCATTAGCCGTGTTTTTCCCTCTCCAAAAGGCTTGGGCATGTACCTTTTTTAAAAAAAATAGGTATGTTGCTAGGATATTAGGTAAAGTTAGTTCTTTTTGGCTCATCTGTAATCAGTTGAACAGTTGTTGATTTCTTTTGGTTGTTCTGAATCTCATAGGCTGCAGGTTTGGATGGTCCCCCTTTTATTCCAGAGGTTTCTGGAACATAGAGGGTTGAGCAAGGCAAATGGGCAGCCTGAATATTTATTGTGCTTCAGCCAATCCCTGTGGAGGTGTGCCCAGAAGGTGGCTGTCAGAGTCAGAGATGAAAGCCTGCCATAGACTGTTGGAATCTCGGCCAGTTCAACAGCAACCGCCTATGTTTTGAACCATGTATGGGCATGCTGGATTAATTGATCAATCAACTTGGATACAACCAGTCGGTCTGATTTTTATTTATTTTTTTAAAAATATGTTTTTTCATTTTTAAAAAAGACATACCAAAAAACACAAACCTAGCACAACGCAATGTGCACAATAACAATGTACACAATAACAATGTACAAAAAGAACAAACAATAAACAGTATTTGCAAAATTGTCTCACACGTGTCCTATAGGCATTGATTGCAAAAGTTATATAGAATTCCATCTAAAGTTTTATTGTAGGCAAGCATATAATTTTTCAGAGTGTGGTGTATAACTAGTAAAGTGAGCTTAGTTTGTATTTGCAGCTGAGGCAGCAGGGGACACAAATTATTGCTTATACACAAGGATAAGGGCAATTGAACCACAACACCCAGGTATCTAAATGAGGATACAACCTGTAATCTGGAATCCAGGTGGATCCAGGGAACAGTATCTTGATCTAGAGGAAAGAGAATGGATTTGTCCCAGTTCACCCGGAAGCCAGAGTAATCACCAAATATATTGATTTCAGACAAAAGATTGTTTAGAGAATCATGAGGGTCAGTCAAATAGACCAATCTTTAACCTGTGTAAAGAGAAATAGTTTCCTCCATGGTGCCAATGGGGAGGCCTTTAATTAAATGGGAGCTACGTACCCATATGGCTAGTGATTCCATAGCTAGGGCAAATAGGAGAGGCCACAAAGGACACCCTTGCCTAGTGCCCCTGGTTAATTGGGTGGTGTTTAAAAACGTGAGAATTGACCCGTATACAGGCCATCATGGAAGTGTAGAGGAGCTATATCCATATTAGAATACAAGGGCCAAAGCCATAAAGCTGGAGTACACAAAATAGATAGGGCCACTTCACACTGTCAAAAGCTTTGCATGTATCTAGAGAAGCTATGGCACAGGTGGGGGGACAGTCACGTGCATACTGTAAGTTATGAAACAACCTACGAATATTCATTCTGGTAGAACGACCGGGAATAAAACCTCCCTGGTCACTCCTTACCGAATTCGCAACCACCGTGTTCTGACGATTGGCCAACACTTTGGCTAGTATCTTAACGTCCACATTGATAAGAGAAATCAGACAATAAGAATCACATTTAAGAGGATCTTTACGTGGTATTAATAACAGAATAATTAATGCTTCACGTTTTGTAGGGGGGGAGAATCTTGGCTTTGAAGACTTTGTTATAGGTGTGTAGAAAAAATGGACTCAAAAAGTGTTTAAATTGGACATACCATTCAGCCGGGAATCCATTTAGGCAATGCGTCTTATGAGCCGGTAGCTGCGAAATGGCCATGGTGAGTTCCTCAACAGAGAGAGGTGCCTCCAGTTCCTCTCGTGCACTGTGCGACAGGATGGGGAGAGATACCTGTGGCTGATCCTCAGTATATCGAACTCCTAGTAGCATAGAGATCTTTATAAAGGGATGAAAGGCCTCTACTGTGTCCTGAGGGGTGTCACTTATCTGACCTTGGGAAGTTAAAATTTGAGGGATAGACACAGGGGCGTGGTCAGGTCTAGTCAGATAGGCCAGTAAATTTGTTTTTGAGTGATGTCTAACAGCTGGAGCTCATATTCTCTACATTTTTTTGCAGCCAGGAAGCTCGTGTGTCAGGGCCTAGATTGCTAACATAAGCAGATTCTGCCTCCAACATGTCACCCTCCAGCTCCTCAACGCGCTGCTGGGCATTTTTACGCAACGCACCAGTAATCGCCATAAAAGTGCCCCACATCGTGGTTTTAAATGCATCCCATTTAGTAGAGGGGTCGGCAGTGCCCAAATTTGTGTTCCAATAGGTCACGATACACTTTCTGCATTTCCCCTGCACCACCTTGTCCTCCAGCCATAGGGGGTTTAGACACCAGATAGCCAGGCTGAAGTTCGGAAGAGAAAAAAGGTCTACAAAAGGTCAGACACACCTCTAGGCAAGTAAGACTCCTTAGAAACAAGGGGAAGCGTAACATCTGAGGCAAATATCTGAGTGTGGAAGGAATCGGAGTGACAAGAATACTGGCGCACCTCCGGATTCTTCCCTTGCCACAACTCAAGGTCATATACGTACCTGTGCACAATCAGTAAACAAAGTGTATGATCTACCACCACCTCCCAAGCAGTCCATAGTAGGGTCTAGAACAGCGTTAAGGCCCCCAACATAAAGCAAGGGACCAGGTGACCTAGAGAGGAGTATGAGGGACAATTTGTAGAGTAGGTCAGGTGTGAATGGGGGGGGGGGGGGGCGTAAATATTCACCAGCGTGTCACGGAGACGATCCACAAGGTAAGTACAACAAACTTGCAGAATCTCAGCTGGAAGTGGTTTAGCCAATAAGATAGAAACTCCCCTGGAGTGGGTAGCGTGGGTGGCATGATATGAATTCGCTAGCCAGGAATGTTTAAGGGCCCGAACTTTCGTATCAACGAGATGTGTCTCCTGAAGACAGATGGGATTTATATTTCTTCAGGAAAGAGAAGACCAGGAACTGCTTTTGAGCACAGTTCAATCCCCTGACATTCCAAGATTTTATTTTTAACAGTTTAGACATGGTAAATTAGTCAGTACATAATAAGCACAGTATGAATAGTGAGTATAAATAGAGTATAGCATGGTATGCTGTTCATAATATACACAAGTATAGATGTGTGAGATAGAAAATAAGAGAGTAATCAAATAAATATAAAAAACAGCAGAAAAAAAAACCTAAAAATCCAAAAAACTAGTTACCATTTACAACAAAGGCTAGAGAATGCCCATATGAAATAAAAGAAAAACGTCTTACGCAATCCACCCCGCTCGGCCATCCCAAACTTAACGAGCATTGGATTGATGAAAAAAAGAAAAACAAGCAACACTCAACTGAAGTTATAAATGACCCGTGGCCTCTCCACCAACTGGTATGGGGATGTACTGAATCCGGAAAGGCTCATAATAATATTACACTGTCCTTACACAAAAAAAAAATTGGAAATGTTGAGGTGAAATGAGCTTCAGGATAAGGCACAATATGGTACAGGGATATGAGGTACAGCAGGAAAGTTCAGTAGTAACGGTAGAAAAGGCAGGCCAGGTCCTTCAGCCATGTTTATTATAGCAAAAACCCAGTAGCATTAGCAGGGAAAAAAATAAAGGATATCCTGCATGGGTTAAATAAAGTATTCAATACCTAAGCTAGGAGCACAGTAATGCCAGCTTGCTCATACGGGCACAGTAACCACAGGGGCAATTATATAATAACAGAAAGATGTGCTGCGATAATGATGACCAAACTTAGGTACATCGGCGTCTAGGAGCTGCTCCAAAACGATCATTCATCCAGTCCATGGCTTCTTTCGGGTTGGTATAACAGTGAGTTTTGCCATCATGGATAATTCTCAGCTTAGCAGGGAATAGCATGGCATACTGCAGGCCTGCAGTGCACAGTCGTTCCTTCACAGCCTCGAAGGAGGTACGTTGCCGCTGGACTTCAGCGAAAAGTCAGGGTAAATTGATATAGTATTACCATTGAATTTGAGCGGCCCTTTCTCCCTAGCAAAATTCAGAATAGCAACTTTATCTTGGAAGTTAAGGATCCCTGCAATTAGGGAACATGGAGGAGTCCCCGAGGGAGGGGGCGGAGAGGAGTGTGGTGTGCACGTTCAATTACCACATCAGATGAGAGTGCAGCATTTCCAAAAACCTCTCACAGCCAGGAGTAGAGAAACCTTTCAGGATGGGAACCCTCTGAACGCTCAGGAAACCCCAGAAAGCGGAGATTATTCCTGCGACAACGATTCTCTAGGTCATCTACAGTGGTTTAGCTCTGAGGGTGCCCAATTCATCTGTGATGGTGCGCATTGTGGAAGACAAGTGGTGCAGCGTATCCAATGTACTAATACGCTCCTTGACCGCCCCTGTCCTCTCATGCAGATTTTGTACATCTTGCTTCAAAAGGGAGAAATCAATATGTATAGTTTCTATTTGTGCAGTGAGAGAAGCTTTGCAATCTTGTATGGTCATTGGCCAGCATAATGTGTGCCAGCGTAGGTTCTGTTTGAGGAGAGGCAAATATTTGTTCATTCACTGCTTTAGAAAGTGGTCTGATGGAGTGGATAAAACAGCAGGGGTAGAAGCACTCATCCAGGGATTAGACAGTTGTACAGAGGAGGAGGGCTGCAGCGTGTCCCCAGGCATGACA
Source organism: Pelophylax lessonae (assembly GCF_965119305.1). Classification (NCBI taxonomy): domain Eukaryota; kingdom Metazoa; phylum Chordata; class Amphibia; order Anura; family Ranidae; genus Pelophylax; species Pelophylax lessonae. Next base: position 714,385,816 of record NC_138769.1, on the reverse strand, counting down.
GGGGAGTCGGCGCCATCTTGTCTGCGGAATCGGGCTAGCTGTTCCGCCGTGAATAGGGGTGCATGCAGCCCAAATTTTACCATCATGCCAGTGTGGATTTATGCCCATGGCTGTGGGGGGAGGACACAATGTCTTTGGGGTGAAGGTAGGACACAGGATGCCTTCAGGATGTCAGTTTAGAGCCGGAGCCTCGGATCTAGACGTCTGCTCGCTCCGCCATTCAGCCAAGCCCCTGGTCAGATTTTACATTCAAGTATTGCTAGCGGCTGTTATAGTCACTAGCAAAAATCACTGTGTTCTCCTGCAGGGATGGCTTCCCCCACCCCTTTACCGAGAGGGTTTTCCCCATCAAAACTGACTGTGCTGATGGGAGAATCAAGCTTTTTTCTTTCACTCTGTCTATGGCTTATAGTAGCAAGGTCTTCCTCTTCTTCCACCCATCTGGATAGCTACCACCACCTGCAGCAGCTATCCTGATATAAGAAGTCATTTATCGAGGTCCCAGCTGTAGCAGAGCTGGGGGGGGGGGGGGAGGAAGATATTTTAGGATCCCTTTTGGAGCTACTCAAGGGGCTTCTTACTGGTCTAGGAAGCTCAATGGGGAGAATCTGGTGGATACTGGTAGGAGGCATCTGGTGATCCTGTGATATTGTGAGTAATGACCTGAGCTCCTGGTTCTACGAATTGTGTGCTGTATTCCCTGGGCGACAAGCCAGTAGTATTCTTGCCTTGGGTAGCTTCTAAAAAGGGGCTCAGTCTCTGCCAACCATATTTGTTTCTGCCTAGAGACTACTCAGAGAGAGACTTAGTGAAGTGAAGTGTCCTTATGCCTATATTTGGTGAAGATTGAGTGTATCCCATATCACACCATAATACCATTCCAAGTTCTTCAGCAATAAAATAGTCCTCAAAGACATCCCCCAGACTGAACATTGAGCCAGAATGAGTGAAATGCTACCGTGTCCCTGGCTGCTTCTGCACTTAACTATAAGAGTACTCCTATAAGAGTAGCCCTACATAATATGCTATATATCTCAATTAATTCTACTGCTGGAAATGTTGTCCTTGGAAGACAAAAATGTGGGAAGCATGGCTGTAGTTTTGTTTGCTGACACTTTTGCACTTCCCAAACTTTGCAAAGACACTTGGGAGCTTTCCAAGCAATTACAATCATCTATCGATTGAGCCTATCTGGCACCACACCAGATTATAAGAGTGTTCAGGTGAGCGCTCCATCTTGTCTATGGGCACACCGAAGAGAAGTACTGCTGTAATTGTCTACTTAGCCTCTTCGACAGCACAATAAAGCAGGTGTGTCCTCCCTCCTATAACAGAGCTTGATTTTCACCTCTTGCTGAAAACTGATGTCTTTTCTTCTTACCCAATTAAGCTGTTGCAACATGACTTAAAAAAACTCTAATTGCTGTCTATTAGAATTGACTGCAAAAAAACAAAAACAAAAAATAAAAAACACAATACATAAGAAAACGTAATAATTAACACGAGCTGACCTTGCCTATTGAGCTGGTGGTTATTTGGGGAGCTAGGATGCAGAAATATAATTAAAATGTCACATATTGATAAAAATGACAATAAAAAAAAAAAAAAAAAAAAAAAAAAAGGCTCTCTGAAAGTGTTGTATAGTTACTTGGGAAATGCAATGCCCCGGCATTCCCGCTGGAAACTGCTGAGTGGTTTTATTACACTTTTCTGAGTATTATTTGAATTAAAGTCCACATTAAAAATAATTGGCAGGTTAATTCCTGGCTGGCTTTTCAGCGCGCCTACAAGTGGTTTATTTATATAGCGTAGGGGTCCGTGGATCAGTCCTCAGGGGGGCCGCTGACAGGCCAGAGTTTGGAGCGAAGTCTAATTAGCAACAAATTGACCAATTAACTTTGTGCTGTGTATCGCTGAGCAAAACGTTTAGTTGTTCACAGGCTGGAAAACAGACTTTGTCAGAGACCCTCGAGGGAACGAGCACTGCGCTGCTCTGGGCTCTGCTCTACTGCTGTGGCTATGGACCTGTATTACACGACAAACTTTGACAGTAATTGAAAGAGTCCTCCTATATTCTGTCAACGCAGTTCTAACAATGTAGGGATAAAACTAAAAGGAAACCTAGAATAATGTTATACTCAGAAAACAAAGAAGAATGTGTAATGATATCCCATATTGGATACACAAAAAGCTGTAGCAAGCGGCCATGTTGTTCAGTCATTATAGGTCAGCCATGACAGTCTTGCAGAACTGTTACACATTGCCACAGTGATATTACCCTCTCCCTCCTCCTTTAATTCATGAAACGTATAGGTTTTAGACTTCAAAGGAGTTGTTTTCTCAACTCGGAGACATCAAAAACCAGCACTTAGGCCTGTGCAGAGCTGTAAACTGTTAATTGAGTCCTGGCAGGATATCTGTTTTTTCTGTCCAGGACTATCGTAAAACTTTGACCAAATACATTAAGGATACCCAGAACTAATGGAGATCATAAAAGGCAATCAGATAGCTTTACCCAATTCCAAACTTAACAAATCCACACACGATTCATGAACTTAGACAGGAACATGACACATTAATAATAGGTTTATATTTATTTGGATGAGAAATGTCATACTGAACGAATTAAGGTCATATATGACTTCACTAGCACATATAGAAGGAAAGTTAGCTGTCAGATATTCCCTGGGTGATAGGTTTATCTGAGCTATTCTGCATTTAGTATCCCTGGATGTGAAATTCAATGCTGAACAATAATCTATCAGTTTCAAGAATTTAACCGTTACATATTGGAAGATATGAATAGTGGTATAAAACTGTCTATAGAGGAGAGAACTGATATTGTCATAAACTCAGGACAGCCCATGGCCACTCTGTTTTATTGGTCAGAGGCATCTGTTAACGCCCCTTTGATCCCAGAGAAAAAGAGAGCCCTAACTAACCAGTTGAGACTTCTCTTGGTACCATCAAAGCAGAAACCTCTGTCAAGTTTGAGAACCGATAACACCTGGCTCATCGACTGATAACACGGGCATTGACTGCAAGTATTATTCCTCCATAATTCTACCTTATTTTTCTATTGCTAAATTATGTCTCTATTTCTTTGAAACACCTTGTTTCTGTAAATATTTTATTTGCACCAACTTTGACCTTTTCATTATTAAAACCTTATTTTGAAAAGTGTTAACCTTGTCCCTAAGCTCTTAATGCAAACTAGAACACTGAAGATGGGTCATGGATAGGTCTTCCACCATGACAATGACCCAAAACATACCGCCATGGCAACGAAGGAGTGGCTCTAGAAGAAGCACATTAAGGTCATGGAGTGGCCCAGCCAGTCACCAGACCTTAATCCTATTGAAAATTTAAGGAGGGTGCTGAAACTTCGAGTTGCCAAGCGACAGCTAAGAAACCTTAAGGATTTAGAGAAGATCTCTAAAGAAGAGTGGACCAAAATCCCTCCTGAGATGTGTGCCAATCTGGTGACCAACTACAAGAAATGTCTTACCTCTGTGCTTGTCAACAAACTCCACCAAGTGTTGAGTCGTGTTTTGCTTGGAAATGAAATAAATATTTTGCTCACTATACTGCAACTTTATTTATAGCATTTGTTTTATGTGTTTTTTCCCGGGTTTTTGGTTGATATTCTGTCTCTATCATTTAACATACACCTATGATAAAAATTATGCACCCTACTTCTTTGTAAGTGAGCAAATATTTACTTCCCCCAATGTATATGGATATCCAATTGGGAGCTGTTCTCAATTGTTCCTGTGTCTGGTTGGCAGTAACCGGTAGAATAACTGCCTGTTGTGGCCATGCTGTCTCCCACTTCACTAGTGGGGGGGTGGGGGGTGGGGGAGACGACCTGGGACAAGTCAGCGGCCCTTCCAGGGGTTAGCGCTACATGTATATCCACTTCCCAACCAGCAAGGCATCCATACGTAGCTGAAATTCAGGTGGTTATACCAGAAAGATCCACCCTGCCACTGGATTTTAGAGCCGGTGGTCGGCTGTCTTGTAAAAGCAATCCTAGCGGCTAACTAACTGCTGTAATGCATTTATAAAAAGCTGGAGGGGATGTCCCTCCCCTCCCGCCACCTTCCGCAGCCTGCTCAGGTTCTCCCATCCCACTGGGAGGTCTGCCAACTGGTCAGAAAGCCAAACAAAGTCGGAATTGGCTTTGATCGGCTCTCCACTATGGTAACCCGAAAGCGAGGACCTGGCGATGATGGATGTCAACAGCACTAGTTTAAAAAAATGGAAAGCATCCAAAAACACAGATCTTTGTATTTTTTTAAAGTTTTTAAGGTGAGAGGAGGGATTTCGAGTCTTATGGACCCCAGATCTCCTCATAAAGAGTACCTGTCACATGCCTATTGCTGTCACAAGGATGTTTACTTTCCTTGTGACAGCAATAAAAGTGATAAAAAAATTAATGTAAAGCAACAGTGTAAAAATAAAAAAATTAATGACTAAAAAACAAATAGGTAAATTAAAGTGTCCCCGTCTCCTCGTTGGTTGTTCCCGCAATTGTCCCACATGTCAGGTATCACCACAAATGTCAGATAATGGGCAGTAATTCTAGCACTAGACACCCTGTGTAAATCTAAAGTGGTAACCTTTCAAGGCTTTTAAAGCCTTGCCTATGGATAATAAAATGTACTTTGCTTGTCGGCATTGCATGGGCGTGTGCAATTTTAAAGCATGACAGGTTTGGTATCTACTCAATGTAACATCATCTTTTATAATTTACAAAAAATTGTGTTTTTTGCGTTAAAATTCAGAACAATTTATTTTTTCCCAAAAAATTGTGTTTGAAAAACTGCTGCCCAAATTCCATATGACATAATAAATTGCAAAACCCACTAATTAGTTCTCTAGGGCAGAGATCCTCAAACTACGGCCCTCCAGCTGTTGCGGAACTACACATCCCATGAGGCATTGTAAAACTCTGACATTCACAGACATGACTAGGCATGATGGGAATTGCAGTTCCTGAACAACTGGAGAGCCATAGTTTGAAGACCCCTGCTCTAGGGCCTCTGCTTTAAAAATAGATATGTACAATGTTTGGGAGTTCTAATTTTCTTACAAAAACACTGATTGTTAAATGTAAATTAAAAGTGCCAGAAAAGGCCCAGTCTGGAAGTGGATATGGAGATGCAATTGGGATTTATTTTGAATTTTTCCTGTGTCTGGTAGACAATAATCAGTAGGCAACTGCCTGTTGTGACCATGTTGGCTCCTTGGTCAACAGTTGTTCTAACCAAGTGGACCAAGGCTAAAGTAGCATGGTGGACCTACTCCTTGGGCAACAGCTGTTCCAATCAAGTGGACCAACGCTAAAGCAGCATGGTGGACCTACTCCTTGGGCAACAGTTGTTCCAACCAAGTGGACAAAGGCTAAAGCAGCATGGTGGACCTACTCCGTGGGCAACAGTTGTTTCAACTAAGTGGACCAAGGTTAAAGCAGCATGGTGGACCTACTAAGCAATTGATATAATCTGGGAAGTTGGAGGTTTTTGGCCAGTCATTGCTCCATAATACGATCTAGTATTCTCGTCAAGTTTGTTTTTCCCTGCATTGACCTTATTTTAGAAGCGGCTAGTCTGTGTGCTCAGGTAAGCGACCGTACGTGATGCTTCTTCATCCTTCAAATGTAAATAAGCCACAATGCTCTTCTATGTATTTGAAAAAGGTTACGGAGCGCTGAGTAAAGCATTTTGCTTAAAAGCTAGAAAGGCGACTTTGGTCCCAGCATGCACCGGCTTTTATTCCTTTCCCCTCGCCTGTTTTTCATCTTTATTTTGCGGCCTTTCCCTTATCAGAGAAGCTGCACTTTCTCTGTCCTTCATCACACCGCTGATCCCAGAACGCAGGTCTCCTTGGTAACACATTTCCTGTCTGCATTACCCTTTAAATTATACAGATTTACCTAACCTCTACAGCGTATCCCGCGCGCTTGGTTTTTACAAACGATAACTGCCTCCCGTTTGCACAATTTGCCAAAAGGTTCCCGGGGTTTCTTTTGTACCCTTTTCATATTTTCGAAAGGAGGGAAAAAAATAAAAAAAAACACAGCTCAGGGGAAAAAAAAAAGACATGCCTGTTTATGGAAAAGTGACCCAAATTAGAGACCTGAAAATTCCATATTTAAAAGTGGTGACTTGAGATAAAATAAGTAACAGAACAGTCCGTGACATGAAGTCCTATGGAGGTCTAGATAGTACAAGCGGTGCGAGTTAGTCGAGTCAGGTACAGAAATATTTCAGCAATATAAAGGGAAATGTGGGTTTTAAGTGTACCTGTCATGCAGGGCTAAATTAAATGCACTGCTGAGAATGCTGGACCAGCATCAGGAAGGTATTTGAAGGAAAACTTTAGACTTTTTGCTATGTAACCGATGTAACTGTTGTCACGCCATGTCTGGGATTCAATCCTGAGACCTGGTGTTCCTTTGACAGTTCCCTGTTGCCTGTGCCACAAACTTTTTAGCAACACCCTTGTTTTTCTACTTCTTGAGTTTGGATGCTGGCCCCACCCTGTTTCCAGCTGTTGGCTGTCATCTAATCTAGTGATCCTATAAATCTTCACTTCCCCTTCCTGCCTTTGCCCTAGTATAGGTCTTGTTCCCTGGGTGTTGGTGGTAAACTTGGATATTGTTGATTGCTGTTGCTGACTCTGCCTGTTCCCGACCTTGCCTCATGGACTACCCCTTTGGATTTTCGCTGATCTTGGTTCGCTGATTTCTCTCTCTACTAACCGTTAGGGATGATCGAACGGTTTGGGTCGACCATCAGTTCAACCCGAACATTGACTGTTCGATGTTCGGCCGAATTCCGAACTATTTGCTGAAAAAGTTCGGAATTCGGCAACCAGAACCGACCAAAATGCAATGGGACAGGAACTGGGCTTTAAAAGCCCGTGATTGGACCAGAACCATCAGTAAAAGCCAATTGAGGGGGCAGGAGAATGCTAGGAATGTGATTGGAGTGACTAGGGGGTCCAGGGGCCAATCATTAGTGAATACACCCCCCAGTATATAAGATAGCCCCGCCAAATCTCTACCATTTTAATACAGGGCTGTGGAAGAGAGTGGAAGCAGTTCTGTTACTTCTGCTTCAAAGTGTCATTTAGCAATTATTAGTGTGAGGAAAGGGATATCTAGTGTAGTTAGGGTGCTATTTTCCACTAAAGTTAGATTCAAAAATCTAGTTTCTGTAGGGAAAGTGTTAAGTGTCAGGGTGACCGTAGTGTAGTGTAGGGTGAACTGACTCTGACTGCTATGGCAGGGTGACAAAACCCTTCCATGTCAGGGTGACCACTATAGAGAAAAGATCGTTTCTCTTAGAACACTAATAGAACCGGATAGTGGCTTCGCCCCTGTCACCCGGCTTTTTGTTGCAGGCGTTTATAGGGCTTTTTTGAGGACATGTTTGGAGTCAGGCATGACATCTGAACTTCTGTGTAGGGGTATATATATATACACATACACATGTATGTATATATACACATATATAGGTGTGAAAGTAGCAGAAACCTATGCTTGCGCTAATGAAATAATTAACACCCATATGGCTTCTCTGCTATAACACCTATATATGTGTATGTGTATAAATACATATAAGTGTGTGTGTATATATACCCCTATACAGAATTTCAAATGTTTTGCCTGCCTCCAAAGACCCCCAAAAATGCCCAAAAAAAACGCCTGCTGCAAAAACACACCTGGGCGTTTTTGTAGCTGGCGTTTTTTTGGGCATTTTTTGGGCGTCTTTGGAGGCAGGCATAACATCAGAACTTCTGTGTAGGGGTATATATACACACACACATGTATGTATATATACACATACACATATATAGGTGTGAAAGTAGCAGAAACCTATGCTTGCGCTAATGAAATAATTAACAGGCATATGTCTCCGCTCCTATCACACCTATATATGTGTATGTGTATAAATACATATAAGTGTGTGTGTGTATATATACACCCCTATACAGAATTTCAGATGTTTTGCCTGCCTCCAAAGACCAAAAAATGCCCAAAAAAACGCCTGCGCCAAAAAAAAAAACGCCCAGGTGTGTTGTTGCAGACGTTTTTTTTGGGCATTTTTTGGGGGTCTTTGGAGGCAGGCACAACATCTGAACTTCTGTATAGGGGTATATATACACACACACTTATATGTATTTATACACATACACATATATAGGTGTTATATCAGAGAAGCCATATGGGTGTTAATTATTTCATTAGCGCAAGCATAGGTTTCTGCTACTTTCACACCTATATATGTGTATGTGTATATATACATACATGTGTGTGTGTATATATACCCCTACACAGAAGTACAGATGTTATGCCTGCCTCCAAAGACGCCCAAAAAATGCCCAAAAAAACGCCAGCTACAAAAACGCCCAGGTGTGTTTTTGCAGCAGGCGTTTTTTTTGGGCATTTTTTGGGGGTCTTTGGAGGCAGGCAAAACATCTGAAATTCTGTATAGGGGTATATATACTGTGACAGGTCAAGACTCTGTCACGGTGAAATCGGTAACTTAAAGGACACAGAGTGTGCACATTGGCTCTGTGCAGGACTACAGCGCATAGACGTGCAGTGGAAAAAACTGCTTTTGCAGCTTTCTCCAGGTTTTGGTACACCTGGAAGGGGCTCTGTAGTTTGGAGATTTCATAGTGTCTTGGGAGGGACCGAATCTCCAACTCTGTGTCCATGTTTTGTTGATTACAAGCAGGGTGTGTGCTCAGGTGCACACAGCCCTTATAATGAAGGTTTAGGAAAACCTCAGGGCTCCCAGTTGGAGACTGTTTCAGCCAACAGACAGGAGGTCTGTTCGTGGAGAGTCAGGAGGACTCTGATACTCTCTGGGAGTCAGTGGCTGCAGGTGGCAGCCAGAACACGTGTGTGTGTGTTTCTGAAGAGACAGAAGACGGCCTGAGGACCAAGGCCACAGTGTAGCTGTCAGCTTCAGAAAGTCCATGGTCTGGAGACCAGCATAAAGTGCAGAGGTACTGCTGAGGAAAAACTGCACGAGAGCGAGAGAGCCAGGTGGGCTAGTGTTTTCAGTTTTGGATTTACTGGCGAAGAACCCCTGCGTGGGAAAAACTATGTTATGGACTTTCCTTATTGTTTTAATAAAAATGGGCTGCCATGCCCTTAAACTACAGTCCTGACTACAGTGAATCGCTGGAGAAACGCATCTGCCACTGAGATAATGGTCCCCCATGTTACAATACACACACACTTATATGTATTTTACACATAGACATATGTAGGTGTTATAGCAGAGAAGCCATATGGGTGTTAATTATTTCATTAGCGCAAGCATAGTGTTCTGCTACTTTCACACCTATATATGTGTATGTGTATATATACATACATGTGTGTGTGTATATATACCCCTACACAGAAGTTCTGATGTTATGCCTGCCTCCAAAGACCCCCAAAAATGCCCAAAAAAAAAGGCCTGCTACAAAACCAGCAAGGTGTGAAAATAGCGGAGCCACTATACTGTTCTATTGCAATTCTAATACAAACAACCTTTTTTTTCTGGTTCTGGACATGCTACAGAGCTGAAACTTCAAAGGTACACTTTTTAGACCCCCCCCCCCCCAGACACTAAATCCAAAGAAATCAAATTTTTTTTCAATAATTGTCTCTCTATCAAAAATGACAATTTTTAAGAACTTTTTTTTGTGTGATTAATAGTCCCTGGGGCACGACCCAGAACCCTAGGCACTTTTTAGGGGCATTTATTGGGTTTTAGGGCTTCAAAATGGTGTTTTTTGATTACCAAAGTTCGGGTCCCATTGATTTCAATGGGGTTCTGAAATCCGGGCCGAACTTTCGGGAAGTTCGGGTGTTCTGGTCGAACCGAACTTTTGAAAAGTCCGATCATCCCTACTAACCGTGAGTGCTTGTTTGGTGTTCCTTGATATAGCCTGTGTGCACATTCTATTGAGGTCCCATATTTCTGGCTGTAGGATCTCAACCGCCCTTCCACCTGATACTGGGATAAGAAGACTACCGGACAGGAAACCAGAGGGACGGTTAGAGTCTCCTGACACACCTGACAACTGTGGCCAAACAACTCTATCAATTTGTCCCTTCGTTATAATTACGCTCAATAGCAAACTGTAGTCTTGCTCTAATGTTCTTCTTATATAGCACATACTTTTTCCTGGCGCACATCTCATGCAGGTTAAATTGCTGCCATCTATCTCTGATTGTAGATGCAGTGCACGGACACGAGGCCCTCCAGTGGCCAGAGCAAAAATGTCAAATTGCGCCTCTGCCTGGGTGGAGTAAAGGGCAGGGATAATACTGGTGTGTATAGCGCCTAGCTGAGCTGCTTGTGCGAGTGCCAATGGTTGTGGCACTGTTCTGTCTACCAGACTTCTATTCAGTATACTTGTGTTTATGTTGTATAAAATAACATGTTGGGTTTTCTTGATTCACACAAGTTAGATATATGCAGAGGGCAGATGCCACCTATTGTTCTTTTCTGGTATAGCTTCAACTGTTCTGCAATAATTACATATTGTAAACTCACAGAATGTGTTAATAAACTTGTTAGGAACCAGGGCATTCTGGGGAGGATTTCTACAGGAAGTTAATCATCCTCCATTTTGAGAAGATACAGAAGAGTAGCAAGGCATGTTTCCTCAATCTCTCACTATCACCCCAGAGAGAGCTTAAAAAGTGAGTTCTTGTTATCCCATTCTGTATTATAGATCATTGTTTCTTTGTTGTATGGAATTTTGTACTGATTGATGTTTATTTTTAGCAATTTGTAGTTTCACCTGGCTAGTTCTAATAAATTTTAGATCAGAGAAATATGGTATCTAAAGTTTATGGAGCTGAAAGGTTCTAGAGACAGAACAGGCACACCAAAGTAAGCTGAATAGTTTATTAGTGATACTACAATGAAAAGAAACAGGGTGGATTTGATTTAAACCAAGTCAATTTAAATCACAATTTAAATTACTAGGAAAAAGGCTTGATTTAAATCATAATTTTTAAAGAGCACCTGTCTGTCATCTCTGTCCCGCAGCAGCTTCCCCTCTGACCGGCTGTTGACTCACTGACAGTCCCATTCACTTTAATGGGACGGCTGGTGGTGCGGCAGTGACACAACAAGGTGAGGGACGTGACAGCAGCAGGTGAGTGGATGCCTGCTAACAGGCGCTGCCATGGTGGATCTGAAATGACAGGTGCTCTTTAAATGTCAGGACTCATTCTTGCCAGTAGTTAGTGTGAAATTGTGTGAATGCATCAATGCAGTGCATGTTATCTCGAATTAACTAAATGAGTTTACCAAAAAATATTGCAGAATATACAGCCTCAAGCTACATAACTAAGCCCCTATTTCATGCTGAATAAACTAAATTATTAACCACTTCTGGACCGGAAGATTTTCACCCTTAATGACCAGGCCACTTTTTGCGATTCAGCACTGTGTTATTTTAACGGACAATTGCGCGGGCGTGAACCGCTGTACATAAAATAAAATTGATGTCCTACTTTTCCCACAAATAGAGCTTTCTTCTGGTGGTATTTGATCACCTGTGCAGTTTTTATTTTTGCGCTATAAACAAAAAAAGAGCGACAATTCTGGAAAAAAACCAATATTTTTCACTTTCTGCTATATAACATTCCCAATAATAAAAAAAAAAAAAAATCAAATATTTCCATCATTTTAGGCCAATTTGTATTCTGCTACATATTTTTGGTAAATAAAATCCCAATAAGCGTATTTTGATTGGTTTTGCGCAAATTTTATCGCGTCTACAAACTTTGGGAAAGTTTTATGTCATTTTCTTTATTTTTTTTTTATTTTACTAGTAATGGTGACGATCAGCAATTTTTAGGGGGGCTGTGACAATGCGGCGGACAGATCGGACACCTAACTGCTATTTTTGACACTTTTGGGGGGGACGAGTGACATTACTACAGTAATAAGTGCTAAAAAATATGCACGGTAACTGTAATAATGGCACTGTGCTTTTCTTCTGTATTTTTTGTGTGAGAATGGGGGCCCTTTTTGTTCTTCCCCGATTAGCATCTTGGGTCCACACGACTCCTTGAGGGTTCCTTGTTGGGTATTCTGGTCTGTTTTGGCGCTCGGTGGTCCAGAGGGAGTGTTTGTTCTTTTAATGGTTCCATTCATGCTCATTCATTATTTATGTGGATTATGATATCCGTCCATGCCCCTTGAAGAAGATTTAAACTCTTTTGATTGAAACGCGTCAGTGCTTTCACCTGGATATTGAATGAGAATCCGTTGTGAGCCCGCGATCAACAATATTTGATAAGGATTCATGTATATTGTATGACGTATATTATACCAGAACCTCATATTTTAGGATATCCCATGTTAATTACTTTTAACCTTGTATAAATAAAATGTTATTCTTTCAAAGATGTTTAATGTTTGGTTGCTGCCTCTAAGTACCAATGGGTATTGGTACTGTAATATGCTTTACATATCTGCTTGGGAGTTCCTCTACAAGAAAATTATCACATTAAACAGATTTGAGCAATTCCTTCAAATCCATATTTATATTGTTCTATGGTAGGAACCTAATTGCTGCTCAGACATGCAGTCAGGGGTTTGCATAATTAAGCCTCTGATCTGTTTTGGAAAAGCAGTAACGGTAAATGGTATGGAACCTCGATCACCTGCAGCCGTACATCCATGATCACAAAATGCAGTGAGCAATTACATTGGGACCCAGGCTGATGACTGTTGAAATGTAAAGGCGAAGAAATAGTCTCTGCATAGTAATAAAGGCGATGTTTGGTTTTGGCTGGAAGCTCTCGAAATCTGGAGATAATAAGTTGCCTATAGAGAGAAATGAAGAGAAAATAAAAAATGCATTATGTACAGAAATTTGATTCTGGGAAAACAAAATGTTTAAAGTAATGCTTGGGTCATGGCAAACGCTAGAGGCAACAGTCACCTGTGTCTTCTACTAAAGTGAACCTTTCAGTAACTTTCCAAGTCTGCATAAATAACATTTCTGGGTTAAAAGAGCTAAAAGCAGAACACATAAAGTCCAGACTTCATTTTATTCAGACCCTTATGTCCTAAAAAGCCAACATAGTTTGGGGGTTTAAAGGGGCCCCTTTCATCAGGACTGAAAAATTGTAAATATGATCACTCTGGAATCTTGGTTGCAAGTTTTTTTTTTTACCCGGCATCTGGAATAATCATATTAAAAAAGAATAGCGCACACATGCAAAAGAAATGACTATCAAATATGGAGACAATCCATAAATAAAAATGGGGATTTAGTCCCACCATATGGCCATATCGTGCTCAAGCCCACCACTGCATCAAAGTACCCCATTATCAGTGGGTCCTACACTCCATAAAAAAGGGGTGAATCCAGCCTCTCTAACCCTTGGAGATAATACTCCTTGCTGGGAGAGATGTGCTAATGCACTACAAAGGACTCCTCCTATATCTACTTGATAGTGGACACTGATAGAGTACAGGTGTGTATGGGGTGCTCAACCCCAGAAGTCTGGTCAGACAGAATACATAATAATCAAGCAAAAAATTGGGGGAGCAAACCCTGAACATGTATATCTAAAGCCAATGCAGCTATGGACCAAGCGACATGTATATTAAAAAAGAATAGCGCACACATGCAAAAGAAATGACTATCAAATATGGAGACAATCCATAAATAGATATTAGTAGATATAGGAGGAGTCCTTTGTAGTGCATTAGCACATCTATCCCAGCAAGGAGTGTTGTCTCCAAGGGTTAGAGAGGCTGGATTCACCCCTTTTTTATGGATAGTGTAGGACCCACTGATAATGGGGTACTTTGACGCAGTGGTGGGCTTGAGCACGATATGGCCATATGGTGGGACTAATTCCCCATTTTTATTTATGGATTGTCTCCATATTTGATAGTCATTTCTTTTGCATGTGTGCGCTATTCTTTTTTAATATACATGTCGCTTGGTCCATAGCTGCACCGCCTTTAGATATACATGTTCAGGGTTTGCTCCCCCAATTTTTTGCTTGTTTATCTGGAATAATCATATTAAAATTGCCCTCAAAATTCCTTAAAACGTATCAGTCCAGGACACACTATGATCAACAGTATGATCAATTATGATCAACAGTAAACAAACAGTAAAGGGGGAAACATGGACCCCCTGAAACACATTGGCTTTTTAGGACGTAGGCTAAAATCCCTTTAATGCATGGGTGCGGATAGAGGTTGTGCAGACAACATTTAGAACCACAGGAAAGAATCTACTGATTCCCAACGGCAGCTGCTCCTATGCAGCTGTGTGAATGGAACCAAAGGCGTAAAAATAAAAATTAACCTGAACATACATTCTGCTTTTGGCCCTTTCCTCCTTGCATGCCCAGTCCCTATTCAAGAAAAGAGAAAACCCTTGGTCACCACTCTTGGTTGAGCTGCCTTAAGACAATCATTCTCTCTACACTGCTTAAAGCAGAACTTCACTCAAAAAGGGAAGTTCCACTTGTCTGCCTCCTCTCCCCCTTTAATTTTTGGCACTTAATGTTTTTTGGGGCGGAGCGGATACCTGGTTTTTACAGGTCTTCATTCCCACTTCTGGTCAGATTGCTGTGGCGATCCGATCAAAAAGTTTGGCCCCCCCTACCCAAAGCCTCCTGGCACATGTCACAGGTCCTAGAAAGCTGCGGGGTCATTCACAAAGTGTGGATCAAGCAAGTGGGAAGCCGTCTGAGAAGCCACAGGCAGTCACAGCTGGCTTCCCAAAGTAAACATGCTGGTGCCTGGACCCCAAGACAGCCAAAGAGCCAGCTCGGGTAAGGACTGGGCTGGATCCCTGGACAGGTAAGTGTCCTGGTAATAAAAGTGAGAAGCCACAGTATTTGTAGCTGTTGACTTTTAATTTTTTTTTTTTCTAGAAGAACCAATTTAGGATCTCATTAAGAACACCTACTGATATAAGATATTTAGCACTCTACACCTTTCTTCTACTTCCTAAAAAATTGCTGACGTGTCACAAAATATAGCAACATTATTATGCCCCCCCTCAAAAAGAAAACACACCTTTTGTCATTAAAAAGCAGTTAGCCTAGGCTAAGACAATCTGCTGCAGGCAACATTTCATTAGTCCTTCCCTAGCGATCAGACTGCAGCACGGTAACTTTGTAGCAAATTAATTCAGGAAGTACAGTAGATGGTGACCCTGGAGGATGTCCGAACAAAGGTGGCTCTGCCTTCAGGAAAGAAAAGCAGATGCAGGCATTGTCTGTGAGGGTACTGTAGCCTTTGTGAGAGGTGAAACATGACAATGAACCATCCTCCTAGCGTAGGATGCTAGGTAGATTTAGTTTTTGGCTCCTTCTGTAATCAGGAGAGCAGTAATTGTTTGTTTTGACTTGTTTAGTGTTTCACAGGCTGGAAGTTTGATTGCTTCCCCTTGCCTATGGAAGAAGCTTCCTGAGCTTAGGGAGAGAGGTGTAAATAACCAGCCTGAATATTTACCATGCTCCAGCCAATCCCTGGAAAAGTGGGCTGGAAAGGTGAAAGGAGGGCTGGGTTCCTTCTCAGAAGGGTTTTAGAGCCTGAAGGGCTGCTGCCCTCAGACAACCCATAGACTGTGCAGCTCTTTTGCTTAGACCAGGGATCCTCAAACTACGGCCCTCCAGCTGTTGCAGAACTACACTTCCCATGAGGCATTGTAAAACTCTGACATTCACAGACATGACAAGGCATGATGGGAATTGTAGTTCCTAAACAACTGGAGGGCCATAGTTTGAAGACCCCTGGCTTAGACGCTGATTGCAGGACCTCACCACAAGTGATCTGGTCTTGAGAAGGCTGTCTCATTCACTGGACCAGGTCCAGAGGAAAATGGAAGGTGGCTGCTGTGCTGGGGAGTAAGCCTTGTGTGAAGGGACCTTAAGTCGAAGATTTTCCTCTAATTGCTATGTGCTGATCCTTTTGGAGTATCCAATGCCCTAATCTCTCTCCTATTAAAGTAATAAAATACAAAAATGCAGCGCTCCAAATAAAACCATAGCACCAAATAATCAAGCTTAATAAAAAGTCCCAAACATATAAAAGTTCATGTTAAATTTTCCATCAAGGTGTGTGATTCTCATTCAAGTGGCAAAAACGATCCTCCACCGACACAGATGAACACACTGGCCCCTACTGCATAAGGTGGACCACTATTTACATAATTGTCAAATGCTCTTTGTGTGATTTACCGAGGACCACACACCCTCAGATCAGGATCAGTCGTGATCTATATGAACTCATTCGCTTCCAGATTAGGCACATGGAGCAAAAATATCAGTAGAAAACCTCATGGTGTAGTCAATTAATTCAAAGTTTATTGGTAGTAACAGAATAACACTCAAATCCACTAAATGGAAAGTATACATCCATGTGCACCGGTGTGACGTAATTTAGGGACAGGAAAAGCCCATCCCCAAACTGTTCCCACAAAGTTGGGAGCATTAAATTGTCGATAATGTCTTGGTATGCTGACACCTTAAGAGTTCCCCTCGATGGAACTAAGGGGCCAAGCCCAACCCCTAAATAAACAACCCCATACCCTAATCCCCCCCTCCACTAAATGATTTGGACCAGTGCACAAAGCAAGGTCCATAAAGACATGGATGAGCGAGTTTGGGATGGAGGAACTTGACTGACCTGCACAGAGTCCTGACCTCAACCCGATAGAACACCTTTGGGATGAATTAGAGAGAAGACTGCGAGCCAGGCCTTCTTGTGCAACATCGTGCCTGACCTCACAATTGTGCTTATGGAAGAATGGTCAACCATTCCCATAGACACACTCCTAAACCTTGTGGACAGCCTTCCCAGAAGAGTTGAAGCTGTTATAGCTGCAATGAGGAGGCCAACTCAATATTGAACCCTACAGACTAAGACTGGGATGCCATTAAAGTTCATGCGCGTGTAAAGGCAGGTGTCCCAATACTTTTGGTAATATAGTGTATATGTAAAGTTCTGCGTAAACTGCTATATAAGTACCTGTAATAAATAAGTAAAATAAAATAAATAAATGATATAATAAAAAGACCAAAAGCGATAAAAAGAAGAAACGTTCATTGTTATGGTTTACATACCCTTTAGGCTCGCCATAAACCAGTTCAAGATTAATTCTAATTGGTTACCACTGAATGTTTTGCATGGCCTTGCTCGTATTTAGATGTATGCTTTGCAGATGTTACCGTTTTATAATTAAAGTAGTGGTCCAGCCTAATTAAAAAGCAGGATATTTTTTTTAGGAGCTGTTCAAATCACTGAATAGAACCAATCAACACATTTACCAAAGTTCCTTTCAGTGGGACAATGGCTCATTTCCAGCCCGGTATAAGTTTCTACGTGAAGCGGAAGCATCCGGCTGTGTTCACTTTGGAACCCTCGTTGCGTCCTGTCATCTGCTTAGCGAGAAGGCCAGGAACACACACCAACGCTGTAACTCCTTTTATGACATCCTCTTAGCACCACAGATAGAAAATGCTGATCCAGCTCTTCTGGATAATATGAGATTCCGGGGAATATATGAAACACATTGACGGAATTGTTAGCGATGCTGAGCTGAGTGATGTACGGGATGTGGATATGTCCACCCTCCGAGTCACACACTTGCCTAAATGTGTTTCATATAGTCAGAATTTAACTCTGCGTATAGGGATGCCGCGAGGTCAGGTTGTTTTTTTTTTTTTTTGCTCTTTCTAAAACATGTTTTAGGAAAATGAAAACGCTGATTTTTTTTTAAACTTCATAAAATGTAATAAATCCTTAAACGTTTTAAATGACTTTAAATTTAGGACACCCTTATATATTAAATCCTGATATGAAGGCAACTCATGTTCTTGCTTCACCCAAGCCCAACCCAAATTTATTAAATTTAAGCAAACGCATGGTTCTGTTTTACGAGGCCATGTTCTGGTTTAAACATCAAGAAGCTAGAGCAGCCTTGCTCAGCAAAGGGTGCCAAGGAACCCAAGGGTTCCTCCAGATGTTACCAGGGGTTCTTTGAGGAATAAGCAATATCTCTGTCAGATAGGTAAACCAATGATCTTTTCAATTTTCTTTAATAGGGAGGATTTTTCACAATAATGTACCACGAGATATAGTAAATATTAGAAGAAAGTAGACAAAGCACCCAACCCAGTGGTAACCTTTGTTCCAGGGACTGCACTGTTTCTGCTGTAGAAGAGGAACTCTAGCTGTTTGCAGAAAAATTAGGTCAGCAGTTACAAATTCTTCCCAGCCCAGGGATCCAGCGCTATCATCACCTGGACCAGTTATTCACCAGCCTTCATGTCCTCGCTCTGTGCCATCATCTTAAGTTTGGCACTTCTAATATAGCAATTATTAGAAGTAAGTAGACAAAGCACCCAACCCAGGGATAACCCGGGTATCCTTTGTTCCAGGGACTGCACTGTTTCTGCTGTAGAAGAGGAACTCTAGCCATTTGCAGAAAAGTTAAGTTAGCAGCTACAAATTCCGCCCAGCCTAAGGATCCAGCGCTATCATCACCTGGACCAGTTATTCACCAGCCTTCATGTCCTCGCTCTGTGCCATCATCTTAAGTTTGGCACTTCTAATATAGTAATTATTAGAAGTAAGTAGACAAAGCACCCAACCCAGGGGTAACCCGGGTATCCTTTGTTCCAGGGACTGCACTGTTTCTGCGGTAGAAGAGGTATTTTTAGCAATTTGCAGAAAAGTTAAGTTAGCAGCTACAAATTCCGCCCAGCCTAGGGATCCAGTGCTATCATCACCTGGACCAGTTATTCACCAGCCTTCTTGTCCTCTGTGCCATCATCTTGAGTGTGGTATGCCGACTGTGACTTCCTACCTTCCTACTGTGTCACAGCTGGCTCCCCACTGTGCATGCGTGAATGGCTCTGAGCTGTCCCACAGCCTATTGGGACCTGTGACCTTGGGGGGGGGGGATGGGGGGGTGACGATTGCTGGGGGCGAACTTCCGCTCGGATTGCCTAGGCCATCTGAGCGGAATTGAGAGCAAGTATCTATCAAAACTGGGGCGGAGGAAGAAAATATGAACTTCCCTTTTTAGGTGAAGTTGTGCTTTTCACGTTACTATTTTAGGCATCAGACAGTATTCTGGACTGCAGAAAACCTTCCTGATGTATCCCGACTCGTCAGGAATCTTTCCCTGTGCTAAACACTTTCCCTAACCAGCGGGTACCTGTCCCTAGCACTTACTCAAGGCATGCCCGAATGATGTGGGGCACCCTGTTTATCCGGTCCCCCATCAAAATGGCCACCTCAAATCTTGTGGGATTTCAGTGTCCAATTGGACAACTGTCTTCCCCATAATGGCCACTATAGTCTTTAAGGGAAGTCACTTTCACTTTCAAACACATTTTTTTACATTACTGGTAGCTTTAAAGTAATCCTTAATAAATAATAATATAAAAGCTAAGACCATCCTCTGCATTGCCACTGGGGAATGCTGCCTCCAGTAGAGATTTTCTTCCTATCGGTCTGACCCTCAGTGATCTGCCTCTCCCGCTATGCAGTAATATGTATCTACCACATTCCTCAAGCCATTACGTCAGCCCTGGCAGGGAGCCACACACTATATGGAGCCTGATGCTGCACTGCCTTGACAAGCCATCGGCAGCCACTGCTAAGTCACTAGCCTCCTTCATAGTCCTGCACTCCTTGCTGCTCTCCTTCCCTCAATCACAGCCACCTGCTAATAGTTTGGCCTTCCCCTCAGAACCCCTGGATTCCATAGCTGCTGCGACCTGCTCAGGGATGGCAAACTCGGGTCCCTGCAAGGATTCATTACTAGGGGCCCACCAGCACCACTTTCTAACTAAGACCCCTGCCACCTCCCAGCATCCCTGCATACAGAGCCTCGGGCCACCGCTCAGTCAATTTGATCTCCTGTCTGGTCTAGCAGCTGTTGCCAGATAGAGATAGAGCAATACTAAGGTGCCACTGTAGTCACCACTAACTGTAAGGGAGCGCTGGAGCATTGGCTCCTAGCAAAAAAAAGTCTATGGGGCCGAACTACGCAGATGCGGATGTTGGGTCAAGAAGCCAGCAGGGGACGTATGTACACAAAGCCATGGTGGCCCTTGGAACAAGATCTAGGCAAGTTTAGTGATTTTAGGGTGAAGGGTGGGCCTGACCTTATTAAGGGGGGTGGGGGCTAAAATTTAAGAAAACTTTTTGGGAAGGTTTCTTTACCCTTTAATGCAAACCTATACTTGTCCGTTTAAGGCACAGTAAAAGGTTTACTCTTGAGCAGTGATCATGGTAATGAGCACTTACTTGCTCCAGGAGATCCTCTTCACCCTATTCACACACAAATTAGCTTAGTAGGTTTAAATTCAGCACTGGGTCAGAGCTTACACAGGGATAAGAATGCACCCTGTGTCCCCATGTGACAGCACTTAGGTCTGGTGATTGGTTAATAAGGTACCAAATGCTACATTATGATATGATAGGGCAGGGGATGTGCACCTCCTATAATTAGAAGTACTGGGTTTTTCGCTAGTAGGTGAACAGAAGGGGAGGGTAAGCGTGGATTTCTTAGGCTCCATGCACACAGGGCGTCATAAAAACGAGCTCCAAAGCTGTTTCTTGACGCCAGGTAAAAGCAGCTGTAAAAACATGCTTTTAGCAGCTTTTTCCATTTGCGTTATTGCACGTTTGGCCACGTAGCTTTTAGCAGCGTTTTTTCTGCCTCCATTCAAAATCAATGGTTCCCTATGGGAGCCTATTGATTTGAATGGAAGGTGCACTGCAAGTCAGATCAGCATGATCCGACTTGCGGTGCGGCTTGCCCTGTAAGAATCTTGAGGGGGAACTCCACTTAAAAATGAGGAAAAAAAACGGCGTGGGGTTCCCCCCCAGGTTCCAAACCAGGCCCTTCGAGTCTGATATGGAATTTGAGGGTAGCCCCACGCCGGAAAAAAAGGGCATGGGGTCCCCCCCAAAATCCATACCAGACCCTTATCCGAGCATGCAGCCCGGCAGGCCAGGAAAGGGGAGGGGACGAGCGAGCGGCCCCACCCCCCCTGGACCATACTAAGCCACACGCCCTCAACATGGGGGGTGTGGGTGCTTTGGGGCAGGGGGGGCTCTGCACCCCCCACCTCAAAGCACCTTTCCCCATGTTGATAAGGACAAGGGCCTCATCCCCACAACCCTGGCCGGTGGTTGTGGGGGTCTGTGGGCAGGGGGCTCATCGGAATCTGGAACCCCCCTTTAACAAGGGTGGTCCCCCCAGATCCCGGACCCCCTCCCTATGTGAATGGTAAAAAAAAAAAAGTAGATTTACGGGCAGCCCATAAATTTTAGCCCATTTTCGGGCTGCCCGTTATGGGCAGCGGCGCCCGTAAAAAAGATGGAGGAACGGCCGCCACGCAACTGTGCATGCGCTGGTCCTGATGCCTGTCGGGTTTGGAAAAGCTCGCCTATTTCCGGCTGGGCGGGCGCATGCGCTGTGGTGACGAACTGGTGACAGTTGGCTATCCTACCTAAAATGCTGATGGCAGTGGGCGAATATGAGGCTGCGCAAGATGATGAGAGCGTGGTGGACGAGTTTGCTGTGCCGCAGGGATCAGAGAAAGCACTGCGAAGGCAGCAAGCATGCATTGAAAGACTTTGAAGTCACCGTGAACATACTTGGAGTGCTTATGCAGGATCCCTTACCCCTGCAAGTCACGAGACACCAGCAAATATGGGTTCAACTTAAAAGAGAATGAAGGAGCACCGTCTAAGGTAAGGCTGTGGAAAGATCTAGCTTAACATGTTTTGATATACATAATATTAAGTAGAGAAGAAGAGGAGAGTATCAAGTTCCTTATAAACTTGAAGAGAGGTGGGAAGTTTCAGGTGACCCAAAGCTGTAATCCAGTTTAGCTGTGCTTCTGTGGAGCTGGAAAATGAGGAGGAAGAACAGCATGGGGTGAAATATGGTTTATGATTTTGTTTAACTTAAACACATTGCTAATAGCCTTATCTACATTTTTATAGTTTAATTATTCATATTTGCACGGTTTAGCACTGAAAACAGTTATTTTATGTACATTTTTGCAGTGCCAGTAAAAAATTGGTGCCGTCCGTAAATTTTGGCGTTCTGCCAGTAAATTTCACTCCGGGGGGTTGGCAACACTGGAAGAAACCACAACACAAAGCAGAGGACTCAGGCATCGGACACACCCAAAGTGTTGCATGCTGAAGTTTCTGTGGAGGACCACTTCTCTTCATGAGGGCTTTGTGAGTACTTGACGCGTGCCTAAGAAATATATTTCTAAATATTAATGTAGCACCCTACAGGTAGGTGCTAGGTAAACGTATAGTGGGCCTTGTCTGCCTAACAGCGGGCTGTGATTTGTTTAGTCAGGGTGTCATGGTTTCCAGGTGTGCCTGCTGAAGCGGGAGTCTCCCCACTGGCTCCTGTGAGAGGCTTCCCATAGGGCAGTGGAAGAAACCCAATCAGGGGACACATCCAGGCTTGTAACTACCCCAGAAGGTAGATTATGCTGCAAAGGATTCTGGGAGTGGGTATAAGTCTGGGGGTGGCGCATGAAACATTGTCTTTGGCAGGAGCAGAGTCCCAGGAGGGAGAGAACGGCTGTCTCCCCTCCTGTCTGAGGAAGAGGATCTCGGGGTGTTGCCTGCAGATCCAGAGAGTGCTGAGCTAAGCTGAGGGAATCCAGTGTGCCGAGAACCTACGTAGAGTCAGAGGGGTCTAGTCCCAGGAAAGCCTACACAATTCGTGAGTACTGCGGATTGCCCCTGGGGGTCTGCCTGAAGTTAGAGGGGACCACTCCGGTGGAGGTTTGGGGATCCAGTGCCAGCTAGTGGTGAAAGGGGGTAGCTAGGTTGAGGACCCTGAAGTGACAGAGGGGGGTACATAGTCAATGGACCCTGAAGAGTTCAAGGTTAAAGGGGGTGCCTACAGTTGGGCCCTGAATTGTACAGAGTGTGCCAGTTGGAAGTTGCAGTTTTTCCAGAATCCTACAACATTCTACCTCAAGCCAGTGCAAGGCGGGAGGGAAGTATTCAGTGCCTTTGCAGTGCAGCAGTGTCAGCAGTTCTACAATTCACAGTCCTGTATCTTCTGGACTTCAAGTCGAGGATTCAGCACTTCTATTGAGGGACAGAGTGCTCTCAGAGTTAGTGAGCTTTGGCTGGCGCCGGCCGGTGTCAAGGAGCGCCAACGGGCATTTTTCAGGAACAAAGTCCCAAGTGTATAAAGTTGAAGCCTAAAGGAGTATCCCACTCATTCCCTTCTCCCATTCCCTTTAAATCAAATAAAACAACAAACAAAGATGCCGGAGTTGTCGATTTCTCAGTGCTCACACCCGGGGTCGCAGCTCACATGGGTTGGAGAGGTAACCGGTACCGATGGCAGACCCACATCAGGCCAAAGGCCTGGAAAGCCTGCTACATTAAGATTCTTTTATCATATCTATTTTATTGGAGTTCAAACAACAGATTTTCATTAACATTAGCAAAGAATAGACCCTTAACCCCTATTCGGCAGCACAGTATAGTACAGTAATTGCTTCCCATATATATAGTGCAGATAAGCTTCTAAAACTTTTACATATTTATTCATGTTCAGAAGAACTTTCTTTTTACATAAATCAACTTGTAATATATATTTAGCAGCTCTTTAATTAGAGCATTTATGGGCACTCCCTTGGGCCCCTATAAGCCCCATATGACTATAATAAAAGAACTCATTGCAGCCTATACATACACCAACTCCTCCTGTCCCTCGCCAAGGGAGTTCTCACTCTACAGGGACCAATCTCCACCAGATGCTGCTGAAAGATACGGGGTCTGATGCATCAAGCTGTGGCAAGACATAAAGCATGTGAAAATTATCCTTTCAAGTGTTATCACGCATGATAATGCTGCTCAATTTATCAAAGGTGGAAATAATTGAAGCCGCCTGCAATAGTAACATATGAATCATAAAGCATCCCTGAAAATCTAAACATTTTTTGATTTTCACCTGCTACAAGCAGGTGAAGCAGTTAGCATTGAAAAGATCTGGTACAATTCCTGTTGTGTTGTAGTAACACAGTGGGGCTTTAATTATCTCTTTTAATCTCTTCTATGAAAACGGCTCCCACATACCAGGCTCTAGTCTGATGTATTCATGGCGGAAGAGTGTGCAGGCCTCACTATAAAATTCCCTTGGGCATTGCAGGGGTTCTTCTAGAGAGCTAGCTAAAAGCAGTAGTGTCTGATGTTGACAGATACCAAAATCTTTTGTACACCTGATGACTACTAGGAGATGCTTACCAGGACACTTTGTAGCTGAAAATGTTAGGAATGGCTCTACAGATGTCTTCTATAGAGGTTATACTGACTCCAACTGTTGTAATAGTGACTTATCCCTTGCTGAGACCTATGCCTGGCCTGTATAAGCAGATATAATCACCGCGGGCAGCCGTTATCGGATAGCTGAAGTCACTAAACACCGTTTCATCAGCGTGGATCTTTATTGCAAGCAGACAAGATGTGGCAGATGAATGAAAGATGGTATTTGCTGGTTGCTTGGCCCTCTCACAACTTTTGGTGTAACGGGCTGAGGTCTCTCTAGTGTGCTGCCTTTCTTTTTAGACCATCAAGTACAGTCCATATAGCTATATGATATATTTCTTTTATATCTGTAGAAACCATATCGGCCAATTTTCTACATTATGTAACTGCAGTCCCAGTTGGATAAGGATCAATGTTTTTGCAGATAGTTCAACAAGTAGATTCCGGCCTAATCTTGCCGGTTTCTCCGATCGCCCCCCTTGATATACCCTGTTTGTAAGCATCTTTGCAGGTATGTTACATTCATTTACAATAGCTTTGACTATATCTCCATTATATGGATCCCCATGTTCTCTCCTTGTTGGGGCTTACCGGTTTGCAGGGATGCTACTATGGATGGCCTCCCCAGGTAGATATAAATCTGCTAATATACTATTAGTCAGTTGTTTATTTGACTCCATTATTGTTCTAATTCAAACTACTCAAAAACTGCTTATCTTACCTTTTGTGTTTGATAGAGTAGCTATTAATAATTATTTTATCATATAGAGTGACGAACCAGAGCTCCAGATGAAGCATACCTGCGAAACATGTCAGCCTAGCTCACACTCCTTCTACATTGGGCATCTGTGACCACCCCAGGAGGGGAGGTGGTATTCCATTTTCTCCCTCTTTGGGGGATATACTGTATGGTTATTGTCACAGAGTCTATGTATATTTACGCTTGCCTTGTATAATGCGGTAGTTTGGAAAATACCTACTTTCTTTTTTTGCGTTGAGAAATTTTGTATGTGTTGGCAACTGTATGCCATCTATGTGTTTTATATATTTTAATTATCTACAATAAATGTTATATTTTATATACCCGTGCCAGTAAAGTACATGTTTTCCCTATCTCTAATTTCTAATAGCAGACAACAAGATGTGGCAGATGAATAAAAGACGGTATCTGCAGGTCAAAACATGGTAATGTGTTCCTGGATGTGGGCAGATTGCATAAGGCATAGAGAGATGTGGCCATCTCTTATCCCCAGCATAATGAAGGATTCGGAACAGGAAAAGGAAGTACATCACAAAATGGGAGGGGCAGAGAGAATACAGAAAGGAAAGGCAGGTGCAACAACCGAAATAACTACAAGATGGCAGTATAATAACCAATTATATAAACATTACCATAACTATGCATTATATTATATCTTACATATAAGTGTAACAGCACACTCCCTCTCTGGTATTGTAAATACCACTATGTTACATCATAACAGTAGTTCTGCAAATGCCAATAAACAATGGTGCAATTTGCAGTTGTCTTGAAGAGCTGAAAGACAAAAAACATACATATATATGCAACAATAACTAAATAAAGCATCAAGTAGTGTCCATTAAAGTCCAAGGCACTTTCTATTTGTGGTAGAAACTGGATCCAACAAACCCAGGTAAACCAGTTCAGTCTCCAAAAGGCAAGAGTAAAACAAGTTCTGTAATGGGTCTGAGGAAAGGCTTTACAGTTCCTTGTCTGGCAATCCTTACCTCTACCTTACACACCATACCATCATCACTAGGAATGGTCTTTACAATGAGGGCCATTAGATTATTTCCGCTTGCTGGTCTTTAAGCAGAACAAGGTCTCCAACTTGGATGTTAGGGTTTAGACGTTATCATTTTCTGCGTCCTTGTAGAAGAGAAAGATACTTCATCTTCCAACAATTCTAGAAGCAGTTGGCAAGGTGTTGTATTCGGTTCCATTGCTCATGGTATGAGTTTCCTGCTTTAAAGTCTCCAGGTGGAACAGGCAGAGGCGTACCTAGGGTCTCCAGCGCCCTTGGCGAGGAGCTGTATCAGCGCACCCCCCAGCGCACCAGGTGTCAGAGGTGTCAGAGAGAGAGAGAGGGGGGTAATAGAGAGAGAGGGGGGGTGACAGAGAGAGGGGGGGGTGACAGAGAGAGGGGGGGTGACAGAGAGAGGGGGGGTGACAGAGAGAGAGAGGGGGGTTACATAGAGAGAGAGGGGGGGGCGACAGAAAGAGAGAGGGTGGCGACAGAGATAGAGAGAGGGTGGGTGACAGAGGGGGGAGAGAGGGGGGTGACAGAGAAAGAGAGGGGTGACAGGGAGAAAGAGGGGGGTGACAGAGAGAGAGGGGGTGACAGGGAATGAGGGGGGTGACAGGGAGAGAGAGGGGGGGTGACAGGGAGAGAGAGGGGGATGACAGGGAGTGGGGGGGGGGTGACAGGAAGAGAGAGGGGGTGACAGGAAGAGAGAGGGGGTGACAGGGAGAGAGAGGGGGGTGACAGGGAGAGAGAAGGGGTGACAGGGAGAGAGAGGGGTCCCCTGGTCAGCTTGTCCTGGGATCGCAGAGGAGGTTGAAGGTGCTGAGCGGCGGTACACTCTCCTGTGACAGCCTGAGTCAGTACAATCCCCAGCCTGCCGCCGCTGGAGCCGATTGATGATGTCACGGTCATCTGACCACTGACCGGCCTCGCGTGGGCTGAGACACAGATTCAGTAAGCCCAGACTTATGCTGCTTGGAGTGGACAAAGGGCTCCGGGATTGGAACCGCACGCTGCCTGGGGCCCGGGGGCACAGGCTGAGCGGAGGGAGCAACAAGCACCGTTAACACTGACAATTTTTTTGCGCCCCCCCGGCCTGCAACCCTGGCGGGCGCCAGTCTGGCCAACCCCTTGGTATGATCCTGGGAACAGGAACAGACCCAAGCTTCTGGGTAAGAAGAGTAGCTGGAGTAAGGATGGTTGGGCACTCTGGATCTAGAAGACTGAAGACCTCAGCTGTAGTTTCTTCTGTATGATCTAGCAGGAATTCAGGTCTTGTTAACCAAGAAGAATTTGCAAAGATGTTTGCAGACATTGGTCTGGTGGCATGATCCGCAGGATTAAACTCTGATGGAACATTATGCCATTGTTCAGGCCTTGGGGATTTTCTGATTGTTTCTACACGGTTGCTGATATAGACATAAAAGCGTTTTGTCCGATTGTATATATAGCTCAAAACAACCTTGCTGTCTGTGTAGAATTTGATGTCATCTATCTAAATGTCTAGCTCACGCAGTATAAAATCTGCAACTTCTACAGCTAGCACCGTCCCACAAAGTTCAAGCCTGGGAATTGTGTCTTCAGGCTTAGGTGCTAAATTGGCTTTGCCAAACAGAAATCCTACATGGGTTTGATTGTGAGAGTATCTTACCATGAGGTAGGCTACAGCTGCTATGGCCTCAGGGGATGGGTCTGAGAAGACGTGAATCTCTTTTCTCTGACTTGCAGCACGGGAAGTTGAAGTGTAGCAGCGTGGTATGTCAATTCCATCTAAGGCAATAAGATAATAATAACCAATAAGATAAAATATACTCTTTATTTGTACAAAGGTAAAAGGAAAAAATTAAAACCAATAATGTGTCATATATCTCATATGTTAAAAAGGCTTAGCGAGAGACCCTCTGTGTCTCAATAACAGATAAATCCTCATATACAGACTCAGATGGTGACAGTCCAGTATAGATGAGAGAGCTTTCCTAGTGCCTGTAAGGTCAACGCGTTTCACCAGAAATTGGCTTCCGTAGGACCCAGACAACTAGAGAGGGTAAACTATACAATACAAGACAGCATGTGGGAAAAAAACATACATCATCATAATTTTAATATACAAAAGTTCAAACATATAACCTATAGAATATATTCCATTTATGTGCTCATACCGGTCCCTCTGGACTTGACTGTCACCATCTGTATATGAGGATTTATCTGTTGTTGAAATGAGATATCTGACACATTATTGCTTTTAGATTTTCCTTTTAACTTTGTATAAATAAAGGGTATATTTTATCTTATTGGTTGTTGCCTCCTATGCTGTGCCGGTAAAGACCCTGTTTTTAGGCAACAGGAGTAATCTCCAGTTGATACCTAGCTTTTTTCTATTTTTTTTATTTTTACATAATATATAATATATATATAGGCACTACAGCTGGCTCTGTGTTCTTCACCTATAACAGCCCCCTTTCCCATAAGGCAATGCTATAGCGCCTGGCTACTAAGAGTGTTGAAAATGATTGGTGCACCGATGCATCGCGATGCAGCCTTTTCCGATTCTACATCCATGCGGAATCCAGTTTAATCGCAATTGTGCGTGACATCATCCCGGCTCCTCCCCCTCCCTCCACAGAAGTGTCATTGCTGGAATGACATGCATCGGTGGCCTGGCTGCGTCTGGCGCTGTTCCCCCCTCATTGGATGGTGCAGCCTCAGGAGGCGGGCGCTGCAGCGTGTCAGCGTGCTGCCCCCACCCACGCACTTGTCCTTCCTCAGAATTTGAAGATCTGTCACCTCCCCGATGGGCAGGTGCGGCGTCGCTCGGCGCTGACACACACATCACTGCAGCGGTCATCACATCCCTAGGATGAGACACAGAGTCTGCTTCAGGAAATGACCTGCGAGGGGAGGAGGGGGTGGTAGGAGTGCTCGGAACGTGAGAGACCAGCCTGCCTTGCTTAATAGAAGTGAGGGATGAGTGCATAGAAGTGGCACATCCCCCACCTCTGCTGTACCTCCAGTCTGTGTACTGTGTGCCTATCACTTTGTGGGCCTTTTCTGTCTGGTTCTTCCTGAGATTTCCCTATAAACTTTCCCACCTGGAAACATCCACTTATCTGTAGGTAGTATACCCGCAGATAGAATGCCCTCTTTTTTTTTCAGTGATATTAACCTGCATTCTATCTAAGCTGCAAAAAGACTTACTAATGATTTGGTAAACTGATACTAAAGGTTAATATTATTTTTTTTGTAAAATAAAAAATATATCATACTTACCTGCTGGCTGTCTCCTGTATCATGTCTGCAGTCTCTGACCATCTCCTGTATTATGTCTGCAGTCTCTGACCATCTCTTGTATCATATCAACAGTCTCTTACCATCTCTTGTATCATGTCTGCAGTCTCTGACTGTCTCCTGTATCATATCTGCAGTCTCTGACTGTCTCCTGTATCATGTCTGCAGTCTCTGACCGTCTCCTGTAGTATGTCTGCAGTCTCTGACCATCTCTTGTAGTATTTTTCCAATTCATGTTGCTTCAAGAACTCCTGGAAAATTACCATATGGTCGGTGGCTAGCTTCATTGACTCCATAGCAAATGCTCCTCTACAGGTAGAGCCAGAGCCAACTGGGATGTCGCCCCCATTTACAAACTGAGGAAAAGAACAGCGATAACCCACCAGAGATCCATCGATTACCACATCCTGTAAAGTAGAGGAGTGTCCGTTTGTTCACAGCTCTACTTATACATTTATCTGGTAAGAGGCTCACCACTCCCATCCCACCTGGGAGGTGTTAGTGGCTATACTCCTTTGGTTTTCTCTTGGTGTGTGATCTCTGGAGCGGAGCTATACATTTACATTCCCTTATTATGCATCTTTCTGGTAAGAAGCTACGCTGGTGGTGGGACACTGAACTTTATTCACGTGGTTTCTACATCTCCAGCTCAGTGGTTTCATCACAGGAATTTTTGATTTGGAATTTATTTGTGCATTATTTGGGACTGTCTTTGTCACGATATTTACTCGTGCGGTCACCAATTTTTTGACACTCACTGGTGTATTTACTGTTATTATTGTTGATTAATTTCAGTTTGTACCAGCATTTCCTTTAATATTCACTGTTATATATGTAATGTAAGCACATTTGGTTTGTTTTATTCCAGACCCCTCTTTCATGTTTTGAGTTACACATGATCTCATTTGAAATTTCACAAATTGGATTGGTTAGCGCACCTGATACATACATTCCCTATTCACTTCACTATAAATAGTTCTAAGGTAGCAGCTTTTCATCACTCAATCAGCGCACTTTCATTTTTTCATCTCTTGTAGTATGTCTGCAGTCTCTGACCATCTCTTGTATCATGTCTGCAGTCTCTGACCATCTCCTGTATTATGTCCTCAGTCTCTGACCATCTCTTGTATCATGTCTGCAGTCTCTGACCATCTCTTGAATCATGTCTGCAGTCTCTGACCATCTCCTGTATCATGTTTGAAGTCTCTGACCATTTCTTGTATTAGGTCTGCAGTCTCTGGCCATCTCTTGTATCATGTCTGCATTGTGACGCATCACGGGATTGAATCGAATTGTTGATATGATAATCGTAATCAAATCTAATTGTGAGGCCAGTGAAGATGCGCACCTCTACTGGCTACCATGCCCAGCCAGGCACGAGCTAAGCACAGCAAACAGGTACTCGGGGTTGGCGCAGACAGGCAAGGTGTTCCAATGGCAGTCCCGGTTCAGGGCAGGACACATTCATAGAGCAGTCAGGGTCAAATCCATGATCAAAAGGCAAGCAGAGTTCAGAAAGTAGTCCAAAGTCCAGTCCGAGGTTGATAACAAGGCAATCCAAACTAGAAGGCAGGGCAGGAATTAGGTGAAGGTAAAGGTCAAAGCACAGGAATAAGGCAGGCAAACTGGGAGGTTGAAGCCTGTGTTACAAACACTATTACAAGCATGACACTAAAGTCTTGGCAGGCTAAAATCAGGTTTGGTAGAGAAAAAAATATACAAAGTACATTCCCACGCCAAATGGAGAACCCTAGAGTTTCTGAATAAATATGTGTGAAATGCAGCTGCTATAGTGAAAGTGCTAGTGCTCAAATGAAGGTGAAGAAATCAATTAATATATGATTACCTATAGCGCTTGCCAAAAATTATTTTAACCAATAATCCTAAAACTATAAAATTCAGACTTATAAAAGTGCATACATATCCCCGTAATCCAATGTGAATAATAAATAAATAGGTACACTTTAAATGTAAATAAATTAGATACAGTATAAATTAATTCAATACATTTGCAAATTCATATATAGTGCAAAAGATTCATAAAATCAAAGTCCATATACAAAAAAGTTTATTGTTTTAAAGTGATGTGACTTCTTGATAGTGAATATTCAAGTAAATAAATAAATAAAAGGTGCACAGTGAAAAGTGCTAAGTGCTGCTGTAATAGATCTTCCACTCTATCCCTGGTGTCCATCCTAGTGCTCCACTGTGACAAAATAGAGAGATTTCTCACTCACCAGATTGTGTGGGTCCTATATGCCTTACGACACTAGGACCACCAGAGCTTTATGACCCCCAGGGTCTGGGTACGTTCCCTCCAAGTGGGTGGTCGACCCATGCTGTTCTCTCAAAATAACTCAACACACAGCCATTAATGTCTAAACTGCTCAAATACAGCCCATTAATTGTAATGTGCCTGTGCACACAGACGCGTAAACGAGCGGCGTGCATTCTTCAGTAAAAACAAAATAGAAAAATCTGCATTTTTTGGCAGTAATTTACGCCTCATGCGCGCAAATACGTGCCATTTGTGCACAAATGTGCGGAAATTTAGATCTATATATCAGCGCCGCTCAATCAATAATTGTGCAAAGTGTTCTCTATATATAAAAATATATATCACTATATAAGTGGTGAACTACCATTCACCTAAATGAATACCTAATATTTTATAACCAAA
This sequence comes from Pelophylax lessonae, assembly GCF_965119305.1. NCBI lineage: Eukaryota > Metazoa > Chordata > Amphibia > Anura > Ranidae > Pelophylax > Pelophylax lessonae. Next base: position 714,353,738 of record NC_138769.1, on the reverse strand, counting down.
ATATTTATAAACCATAAATGTTGCAAACATATGTTTATGGTATTATAAATATTTTGGTTATAAAAAATTAGGTATTCATTTAGTCCCCGTTCACACTAAGGCGACCTGTGAGGCGACCTGGTCGCCTCACAGGTCGCCGTAGGTCGCCTTCCATAGGGAAGCTGCAGACCCGTTCTAATAGGAGCGACACAAGTCGCTCCGACTTAGAAAAAGGGTCCGGAGCTTCTTTGGGGCGACCCGGAGGCGACCGCCATAGACTTCAATGTTATGAAGTCCGTGGCGGCCGCTCCGAGGTCGCAGCGCGCTGCTCGCACCGCGACCTCGGAGGTCGCCCCCCGAGTCGGATCGCCCCTATGTGAACGGGGCCTTAGGTGAATGGTAATTCACCACGTATATAGTGGTATATATTTTTATATATAGAGAACACTTTGCACAATTATTGATTGAGCAGCGCTGATATATATCTAAATCACTCCAGAAAGGATTTTCCTTTTTCTCAGCAGAAGCTTGTTTCCATACAGAGATAATTGTACATATGATTGTATTGTGCGTAAATGCCCATTTATATATAGTACAGAACAAGAATGCAAAAAAAAGTTTTTTCGCATGTACGTAAAAATGTGCGAACGCGTTTTTGCGAAGATATACGCAAATACATACAAAAAAAAAAAAAATCTGAAAAAGTAGATGCTCACACAGGAGTATCGCGTGCAAGAGGCCTTTCTGCTGTATAAGGCTTCATAAGAATTGGTTATGTACCTATATATACGGCTGGTGAGCTTTATATATCATGGCTGATTCTTAAACCCCTATCTAACCAACCAGCAGAAGATGCATAAGGCGCTGGCCACCATGGGGTTAACTCCCTGCTCATTTGAGATGCGCACGCGTTTTTCATATAGCGTGATAAAATCATGAGCGATTTAGGCGAGGAATAGAATACAAACCTCTCTTCGGCGCTGATCAGTCGATCTCAGGTTGCCGGATAAGCTGATGATGGGAATTGGCTCGGGGGACGCTGAGTGCCAAAGTGAATTGTAAGTTTGATGCAAATAAAAAAATGAAATGACTCCGCTCTTCAGGAAAAATGAGATGAGAAGTGACAGCCGAGGAGAAAAAAAAAAATATCCTGGAAAAAGTCCACGGCGGCAGATTTCTGAGAAATGCTTCCTAGGGATGTGTGTTTTATGTCCTTACTGGTGGTATGGCTTCTGTATCAGTAAAAGGCAAGCAGTGCGCGCTGTAACCAGCCCCACAGAGAAGGGCACTACATGATCCACCCAAGGGCCATGTTTTTTTTTATTGGACTCTGGGCAAACATTTTCTTGGGCCCTCCGAATCCACTTGTCAACTATTTGCAGGCACTGTGGTCTCAAGGGGAAGCTGCCTTCGGCCCCACAACAATGACTGGGACCGGGGCAGCTGCCCCTTTTGCACTGTGTTAAAGACGGCCCTGATCCACCCACCACATGACCCTTGCAGGGTGTGACTTACCGCAGGCATGATATGGGGTATTTCATGGGAGGCTAAATCTATCCAGAGATATTACAGGGCAGCTGTAGGTACCTCCCAACTGCTCTTAAGCACTCCAGTCCGTCAAAAGAACCACAGGCAAGCGTTCAATTCAGTTTCATGTTTAAAGCTGGACTCCACACACAAACTTTAATTTAACCACTTGCCGAGCAGCCGCCGTAGTATTACAGCGTCAGGTCAGCTCTGTCCTGCGAAACTACGTACATGTACGTCGCTTCGCGGGACTGCAAGTGCGGAGGGGGCACACGTGCCAATTGGCCACAGGGGGAGCCAATCAGCGGGTTCGGCGGCCGCGATCATGCAGCAAGCCCATCCCCCCACACAGTTAGAAAGCACCCCATAGGGACACATATAACACATGCACCAATTGGCTAGAGGGGGAGCCTATCAGCGGGTCTGCGATTGCCGCCGGGCACCCGCGATTGCTCCCCGTGGAGACAGAACGGTGGTCTGTCGTTGTGAACACGGTAGACCACTGTTCTGTCAGTGGGGAACACAGGGATCCTGTGTTCCTCCTATTTAGGAACACAGGTCTCTGTGTTCATGCAGCAAGTCCATCCCCATACAGTTAGGAAGCACTCCCTAGGGAGACATTTAACCCTTTGATCGCCCCCTGGTGTTAACCCCTTCCCTGCCAGTGTCATTATTACAGTAACAGTGCATATTTTTAGCACTGATTACTGTAGTAATGTCACTGGTCCCCCCAAAAGTGTCAAAAATGTCAGTTAGGTGTCCGATCTGTACCACTAAAAATCACTGATCGCCGCCATTACTAGTAAAAAAAATAAATGAATAAATAAAAATGTTATTGGAAAAAAATGACATAAATCTTTCCCCTAGTTTGTAGCCGCAATAACTTTTGCACAAACCAATCAATATACACTTATTGGGATTTTTTTTTACTAAAAATATGGAGCAGAATACAAATTGGCCTAAAATTATGAAAAAATTGGATTTTTACTTTTTTTTTTATTGGGAATGTTTTATAGCAGAAGGTAAAAAATATTGTTTTTTTTTCAGAATTGTCGCTTTTTTTTGGTTTATAGCGCACGAAAAAAAAAATCGCAGAGGTGATCAAATACCACCAAAAGAAAGCTCTATTTGTGGGGAAAAAAAAGGACATGCATTTTATTAGAGTACAGCGTCGCACGCAATTATCAGTAAAAGTAACGCAGTATCGAAAAAAAAAAAATGGCCTGATCATTAAGGGGGTAAAACCTTCCGGTCCACAAGTGGTTAAATATAGTCCTCAGTAACCAAAAAGGATATAAATCTTCTTTGTGTGCACCAAATGCCTTTGCAAACCCAAGTATTAGCTTGTCATCACTGTGCTGTACATACTGTGCAGAGAGCAGAGCTGTGGGAGGGGCCTGGAGTTACTTATGTGTATTCTTCCTTGAATCCTTTGTGTATTTCTTCCATATCTGTAATCCAGCATGAAACCTTTCCCCTGTGCAGGAACTTCCAAACTTCCTGTAATAAATAAATAAATAATAAATGTAATGCAAATTATAAATAAATAAATGTAATAAATGTAATAAATAAAGACCGGTCACTGCTGCTTTCAATCCTTGTGCAGGCTGACAGATCTTGTCTCCGCCCCCTCCTTTCATTTTCTGCATGTAGTGGGTGGGACCTTCTGGGTCCCTCCCACAGCTCTGCTTTCTGCATGAAAAAAAGACATGGATTCTTTCTTCACCAAGCCAATCAGCTTCTAACTTCAGCTTGTTGAACCTGAAAGCTGATTGGTTTCTTTGTAGAGCCGCGCCAGCTTTTTGCACTCTCCAGTTTTAGTAAATCCTCCCCAATGTGTCCAGACCACACCAATTGCTGCAATGGGGAGAAAGGCTACCATATGCATGATGGGAACCCACACATGTCTGAATTTATCCCCATTAATGAGAGAGAAACACAGACAACCCTGAAAGTTCATCCAATTCTAATTTAAATTGTTCCCACACACATTAACCATTTGCCGACCAGCCGCCGTAGTTTTACTGCGGGAGATCAGCTCTGTTACGCGAAACGACGTACCTGTACATCGCTTCGTGTAACAGATAGTGGGTGCGCGCACGCACCCCGGGAGGCGCACAGACGTGCCGATTGGCTAGAGGGGGAGCCAATAAGCAGATGCAATGTCCACCGGGCACCCTTGATTGCTCCCCATGGAGACAGAACGGCGGTCTGCCGATGTAACCATGGCAGACCGCTGTTCTGTCAGAGATGAACACAGAGACCTGTGTTCCTGCTTTTTAGGAACACAGGTCTCTGTGTTCATCCAGTGAGTAGATCCCCCACACAGTTAGAAAGCACCCCCTAGGGACACACTTAACCCTTTGATTGCCCCTGGTGTTAATCCCTTCCCTGCCAGTGTCATTATTACAGTATCAGTGCACATTTTTAGCACTGATTACTGTAGTAATGTCACTGGTCCCCCCAAAAGTGTCAAAAATGTCAGTTAGGGGTCCGATCTGTCTGACGCAATGTCGCAGTCCTGCAAAAAGTCGTAGATTGCCGCCATTACTAGTAAAAAAAAAAACAATAAAAATGACATAAATCTTTCCCGTAGTTAGTAGACGCGATAACTTTTGTGCAAACCAATCAAAATACGCTTATTGAGATTTTTTTTTTTTTTTTTACCAAAAATATGTAGCAGAAAACAAATTGGCTTAAAATGTTAAAAAATTTAGATTTTTAAAATTTGTTTTTTTTGGGAATGTGATATAGCAGAATGTGAAAAATATTTTTTTTTTTCAAAATTGTCGCTTTTTTTTTGTTTATAGCGCAAAAAATAAAAATCACACAGGTGATCAAATATCACCAAAAGAAAGCTCTATTTGTGGGAAAAAAAGGACATCAATTTTATTTGGGTACAGCGTCGCACGACCGCTCAATTGTCCGTTAAAGTAACGCAGTGCCGAATCGCAAAATAGGGCCTGGTCATTAAGAGGGCAAATCCTTCCGGTCTTAAAGTGGTTAAGGGGTTTGCTATAGCATTTAATTCCCTGCTTTTCCTTTCCCTTCTTTTCCATTTCTTTTACTTTCATTTTCTTCCCTTTCCATTTTTTCTCCTTTTCCTTTTCCTGTCCCCTATTTTGCTTTACTTCCATCCTTTCTTTTTTGTTCTCTTTGTTTTAATTTCCTTTTTCTTCTTTTCCTTTTTTTCTTTTTCTATCCTTTCCCTTTTTAAATCTTGTTTCTCTTCTTTTTTACCTTCTTTTCCTTTTCTTTCTTTTTCTATAACTAATCCATTTTGTTTCTCTTTTTTTCTTTTCTTTTCCCTTTTCTTCTTTTCTGCTCCTTTCTTTTCCTTTTTTATCTTTTTTTACCCTTTATTTTTCCTTTGTTTCCTTTTTCTTTCTTCTCCTTTTCTATTCTTTTTGCCTTTTGTTTCACTTCAATTCTTTTTCAATGCCTTCTTTTCTTATCCATTCCCTTTTTTTTCCCTTCCTCTGTTCCTCCCTCCTTCCCTCCCTCCCTTCCTTCCCTCCTTCCCCTTTCATTTATTTCCTTTCCCTTCTTTCCTCTTTCTTTCTTTCCTTCCTTCCTCCTTTCCTTCCTTCCTCCCTCCCTCCCTTCTTTCCTTCCCCTTTTATTTCTTTCCTTTCCCTCCTTCTTTCCTATTCCTTTCTTTTTCCTTTCCGTGGCTTACTTTTCCTTTGTTTTCCTTTCCTTCCCATTCTTTTCTTTCCTGTCCCCTTTCTTTCCTTTTCTATAACTACTCCATTTTGTTTCTCTGTAATCTTTTCTTTTCCCTTGCCTTCCTCTTCCCTTATTTTCCATTTTCTTCTTTTTCTGCTCCTTTCTTTTCCTTTCTTTATCTTTTTCCCCTTAATTTTTCCTTTGTTTCCTTTCCATTTTCCTTTTCTTTCTTCTCCTTCCCCTTTTGTTTTACTTCAATTCTTTTTCAATCCCTTCTTTTCTTATCCATTCCCTTTTTTCCCTTCCTCTGTTCCTTCCTCCCTCCCTTCCTTTCCTTTTTATTTCTTTCATTTCCCGCCTTCTTTACTCTTTCTTTCCTTCCTTCCCTCTTCCCTTCCTTCCTCCCTCCATTCCTTCCCCTTTTATTTCTTTCCTTTCCCTCCTTCTTTCCTTCCTTCCTCCCTCTCTTCCTTCCGCCCTCCCTCCTTTCTTTCCTTCCTTCCTTCCTTCCTTTCCTTCCTTCCTTCCTTCCTTCCTTCCTTCCTTCCTTCCTTCCTTCCTTCCTTCCTTCCTTCCTTCCCTTCCTTCCCTTCCTTCCCTTCCTTCCTTCCCTTCCTTCCTTCCCTTCCTTCCCTTCCTTCCCTTCCTTCCCTTCCTTTCCTTCCTTTCCTTCCTTCCTCCCTCTTTCCTTTCCTTTCCTTCCTTCCTTCCTTCCTTCCTTCCTTCCTTCCTTCCTTCCTTCCTTCCTTCCTTCCTTCCTTCCTTCCTTCCTTCCTTCCTTCCCTTCCCTTCCCTTCCTTTCTCCCTTCCTTTCTCCTTCCCTCCTTCCTTCCTTCCTTCCTGCCTTCCTTCCTTCTTCCCTTCTTTCCTCCCTCCTTTCTTCTCTCCCTTCCTTGACAAGTCATGCGATTGTAGTAAAGTACAGCAATTCTGGAGGGGATGGAATTTATTTTCCACAAAAAAATGGGGGTTCAGAATAAAAAACCTTCAATGTCTCCCTTCCTATACTGACAATTAAACCGTTTCTCCTAAAAGCTCAGTAGGTGTTGCCTTGTCTCTGGAAGAGCCACAGGGGTCAAAAACTCATTTCACGGTCCTTCTTACCAATCTCTAAAGTAATTAAATGCATTATTTAGATCTCCTCTAAGACACCTTTTCTGTTTCTAAAAACAAAGTACAAATAAAGGCTCCTATGTGACGGTCCCAAATCCAGTTACCGTGTGATGTACAAGTGTTAGGGATGCACTGCCATGCGCAGGCGCACTGGCGCCGCAAACCGGCGAATACCTATGCGCATGCACGTACGAAGAGGCGCCTTGAATAGCTAGAGGCTACCTTAGAATAGCTCGAGGCTATCTTACAATAGCTCGAGGCTACCTTGCAATAGCTCGAGTCTACCTTGCAATAGTTTGAGGCTACCTTGCAATAGTTCGAGGCTACCTTGGAATAATCAGAGGCTACCTTGGAATAGTCAGAGGCTACCTCGGAATAGTTCAAGGCTACCTTAGAATAGTTTGAGGCTACTAAATTGGTTCAAAACGGCCTATTTAAACACAGCAGTCACTCCAGGTAATTGCTGTGTTATCTTCAGCTCTTCCTTGTGATCCTGTGATCCTGTGTATTATCTTCAGCTCTTCCTTGTGACTCTGTGTTCCTGTGTACCTGTTGTTCCTGATTGTTTGACCCGGCTTCCTCTTGACCTTGCTACTTGCTGCCCGCCCTGACCTTTGGCTCGTCTGACTACTCTTTTGGTTATCCCTTGTCTGCTTCTCCGCTTCTGGACCGGAACCTGCACTCTGCCTGGCTGGGTGATCCTGGGGACCGCGACCTGGTGCTAGCTTGCAGTGTAGTCCATCCCCACCACTTGGGGCTCTGGTGAAAACCAGCTAACACTTAGACTCCGCACCTCAGGTGAACCTGTGTCCTTATCAGAGTCTTTACCTTAGTGTCCATCTGGCATCCAGCTCTGCTACTGTGGCCTTTCATCAGGTGAGAGTTCTCTCTATTAGTCAGGCTCCACCTGCCATCCTGACAGTATAACATAGCCATGACCGAGCCTGCACGAGGGGTCTCTCCGATGGATGAGATATGTCATCATCTGGCGGCTCTTACTCAGGCCGTGAAATCCCTTCAAGAGGGGTATACCCAGCTGGAAGGACGTGTGCAGTCCCTGGTCTCTTCTGCTGACCCTACCGCAGATCCAGCTTCCTCATCCGCCACACCTCCCACAGGGACCATGCCAGGACCCACGGTGGTCATGTTGCCCCCGGAACCGAGAGTCCCTATACCAGAAAGATTCGGTGGAGACCGCAGCAAGTTCCGTGCATTCCGCAATGTATGTGAATTATATTTCTCCTTGCAACCCCGGACCGTCTCGCTGGAAGCCACAAAAGTGGGTTTCATCATCTCCCTTCTGCAGGAAAAACCCCAGGCTTGGGCCCATCGTTTGTTAGAAGAACGCAGCATGCAGCTTGACTCCTTGTCATCCTTCTTTAATGTGATGGCCCAGCTCTACGATGACCTGCAGCGTACCTCCGCCGCGGAAACCGCACTCCACATGCTCCAACGAGGCCGAAGAGCTGGAAGAGCTGTGGAGGACACTACGTTACCGACTTCAGGCGGTGAAGCGCAGACACCTACTTGAGCAATGCGGCCTTACGTCACCAGTTCCGTCTTGGTCTTTCAGAGGGGCTGAAAGACGAGCTGGCCCATGTGGGTGTACCAGAGACTTTGGAGTGATCGCACTGGCAATCCAGATTGATCGTCGGCTCCGTGAACGGAGAGTGGAGCGATATTCCCAGCAGTCTCGTCCAGTCTGGATGTTGCCCCGAGTACCCACTCCCAGACGTCCTTTTCCCACCAGTTCCGTCCCTATTGATACGGCTCCTGGTACACTGGTACCGGACACCTCGGAACCCATGCAGCTTGGACTCATGCAACCTTCCCTGACAGCAGAACGTCTTCACCGGAGACAGAACAATCTGTGTCTGTACTGTGGGGAGGCCGGTCACTATGTACGCTCCTGTCCCACAAAGCTGTGTAAGTGCTTCTCCATCTCTCCCTCAAGCTATCCGGCACCCTCTTCCAGCACTACTCACCTGGCTCTGTCTGTTCTTTTTCAGCTTCCGGAAGGTATGGTATCGGTCACCGCAATAATTGGCTCTGGAGCATGCAGCTGCTTTATTGACTTGTCATTTTCAGCACAACAGCATATTCCCCTTCGACCCAAGTCACAAGGACTCTCCGTATTTTTGGCAGATGGTTCACACATCAAGTCCGGATTGGTGACCCAAGAAACCCCTCCTTTACCCGTGCTCTTGGGAATCACAAGGAGCTCCTGAGCTTGGACGCCATCGCTTCCCCCCTATTTCCAGTCATTTTGGGGCTGCCTTGGCTTCAGGCACATAACCCATCCATCAACTGGGCCTCTGGAGACATCAAGTTTCAGTCTTCCTACTGCCAGAACCACTGCTTGCCGATGCCCCTCAGTTCCCCCAGTATCTTGCTATGCACCGACTCTGATGAAGAGACACAGTCTCTCGTACCTGAACCCTACCACGAGTACCTGGATGTTTTTAGCAAACAAGGGGCTGAACCTCTCCCACCACACCGTCCCTATGATTGCCCGATTTAGTTACTCCCAGGAGCTGAGATTCCCTTCGGTCGGATCTTCCCTCTATCAGAACGTGAGTTGAGAACCCTTAAGGAGTACGTGGAAGAAAACCTGAAGAGAGGGTTCATCCGCCCATCCGCCTCCCCGGCAGGGGCGGGAATCTTCTTTGTACAGAAGAAGGACCATTCCCTTCGGCTCTGTGTTGACTGCCGGGAACTGAACAAGATCACAGTTGAAAATCGTTACCCCCTTCCACTGATCCCTGAACTTTTTCAAAGACTGAGGTCTGCTTCTTTGTTTACTAAGCTGGACTTGAGGGGAGCCTACAATCTGGTCCCCATTTGTGAAGGGGACGAGTGGAAAATGGCCTTCCGTACCAGGTTTGGCCATTATCTGGTGATGCCTTTCGGCCTTTGTAATGCCCTGGCTACTTTTCAACATTTTGTCAATGACATTTTCAGAGATTATCTAGATGTCTTTGTAATTGTTTACCTGGACGACATCCTAGTCTTTTCCGCTTCCCTGGACCAACACCGGGAACACGTCAAGAAGGTCCTCCACCGTCTTCGGCAACATAGGCTGTACGCCAAACCAATAAAATGTGAGTTCGAAAAACGGAGTATTCAGTTTTTGGGACTAGTAATTTCTTCCACAGGCATCAAGATGGACCCACAAAAGGTCTCTGCCATCCTGGACTGGCCAGCACCCTCAGACAAAAAGGGGGTACAACGTTTTGTGGGTTTTGCCAATTTCTATAGGAGATTTATTAAAGGATTCTCCGCTATCATTGCTCCTATTACGCAGCTAACTATGCAAAACAATCATTTCTGTTGGACCTCTGAAGCACAGGCCGCCTTCAGTACTTTGAAGGGACTATTCACCACCGCACCAATCCTGAGCCACCCTGATCCCACTTTTCCTTATCTACTTGAAGTGGATGCCTCAGAAACGGCTGTAGGTGCGGTCATTTCCCAACGTCAGGGTCTTAAAGATTTAGTCCACCCTGTGGCTTTTTTCTCCCGCAAACTTTCACCAGCAGAGAAAAATTGCGATGTGGGTGATCGGGAGCTCTTGGTCATCAAGGCCGCCCTGGAGGAATGGCGGTATCTATTAGAAGGGGCAGCACACCCTATTCTGATCTATACAGATCATAAAACCTTGAATATTTAAGGACAGCCAAGCACCTGAAGCCACGCCAAGCTCGTTGGGCATTATTTTTCTCCCGATTTTCTTTCCACATTACGTACTGGCCTGGATCAAAGAACGTTAAGCCTGATGCGCTCTCCCGGATGTTTGACGACCCTAAGGAGACTTCAGTGCCAGACACCATCCTATCCCAAAACCACTTTCTGCTGCTTCAACCTGACCTGCTGTTCCTTATGCAACAAGCCTCGAAGGATGTCCCCTGCCTCCCTGGAATTACATTATCTTCCTGAGATGGACTATTGTGGCAGGGTAACAACATTTTTGTCCCTGAAAGCACTCGAGTGATGATCCTGGGCCTGTGCCATGATCACCCTTTGGCGGGTCACTTCGGGGTTCACAAGACTCTGGACCTGATACAACGCACGTTCTGGTGGCCTGATTTAGTAAAGGACTGTAAACAGTATGTACGAGCATGCCCCATCTGTAGAATAGAAATTCACTCGGTGCATGGAGAACTTCGCTGCACTGAAAAGCGCACTTGTGGTTCTTAATAAGAGCCAAGCACCATTATTTCCCTTGTACTGAATAGTATGGAGCACTACTCCCTGGGAATATGCTGGACCTGATACAACGCACGTTCTGGTGGCCTGATTTAGTAAAGGACTGTAAACAGTATGTACGAGCATGCCCCATTTGTAACCGGAGCAAGACAGTTAGAAGTAAAGCCTCGGGGCTACTCAGACCACTGCCAGTCCCAGAAAGGCCATGGAAAAGAATTTCCATGGATTTCATTGTTGAGCTCCCTCCATCTGAAGGTTGCTCTGTCATCTTTGTAGTGGTTGACCACCTATCAAAGATGGCTCCCTTTCTGCCACTAAAAAACACTCCCTCCGCCTCAGAGACTGCTCAAGTATTTGTCAAGGAGATAATCAGGCTTCACGGGATCCCAGCAGACATAGTTTCCGATAGAGGGGTCCAATTCACCTCCCGGTTCTGGAGATCCCTGTGCGAAACCCTAAACATCAAGCTATCCATGTCATCAGCATACCACCCTCAGACAAATGGACAAACGGAGAGGACAAATCAAACTCTCGAACAGTATATTCGGTGCTTTACCACGTTTGTCCAGGATAACTGGGTGTCATTATTACCTTTAGCGGAATTTGCCTATAACAACGCCACAGGCCAGTCACCATTCTTTGCCAACTACGGGTTCCACCCATCTTTCTTCCCTTGTGTTGTCTCGGAGTCCACGGTCCCTGCAGCTCGGAGTGTCGCTGAATTCCTCAATCTCAACAGCAAACTGTTACAGAAAGCGATGGTCAAGGCACAGGCAGCCAACAAGGTGATCTTCGACAAAAAGAGGAAAGGTGAACTGATCCTCCAACCAGGGGACAAGGTTTGGCTATCAACAAATAACCTCCGCTTGGCCTGCCCCTCTAACAAATTGGCACCTAAATTTATAGGGCCATTTCCAGTAAAGAGGAAACTTAACGAGGTATCCTACGAACTGATCTTGCCTGATTCACTTAAAATCCACCCTGTATTTTACACTTCGCTGTTAAAGCGTGCCTTACAAAATCCTTTCCGGGTAGGGATTCTAGGCCTCCTGACCCTGTGGTGATTGACGGTGATGAGGAATTTGAGGTGGAAGCTATCTTGGACTGCAGAAGGACGAGGAACCAAATATAATTCCTGGTTAAATGGAAGGGCTATGGCCGAGAGGAGAATTCCTGGGAGCCCGAACAGGATGTCCATGCCCAGGAATTAATTTGGGCTTTTTTCCGTGGCCATCCTCAGAAAAGGAATCTTTTGGGCACCCGGAGGTTGCCCATAAGGAGGGGGCAATGTCATGGATCCACTGCCATGCGCAGGCGCACTGGCGCAGCAAACTGGCGAATGCCTATGCGCATGCGCGTATGTAGAGGCGCCTTGAATAGCTAGAGGCTACCTTAGAATAGCTCGAGGCTATCTTACAATAGCTTGAGGCTACCTTGCAATAGTTCAAGGCTACCTTACAATAGTTTGAGGCTACCTTGGAATAATCAGAGGCTACCTTGGAATAGTCAGAGGCTACCTCGGAATAGTTCAAGGCTACCTTAGAATAGTTCGAGGCTACTAAATTGGCGCCAAAACGGCCTATTTAAACACAGCAGTCACTCCATGTAATTGCTGCGTTATCTTCAGCTCTTCCTTGTGATCCTGTGTTCCTGTGTACCTGTTGTTCCTGATTGTTTGACCCGGCTTCCTCTTGACCTTGCTACTTGCTGCCCGCCCTGACCTTTGGCTCGTCTGACTACTCTTTTGGTTATCCCTTGTCTGCTTCTCCGCTTCTGGACTGGAACCTGCACTCTGCCTGGCTGGGTGATCCTGGGGACCGCGACCTGGTGCTAGCTTGCAGCGTAGTCCATCCCCACCACTAGGGGCTCTGGTGAAAAAGAGCTAACACTTAGACTCCGCACCTCAGGTGAACCTATGTCCTTATCAGAGTACTTACCTTAGTGTCCATCTGGCATCCAGCTCTGCTACCGCGGCCTTTCATCAGGTGAGAGTTCTCTCTATTAGTCAGGCTCCACCTGCCATCCTGACAACAAGCCACAAAGTAAATCAAAATTTCCTGTATCTTCCCTGAGCCAAATCCTCCTAATGTGCATCTCACACGCTCCCCTCCCGGGCACACATAGCTGCCAACATTTCAAAAACGTTTTTAGGGGCACCTTTATTTTCTGTGTGTATAGCAAACAGCTGTAGGCGGAGCAAGTACTTTGATTAGGGGCAGGGCAATCATTTAATATGGGCGTGGTTCTACAAGGAGGTTATATGTGTGCTTCCATCAGGGATCTGACAGCAATGAAAGGGTCAATCATATCCAGCTACGAGCTAGCACTGAAAGGGTTAATTATGTACAGCCAGTGAGGATATGCTAGCAATAAAAGGGTTAATTATATCTCTAGCCACCAGGGGGTCTTACTAGCCTACGACATGGCTAGAGATGCTATTAACTCTTTCATTGCTCACAGTACATAATTAACCTTTTCACTGCTAGCCGATCCCTGGTGGCTAGAGACATGCTTAACCCTTTTATTGCTAGCAATGCATAACTAACCCTTTCACTGCTAGCAGATCCCTGGTGCCTAGAGACATGCTTAACCCTTTTATTGCTAGCAGTGCATAATTAACCCTTTCACTGCTAGCAGATCCCTGGTGGCTAGAGACATGCTTAACCCTTTTATTGCTAGCAGTGCATAATTAAGCCTTTCACTGCTAGCAGATCCCTTGTGGCTAGAGACATGCTTAACCCTTTTATTGCTAGCAATGCATAATTAACCCTTTCACTGCTAGCAGATCCCTGGTGGCTAGAGACATGCTTAACTATTTTATTGCTAGCAGACTCTTGCTGGCTGTATATAAGTAACCCTTTCATTGCTAGTAGATCCCTGGTGGCTGGAGACATGATAAATACTAATATTGCTAGCAGTACTGCGGTGGAAATTAATGGGGTCTGGCGCATAGAAATTCACTCGGTGCATGGAGAACTTCGCTGCACTGAAAAGCGCACTTGCGGATCTTAATAAGAGCCAAGCACCATTATTTCCCTTGTATGTAGCACTATTACCTTGGAATATGCTGGTTTGTTTTTTTGTAGTTTTATTTGAGAACTTGGATAGGAGAAGGGATGAGTGGGATACTCCAACTTGAATGAACTATGCACAAATTGCTAGATATAGCAATGAGTGCTGCAAGGCCACTGCTTCACCTTGTCACTAGCAGTGAAGAAGAATTTAATGAACTTGTATTGCTCTGTGAATCGCTTTTCAGGGCCCAACTAGGCACCCCCTTTGTCCCTATTCTTCAGGGTTCTACATGGCACCCCTTTACTGTAACTCTCTCTGTGTGAGCTGGCTCCGTGATCCCCTGACTTCATTGGAGTGGTCCCCTTCCTGGGCAGACCCTTTGGCAAGTCCCTTAGTACATTGGTTCTCAATTCCGGTCCTCGGGACCCACTAACAGGCCAGATTTTAAGTATTACCTTGGGGGATGCAGACTAGAATACCACAATCACTGAGCAGCAAATGAGATCACCTGTGATGTAATTTAGTTATCTTGCAAACCTGGCCTGTTGGTGGGTCCCGAGGACTGGAGTTGAGAACCACTGCCTTAGTACTCACGGACACTGCTTTTCCCGGAAGACTCTGCCAGCAGCTCCACCGTCAGCTTCAGTGGATCCTCTGCAGCTCAGCTCTACACCTGGTTCACTAGGCCGACTGCCTAAGACCACCTTCCTCATACACAGCAGGAGGAGAGACAGCCGTCTGCCTCCTCCTGGGACTCTGCTTCCTGCCAAAGATGTCCTGTCACATGTCCCCCGGCCTTTATGAGCAATCCCAGGATGCATTGCATGAATGCCCTCCCACTGGGACTCCCATAAAAGCCAATGTGTCACTGGCCGGGTTTCCTCCACTGTCCAACAAGCTCCCTCATTGGATACAGTGGGGACACTCCCTCAGACCCAGTGAATCACACCTGGAAACATGTGACAGGAAACCTAATAGATCAGGCTCCCCTGATAAGCAGAAGGAGTAATAGATGCTTTTGCCTAGCACCCACCTACCTAGGAGGGTGCTACAAGTACAATGTACAGCTCTTTTGTATAAAGAAATCATAGCACACTCAGCGACAAAGAGAAAAAACAGGCAAAAAGCTGTGTCATGGTCAATGTCAGCAGAACCAGTCCTGCTCCAACACAGGATGCTTGTTTATTTATGCTCAGGCAAAAAGGGTTTACAGGGGAGAGGGGGCGTCAACACAACCAATCAAAGACATGTATATTTTCAAAAGTACAATAGAAATGGGAGTGTATGTAAATGAACCAACTGAGCCATGTGCAAGAGTCTCCAGCCGTTGGGTGCAAGGAGGAACCATGCACTATTGATAATGGGGACCCACGTATAGGAAAATGGCTGCCAAACACTATACAATGGAACTAGCGTGGATTCTCATGAACGCAGCCACGTCAGTACATACGCATGCACTCCCGTCATAACCTGTTAGAGTGAATCCTATATAATATAGTTCATAAAAACCATATTTGATAGTGATTATGCTACTGTTCCAGTAAATTAGACTATATCTGCAAAGGAAAATAGCAGCAGTGTTTCAATCAAGCGAATCAAGCATAACAGAAAGCTACCAGTCATTATTCCAGCTAAAGGGCAGATACTTATCAAAACATATCTCCGCCAGTGAATACCGGGGCCCCGGCTGGCTGATATACATTTGCACGGTGGAGTTTGCATCGCAATGCCATAGATCCAGACTGGCCACTCAGATCGTCCGCCGTTTGGGAGATCAGGTGAGTGGTATGAAGTCTCCATTTAATGGAAGGTTTCCACAACTAACAGGTCTTTCCTCAATGCTGGTTAAAGCCATATTTGCTGTGCATAAAGATTACCGGTAAACCGACACTGGGAGACATACTGGCAATTTAAATAAAGCACTTCCTGAAAAATGTCCACACAAATATTAATACAATTTCCACAGCAGTACATAATTAACCCTTTCACTGCTAGCAGATTCTTGGTGGCTAGAGACATGCCTAACCATTTAATTGCTAGCAGATCCTTGTTGGCTGTACATATTTAACCCTTTCATTGCCAGCAGATCCCTGGTGGCTAGAGGCATGATTAACCCTTTTATGGCTAGAAAATCATTTCTGGCTGTACATAATTAACCCTTTCGCTGCTAGCAGATCCCTGGTGGCTGGAGACATACTTAACCATTTTATTTCTAGCTGATCCTTGTTGGCTGTACATATTTAATCCTTTCATTGCTAGCAGATCCCTGGTGGCTAGAGACATGTTTAACTCTTTTATTGCTAGCAGTGAATAATTAACCCATTCACTGCTAGCAGATCCCTGGTGGCTAGAGACATGCTTAACCCCATTTATTGCTAGCAGATCCTTGCTGGCTGTACATAATTAACCATTTCACTGCAAGCAGATCCCTGGTGGCTGGAGACAAGCTTAACCATGTTATTGCTTGCAGATCCTTGTTGGCTGTACATATTAACCCATTCATTGCCCGCAGATCCCTGGTGGCTAAAGACATGATTAACCCTTTTATTGCTAGCAGTGCATAATTAGCCCATTCACTGCTAGCAGATCCTTGCTGGCTGTAGTTAATTAACCCTTTATTGCTAGCAGATCCTTGCTGACTGCAGATAATGAATCCTTTCATTGCTAGTAGATCCCTGGTGGCTAGAGACATGATTAAGCCGGCTACCTCACACACACTTCCCCCTGCTCTTAGAACCTAACTTGTCACTTTTAACCCTTCTTATGTCCCTGCAAATTAATCCTGATAGAAAGTTTGGCAGCTAAAGCCCCGTACACACGTAGCGATTGTCGGCCGAACGATCAGCCGTCTTTTGTCCGGTGCTGTCCTGTCGGTTGAAAAGTGCTAAAGACTGCACACGAATTTTGTCGGCCAACAACAGCCAACTGCAGAAGTGATGTCATGTGATGGTTAACTTTCCGTGTGTTTTTTCTTCTCTGAGCATGCCCAGTCTTGCTCATCTGCTGTTTGTCGGCCAAATTCTGTACTGACTGAGGAACAATCGGCCGTTCTGGTGTTGGCCAACAAAAATTTTAAAGCCTGCACACCAGATTCTGTTCGGCCGAAAAGTCGCAGTCGGTTGTCGGAAGCATCATACTAACAAGCCGACAATCGGCCGATCGGACGTTGGCCGAATATTTACGGCCGACAATCGCTACGTGTGTACGGGCCTTTACCGCCCCAAACATCACAACTTCATCTCACCTCCCTCCCTGCCTGGTGGTGTCAGCAGCCTCCTGGCAGTAATAGTAGCTATGTTCTGCCTCTGAGTTCACAGCATACGGCAATGGGGATCGGGGGAGAGGGGCGAAATGTGAATATATGAGAGCACAGAGCGAATCTGCACAGGAGATTGCTGGGGGAGAGAGGACGGAGATTTGAAGCTTCTATCTAAATACACATACCGCCGGCAGTGTATGTATTTAGAAGCAAGGACACTGCCGCTGGCCCCCCAGCCCAGATTCCTGGACTGAGCTATAGTGGGACAGAGTACTAGAAAGCGTGACTGTCCTGGGCAGTTCGGGACAGTTGGCAAGTATGCTCATAGTGGGAGGGTTTCAGCTACAGTGCTGTCAATCCAGAGAGTAGTGGGCGGGACTGGGTTGCCCAACTATTTACTGATATGCCACAGGCTTGTGTAGCAGCAGTGGCAATGTTGATAGCAACACCTCCTACAACATTTCATTCCACTGTAGTGCAAGCAGGCACAGCATACATGAGAGAGGCAACTCTGCTCTGAATTCAGGAGCAGTGCAGCATAGTTGCCAGTGCCACACCATCACAGAAAGCTGCATTAGGTGGGCTTCACTGGAAGGATCCACAGATATTTTTGGGACTGCAGACTGATCACAAGGGAGGCATGTTGGACAGTGGGAGGAAACTTGACCAATGGGTGCACAGGCTTTAATACAGTCCCGGTGATTGGCAGAGACCGGCAGTCTCAGTGCATTGTGGGATACTGTATAAAAGCCTGGAGCACATGTGCTGCAGGGTCTTTGGCTAGTGAGCAGAGTCCCGGAGGGAGGGTGGCGGCTGCCTCCTCCTCTGTAGTGGTGGCACGTGGTCGCAGGAGAACTGACTAGAGGGGGAGAGACACTGGAAACCCTTAATAAACAGTATCGTGAGTACAGGGGATTGTGTCAAGGGGCCTGACCTGAGGGGGGCCACCCCAGAGTAGGATGGTCAGAGGATGGGTGTCAGTGTGTCAAGTGAAAGGGTATACTAGGAGAGTATCCTGAAGAGAATTAGTTCATCAAGTCTGGATAGAGACTTAATCCAAATTCACATAGTGGCTGGGTGAAATCAGCAGCCTGGCTGCATCATCAGACAGGAGTCCTCATATCTTGTGAGTAGTTAATCTGGAGTATCCCACTATTCCCTTCTCCCATCCCTATTTAAAATAAAACACCAAAAACAACTACAAACCCTTCTACTGATCATTGATTGAGCCAAGAAGTAAAGTGTTAAATTGTGAATACCAGAGTTTCTAACGGTAACCCAGGGGGACCTGAAAGTGTGTTATCCAGCAGTCCTCAAGGGGGCAGTGCTACATTTGAGGGCTCGTCCGGGATTCACCTCTGGGTTACCGCAATGGTTGCTAGCGGCAACGGCAGAGCAGTCCCGCCAAGTAATGTTATGCTGTCCAAGTACGGAGCAAGAGAGTTGATGGAGAAGAAATGCACTGTATTGTACAAAATGACTGTGTCTGCTTTACAGTAATCGGTGCAAGTGTGGATGAGGAGAGTGGTGACCTGGGGCACAGGGATCGGTGTGTCGGGGGGTCATGTCTGTACAAGTACTGTGAGGAAAAATGTTGACCGTGCAATTCATGACAGCGGGACAGTTTTCCTAGACAGTATGAGAGGTCAGCTGGCTTGGGAAGAAAGAAGTGCAGCTGAGGCCCAGGTACAGACGAAAAGGGCAGGTGTGTGTGTGTCAGTGAACACAATCTGCCATGCAGTAACATTTGTGCTGGCTAGGCAGAGTTGCGGCAGCAGTGAAGAGGTTACTGTACCGTGTGGGAAAGCGCGCGCCGAAGAGATCCGCCTAACAGGAGGAGCCATCGCTGGAGAGTCAGCTAGTCTGGAGTTGTGGGCGGGGTTGGCGCCCACAGACTGTCAATCTGAAAGGAGGAAGAGGAGAGCTGAGACATCACTTCCGCCTCCAGGTGTAGCTGAGGAGCAGACACGTGTGTGGAGGAGCAAGATGGCGGATGCCGGACTGAGCCGGAGCGCAGGGGACATCCCACGTGTTGGCGGAGTACCTTAGAAGCTGATGGAATCACCAGAGTTGGTCCTGTGGGACACCGGAGTTCGGTTGGTGCCCAACGGAAGACTGGCACTGTGCTGTGGAGGAGACAAGGAACATCTTGGGCTGGTATGTGGCTGGTGCTTGAATGTGTCCTTGCGGCTACAGGCCTGGAGTCAGTGTGGACACTGCGGCAAACTACTTGTGCAGGCGGTGAAAAGTGACTGTCGGCCCAGGAAGTTGTGTGTGAGCTGGGAGACAGGATTCACTCAGGAAGCGCTGGTGCCTATGAGGATCCCTGTGGGCAGAGGAAGAGGAGTGCCGAGTGCGCTACTGGAGCCGGGGCCAGTGGTGCAGACTTACACTGCCATATGCCAGACCAGGGAGGCTCACACCCCGGAGGTGAAATGTACCCAGGTGATACAGGCAGAGTGGCAGCCAGGAAGAGGGCCAGCTATACCATCACAGGCAGAATCCACAGCTTCAATCAAGGCAGAGGGGAATTAATGGACTCCCAGGAGAGAGGCCTCCAGTGTGTCCAGTGGAGAGGAGGTCAGAGCCATTGTTGTAGGGTCACCAAGCTTCCAGCATCGGTTCTGGTCCTTGGAAGAAGGAATAGATCTGTGGAAGTCAGAGAAAGAGACAGAGTGGGACTGGGGAGCAGATGAAAGGAGCAGCTCTGCAAGTCTCAGCTTACCTGATGAGGGGACAAGGGATTCAGTGGTATGCATGCAGTGTGCCAGGAATTTGGGGTTCTGTGAGGCCTATGCTACGAGGGTCCCAGATTTGTCCTACACCTGGAACGAGGCCTACTCAAAGCTCATCAGGAGAACAGAGACCCTATACTCCCCACCTGGAAGAGGAAATCGACAGACCCTTCCCAGGTTCTCAAGATGTCAACGTTTCATACAAAGGAAGGTGGCCCTGGAGTATGGGTACGATTACCCCTATGCTCCTCGGGAAATTATGTTGGAGATCAAGATCAGAAGAGAAGAGTGGTGCAGCGATGCGATTTGGGAGTTCCTTTACATCCCCAAGCCGTATCGGAACAAAGAAAGGCCTAAGCTATGGGACACCTTCTGCTCTGTAAAGATCAACTGGAACTTAGGTCCAGGAGAACTGACTAGAAAGGGAGAGACACTGGAGACCCTCGAAAAACAGTATCGTGAGTACAGGGGCTCGTGTCAAGGGGCCTGACCGGAGGGGGGCCACCCCGGAGTAGGATAGTCAGAGGACGTGTGTCAGTGTGACAAGTGAAAGGTGAAACTAGGAGAGTATCCTGAAGAGAATTAGTTAATCGAGTCTTCTGGATAGAGACTTAACCCAAATTCACCTAGTGGCAGGGTGAAATCTGCAGCCTGGCTGCATCATCAGACAGGAGTCCTCATATCTTTTAATAGTTAATGTGGAGTATCCCACTATTCCCTTCTCCCATCCCTATTTAAAATAAAACACCAAAAACAACTGATAATAAGGGACTATATCGTAGAGTTTGCTAAAGACAACAACATCATCAGCAGTAATCAGCACGGGCTTACAAATGGGCGTTCTTGTCAAACCGATCTCTTAACATTCTACGAGGAGGTGAGCTGTGAGCTAGATAGGGGCAGACCAGTGGATGTGGTGTACTTGGATTTCGCTAAGGCGTGTGATACAGTTCCCCACAAGCGCTTAATTTATAAAATAAGGTCTGCAGGCATCGACCGCAAGGTTTGCTCTTGGATACGGAACTGGCTAAAAGGGCGTGTCCAAAGGGTGGTAATAAACAGCGCATACTCAGACTGGTCTGAGGTGGTAAGCGGGGTGCCCCAGGGCTCAGTCCTGGGACCAACCTTGTTCAATTTATTCATAAACAGCATTGAGGACGGGATTAGTAGTTCTATATCAGTTTTTGCAGATGACACAAAATTGGCCAGGGAAATAACTGCACAGCATGAAGCAGATATCCTTCAGAATGACCTGGACAAAATAACGGAGTGGGCAACGACATGGCAAATGAGGTTTAATGTGGAGAAGTGTAAGGCTTTGCACTTGGGGACTAAAAACATAAAAGCACAATACACGTTTGGGGGGGAACCTTTGGGGGAATCAAAAATGGAGAAAGATCTGGGAGTCTTGGTAGATGATAAACTAAGCAACAGCATGCAATGTCAAGTGGCAGCTGCCAAAGCCGGCAGAATATTGGCATGCATAAAGAAAGGGATGTATTCCAGAGATAAAACTATAATCCTTCCACTTTATAAAACTCTGGTACGACCACATCTGGAGTATTCTGTCCAGTTCTGGTCGCCGGTCCTCAGGAGGGATGAGTTGGAGCTGGAGAAAGTCCAGAGAAGGGCAACTAAACTAATTAGGGGAGATTGGAGGACCTTAATTATGAAGAGCGTCTGCAATCGCTTGATTTATTCTCCCTGGAGAAGAGACGCCTGAGAGGGGACATGATAGCAATTTATAAATATTTCAATGGTGATTTCAGCATAGAAAAAAAGCTATTCAGTCGGAAGGATTGCATGAGGACTAGAGGGCATACAATGTGATTAGAGGAGAAGTGTTTTAACCTCAGGCAACGTGGGGGGTTCTTTACTGTTAGGGCTACAAGATTGTGGAATTCTCTACCACAAGAGGTGGTTTCTGCGGGAAGTATGGTGGCTTTCAAAAGACTCTTAGGCGTACATCTCAAGAATCAGAACATTCAAGGGTATGCAAGATGATTACGGCCACACACACTTACACAGGTTGAACTAGATGGACTATTGTCTTTATTCAACCTCACCTACTATGTAACTATGTAACTACAAACCCCTGGACTTATCATTGACAGAGCCAAGAAGTAAAGTGTTAAATTGTGAATACCAGAGTTGCTAACGGTAACTGAGGAGGACCCGAAAGTGTGGTATCCAGCAGTCCTCAGGGGGGCAGTACTACACATGCATGGAAACATACAAAATGTGTGGCATGCGGGCATTATGGCCCAACCTCTTCGCCACTGCACATATGCGTTATGTGGGCAGCAAGAGGTTAAAGCCTGCCTTTTTTCTAGACGTTTTATAAAATTCTGGCCTTTCAGGGATCCCAGCGAAGAGTTAATGGCCGTGCAGTTCACCGAAGATAAAGGCCTTTCCCTGGCAGTGACACACTGGCTTGTTTTGTTGTCACTTTAATAAGATGTGCTTTGGGCACGATGGGGACAGAATGGCACATATATTCCCAGGTGACAGAGCAGAGAAAAGTAGGTTTTCTTGTTGTTTGTCTCCTGAATATTGGTGAGTGACAGCATCCCATTATGAGGCGGCTGGGAACACAATGGTCCGATAACAGGCCGGGTCACGTGACCAGGATTTCTCTCACTATACAGAGAAAGATCTCACTTCATCGCCACCACAGACACATGGAGGAGACACGAGACAAAATGCTTCAGATAAATAAACTCCATTTCATTTCTGCCACCGTCACAGGCTAAATACAGTATCTCACAAAAGTGAGTACACCCCTCACATTTTTGTAAATATTTTATTCTATATTTTCATGTGACAACACTGAAGAAATGACACTTTGCTACAATGTAAAGTAGTGAGTGTACAGCTTGTATAACAGTGTAAATTAGCTGTCCCCTCAAAATAACTCAACGCACAGCCATTAATGTCTAAATCGCTGGCAACAAAAGTGAGTACACCCCTAAGTGTCAATGTCCAAATCGGGCCAAATTAGCCATTTTCTCTCCCCGGTGTCATGTGACTCGTTAGTGTTACAAGGTCTTAGGTGTGAATGGGGAGCAGGTGTGTTAAATTTGGTGTTATCGCTCTCACTCTCTCATACTGGTCACTGGAAGTTCAACATGGCACCTCATGGCAAAGAACTGAAAAAAAGAATTGTTGCTCTACTGTATACTGTATAAAGATGGCCTAGACTATAAGAAGATTGCCAAGACCCTGAAACTGAGCTGCAGCACGGTGGCCAAGACCATACAGCGGTTTACCAGGACAGGTTCCACTCAGAACAGGCCTCGCGATTGTTGACCAAAGGTGCACATGTTCAGCGTCATATCCAGAGGTTGTCTTTGGGAAATCGATGTATGAGTGCTAATAATGACACTCTAAAAATGTCAAATATCAGGCAAAAAGGATTAACCCTAGTGAAGAAAAATATATATGTTAAAACTGTTAAAAACAAATAAAATACATATAAAATTCACTGAAAGTCCCACAGTCCTTTAGCCATAAGTGCAGGAGTGTAAATAAGTGTTCCAGCAGGAATCCCAATAACAGTGAGATGTAGGAGGGATCACCTCAGTTTCCACCACCAAGTGCCGGGGATAGTATATAGATGGCAACTCACCAAAGCACCATGCTCAATCACTCTCGCGAAATGAGCCAGATTCGCATTGATAAATGTATGGTCCAATGTAGGTTCCACCTCCTAGTTTACCATTCATCCACCGATAATCCAGTACATATAGGAGAACACAAAAAGAGCCTCCACTAGTGCAATATTGTAAAAACCGTTTATTCATAAAAAACATAACAATATATGCACTCACTTGGTAAATGTAAAAAACAAGCCCATCAAGAACACAGCGGTGAGGTAGACAGCCGTTGCTGCCGCGACCTGGCTCCACGCCAAGAAAGGGAACACCGGAAGTCTCCATCACCACGCGTTTCGTCACTTCCGACTTCAACAGACGCCCCCTGTTGAAGTCGGAAATGACGAAACGCGTCAGAGCGTGGCCAGACAGCATACCCGGCAACTGTTTAAAAAGCAGCCACTCACCTGTCCTACGATCCAGCGGTGTGCTTACCCCAATCAGTCTCCCCCGCTGTCCTTGGCCCCTGGCATCTTCACTATGGCCACCCAGCTTGCGGCTTCACAGCTGGGTGCCTACTACGCGTGCGCGAGTCACGCTGCGCATCATGGATGGTGGATGCAGTCTTCTGGGACCTGTCAGTGTCCCAGAAGACTGCAGGGAGGAGGAAGAAAGGACATGTCAAAATCGGGTACCTGCTCGTCTCCCCCACTCCTCAAAAGTGCCAATTGTTCAAGAGGAGTGGGGGGAACAAGTCCTTAAAGCAGAACTTCCCCTTTTGGGTGGAGCTCCACTTTAATGCTGGAAGAAATAGGGAACTGGGACGCTTCCACCAAAAGTTCATCCAATGGGCTATACAAGGAAAACATCAAAGGGGAGTTGTATGGAAACTGGAATAGAACAAGTGCCATCTTAAGAGCATTAAAGGGCCCCGGGCAATGCAGTGCACTGGGGCCCTGCCTACACAATCACCCACGAGAATAAGAATGCAAATTATCGATAAGGCTATATTATAGCAGTGCCAGACTATTGACAGCTTCCAAGTTCGGTTGCTGGGTGTAACGCTCCTGCGTTTCTTATATGGTGTGGATTTTCAGCTGCAGAAATAGTTCCACGTCAGTAGTCATGTAAGAGATATGCTGAGATACCATTCCCAACCTCAATGACTCATCATGTGTGGAAGGTCTTATTTCAGCCAGTAAATACACACAATTAGCAAGCTGGTTCCTAGAGTGACTTTATGTATGTGGTAACACAATGATGAAGGTTGAGGGATAGGTTGAGTGGAGGTGGTAGGTGATAGACACTTGAAGGTGAGACAGTAGCAGATGGATGCAGGAAGGTTTAGCAATGTTGTATGGTAGCAGATGACAGAATAGCAGGTGGACATACAAAAGAGATCAACCCAGTGCAGAAAAGTAGCAGTAGTCTCAAGAGCTAGCAATCTAGTTATGCAGATGTGATAAACAGTCTTTACTATGCAGAGCTAGATAGTGTAAGCTTAGTATAAGTTTATAGAGAATTCCCCTGCGGGGTACTTAGCACTATTAGCGATACAGCCGAAGGGTGGTTCAGGAGAGGCGGATGATCCAGTAGCGGGATACAGGGATCAGCGCAGCGAGGTTCCGTCAGCGAGGTAAGCTTGCAAGCATGGAAGCTTCAAGCAAGGTTAGCATCCAGGTAAGGGTGTTTGAACGAACACATGAGTGAGAACCGGCGATTTAAATAGCCATCTAGTCCGGCGCTGGGTGATGACAGCTCCAGTCTTAAAGGTGTATGCGCACCTTTCCAAAAGTAAATGGTGGGGCGCATACACTTGTGGAAAGTGTAATTTAGGGTACCAAAGGTACCGGAACATTACAATACCCCCCCCTTAAGGCCTGCTCCTGAAGGCCTCTGGAGCTGGTTTGTCTGGGTATCTCGCATGAAAATTGCGGATTAATCTAGGGGCATGTATGTCAGAGGTGTTTAGCAAGGTGTCGTCTTGGGGCCCATAGTTCTTCCATCTAACCAAGTACTGAAGTCTTCTTCTGTAGATACGAGAATCCAGAATCTCTTTTATCTCGTATTCTTCTCCACCTTCAACTTGTACAGGAGGGGGAGGTGGAATATTAGGCCTTATTCCTTGGTCCGGAACATGGGGTTTCAGTAGCGACACATGGAAAATGGGATGGATTTTTAGGTCCATTGGCAATGTAAGCTGCACTGCAGCTTTTCCAATAAGTTTCTTGATTGGGAAAGGTCCCAAGAACAGAGGTCCAAGCTTTTTGCTAGGGATCTTCAGTCTCAAGTTTTTTGTTGAGAGCCAAACGAGGTCCCCGATAGTATACTGTGGAGAAGGTCTTCTACGAAGATCATAGTACTTCTTTTGTTGACTATGAGCGTGTGCAATGGTAGTATTTAGTAAACCCAGAGAATCCTTTATTTGGGTAAGATAGTCCGAGGCTACTGGGTTATTTGAAGGAAGGATGCGTGGAGGGAGAATAGAGGGATGGAACCCATAGTTCAAGTAGAACGGACTCTGCTTGGTCGTACTGTGGGTTGCGTTGTTGTAGGCAAATTCTGCCAGGGGAAGAAGATCCAACCAATCATCCTGTTGGTAAGAAGTGTAACAACGTAAATACTGCTCGATGCATTGGTTGACTCTTTCAGTCTGTCCGTTGGTCTGCGGATGGTAAGGAGAAGTGAGCTTCCGCTCAATCCGTAGTATGTGACATAGTTCTTGCCAGAATTTAGAAATAAATTGGGATCCACGGTCAGACAGAAGAGTTTTTGGGATACCATGTAATCTGAAGACATGTTTCATCAGGAGTTCTGCCGTTTGTTTGGACGAAGGTAGTCTGCGAATAGCAATGAAATGTGCCATCTTTGTCAGATGGTCCACTGACACCAAGATGGTATTAAATCCTTTGGAAGGAGGCAATTCTACGATGAAGTCCAATGACAAAACCTCCCATGGAGTTTGGGGTATTGGTAGACTGCATAGTAGACCGGATGGTCTCGTAGTGTCAATTTTGGACCTGGCACAGACATTGCATGAAGAGACGAATTTTTGTATAGATGTTTTCATGTCAGGCCACCAGAATTGCCGAGAAATCAAATTGAAAGTCTTTGTCATACCCATATGTCCTGCCATAGGCACATCATGCGATAATTCCAAGATCTTGGTGCGTAGGGTAGGTGGTATGTAAAGTTTGTCGTTGTAGTAGAGGAAGCCTTCTGCATCAGTATTTAGTTGTGGTGGGGGTGAATCCAAACTTATACCATGCAGAACCTCTTCCTTCAAGGAACGGACAACTCCAATAATGCGTTTGTGAGGTATTATAGGAACGGAAGGAATTTCAAAGTAGTTTTCTTCAGTTAGTCGTGATAGTGCATCCGCCTTTTTGTTCTTATCTGCAGGTGTGTAGGTCACTAGGAAGTTAAACCTTAGAAAGAATAGTGACCATCGTACCTGTCGATGCGAGAGAGTTTTGCTAGTCTGAAGATATTGGAGGTTTTTATGGTCCGTGTATATAATTATTGGTAATTGGGTGCCTTCGAGTAAATGTCGCCAATTCTCCAGAGCCAATTTTATAGCAAGCAGTTCCTTTTCACCCACGGGGTAATTTATCTCGGGACTGCTCAGGGATTTAGAAAAGAAAGCGACTGGATGAAGTGGTGAAGTGTGGGTAGGTCGTTGGGAGAGTATTGCTCCTACTGCCATGTTTGACGCATCTACCTCCAGAATGTATTGGAGGGATGGGTCTGGATGGCGTAATATGGGAGCGGAAGTAAACCTTGTCTTTAACAAGTGGAAAGCCTTATTTGCTTCTTCTGACCATTTAAATGGTATTTTTATGCTAGTGAGCTGTGTGAGGGGTCTCACAATAGCAGAAAAGTTTTTTATGAACTTCCTGTAGAAATTTGAAAATCCCAGGAATCGCTGTAGCGCCTTGCGTGTAGTTGGTGTAGGCCAATCCTGAATGAAGGATATTTTACTCATGTCCATCTCGATTCCTGTTTTGGATGATGTAGCCTAGAAAGAGTACCTCATCTTTATGGAACAAGCATTTCTTCAGCTTCACATAAAGATTATGTGCAAGCAATCTCGATAATACAAGTCTTACATGTCTTATGTGTTCAGACAGGGTCCGTGAATATATAAGTATATCGTCCAGATATACCACAACACAGACATCTAGTAAGTCTTTAAAAATATTGTTTATAAATCGTTGGAAAACTGCAGGGGCATTGCATAGGCCGAATGGCATCACAAGATATTCGAACAATCCGTATCTAGTTCTGAATGCAGTCTTCCACTCGTGTCCATCACGGATTCGAATGAGATTGTATGCTCCTTTCAGGTCTAATTTTGAAAAATAGGTAGCTCCACGCACCTGCTCAATGAGCTCAGGGATAAGTGGTAGAGGATAGCGATCTTTTATTGTGATAGCATTCAATTTCCTGTAGTCGATGATAGGTCTGAGACTTGAATCTTTATTGCGAACAAAAAAGAGTCCTGCTGCTGTGGAAGAAGTGGAAGGTCTAATAAAACCTTTTTCCAAGTTCTCATCCAAATAGGTTTTGAGATGGGCAAGTTCATCCTGTGAAAGAGGATAAACATGACCGAACGGCAATTTGCTATTTGGGAGTAGATCAATGCTACAATCATAGTCTCGATGAGGAGGTAATGCTTGAGCATTTTTCTCAAGAAAAACCTCAGAAAGATCCTGATAACATAGTGGTGCAATCTCATCTGTCACCACAGACAGAATCTTCCCGGAAAACGGGAGGTTACACGTTTCCTCGCAATAACAAGAAGGGAAGGTCAAGGACCGTTTCTTCCAATCTATGGTTGGTTGGTGTGTGTGTAACCAGGGAAGTCCCAACACAATGGGAAACTGGGGTGAAGGTATTAAATCGAAGGTAGAAGTCTCCCTATGAGACTCGTTAATAGTGACTAGAAGTGCTTGTGTCTGATCGGTGATCGGACCAGAGGATAACGGAACACCGGTAATAAGACTTACTGAGACAGGTTTGAGTTTAGAAATAATAGGAATTTTATTTAAAGCGGCAAAACATATATCCATATAATTTCCACAAGATCCTGTGTCAATCATGGCCTTAGTAGTAATCCTGTTCTGGTCCCACTGTAATGTCAAAAAAACAGAAATGTAGGGGTTAGTGAATGAAGTTGTCAATCCTCCTAGAGAGACATGTGAACACTCACCCTTCTTTTTGTTGACTAGGGGACAGACGTTTATCTTGTGATCCGGGGATGCACAGTACAAGCAGAGATTTTCATTTCGTCTTTTGGCTTTTTCCATAGTTGATAGCGGTGGGCGTATGGTTCCTACCTCCATAGGAACGGCCAGACTCCGAGAGGAAACGGATAATGGCATTCCCATCTTTTCAGCCTTTCTTTCTCGTAGTCTTCTATCTATGGTAATACTGAATTGTATTAATGCATCCAGGGTTTTTGGCAGATCCGCTCGGGCGAGCTCGTCCTTAACGGCTTCTGATAGGCCAAGCCTAAATTGGGTTTTCAGAGATGCATCATTCCATTCTGAATCAAGGGTCCATCTCTTGAACTCTGCGACAAAGTCTTCTACAGGCCTCCTTCCTTGTTTCAAGGATCTTAACTGAAGATCAGCAGTACTCTGCCTATTGGGGTCATCATATAGGCTAGTGAGCTCTGCCAGGAACAAGGCATAGGAGTTGAGAAGCTGGTCGTTTTTCTCAAAAAGAGAATCTGCCCAGGCTCGAGGATCGCTTGATAGGTAAGAAATAATAGTACAAACCTTAATGTGATCAGTAAGGTAGGTACGAGGTTTTAGCAAAAAAAGTAACTCACATGCGTTTTTAAATTCGCGAAATTTTTTGCGATCGCCTGTAAATACCAAAGGGGGATTTATCTTGGGTTCAGGGGACTGAGCAGAGGTAAGTTGTGTCAGTCTAATTACCTGCTGCGACAGAGCCTGATTGTCTTCTTTTAATTCAGCAAGTGCGTGTATTAACGCAGATACTTGCTGTTTTAATTGTGTCACCTGAGTGGTTATTTCTGCTGAATCCATTTTTTGGTTCGTTCAATCTGTAACGCTCCTGCGTTTCTTATATGGTGTGGATTTTCAGCTGCAGAAATAGTTCCACGTCAGTAGTCATGTAAGAGATATGCTGAGATACCATTCCCAACCTCAATGACTCATCATGTGTGGAAGGTCTTATTTCAGCCAGTAAATACACACAATTAGCAAGCTGGTTCCTAGAGTGACTTTATGTATGTGGTAACACAATGATGAAGGTTGAGGGATAGGTTGAGTGGAGGTGGTAGGTGATAGACACTTGAAGGTGAGACAGTAGCAGATGGATGCAGGAAGGTTTAGCAATGTTGTATGGTAGCAGATGACAGAATAGCAGGTGGACATACAAAAGAGATCAACCCAGTGCAGAAAAGTAGCAGTAGTCTCAAGAGCTAGCAATCTAGTTATGCAGATGTGATAAACAGTCTTTACTATGCAGAGCTAGATAGTGTAAGCTTAGTATAAGTTTATAGAGAATTCCCCTGCGGGGTACTTAGCACTATTAGCGATACAGCCGAAGGGTGGTTCAGGAGAGGCGGATGATCCAGTAGCGGGATACAGGGATCAGCGCAGCGAGGTTCCGTCAGCGAGGTAAGCTTGCAAGCATGGAAGCTTCAAGCAAGGTTAGCATCCAGGTAAGGGTGTTTGAACGAACACATGTGAGTGAGAACCGGCGATTTAAATAGCCATCTAGTCCGGCGCTGGGTGATGACAGCTCCAGTCTTAAAGGTGTATGCGCACCTTTCCAAAAGTAAATGGTGGGGCGCATACACTTGTGGAAAGTGTAATTTAGGGTACCAAAGGTACCGGAACATTACACTGGGTCTGGAGAACACACACACAGACGGGAGTCAGACTCGACTGTCCTCTGTGTGCCTGTTCCCGTGGAGGTTGACAGGCATTCCTGCAGTTGTGGGCTCCCCCTCCATGGCCCAAGTGGCCTGACAGCAGCGCAGGGCAATCAGGCTCTTGCCACCTGCTAAGTTTGGCAGTGGGATGCACACGGGAATCAAAACAAATGCTTGGCTGGGGATGGGTCGCTGGGCAGGTGGGGCCCCCTGGGCAAGTGGGGTCCCTGGGCAACTGCCCAGCATGCCCATTCCGTAAGATGGCCCTGAATAGCACTTTAAATGAGGAGAAGCAACTCTGGTATAAACATAAAGAGACAAGAAGGCTCTATCCAACACCTCTAGGGAGAAAAGCCAACCAGCAGCTGTAGAAGGAGGGGGAAAGCGAGGAGGCAAGATGGCTGCCTGACTCCTGAAACCAATTGGACTAGAAGTGACGTCGGCGGGGCGGCAACGCGTTTCGGCGCATTCGCAGAGCGCTCCTTCGTCGGACCTACACCCCAGTATGTCGGATCAGCAGAGCAGGAGGGAGAAACAGAGACTCAATGGGCGGGGACATGCTACTGGGAATAACAGAATATTTGATGCTGGAATTTATTTAATAACATATTTAAAACTGGTCTAAATGTAATTAGTGTCTAAATTGGTGATTGTAGACACCAATTACATTTAGCCCTGTTTTAAATATGTTATTAAATAAATTCTGGCACCAGATTTCCTGTTATTCCCCGTAGCATGTCCCCCGCTCATTGATTCCTCCCTCTTCTCTTCCACCCGGGTTGCTTTTAAGTCAATCTGACCTACTGGAGCGTAGGTCTGATGAGGGAGCGATCTGCCGATGCTCCGAAATGTGTTACCGCCCCCCACCTGACCTCACTTCTGGTCCGTGCATTCCACCGTGGTTCCAGAAGTCAGGCGGCCATCTTGCTTCCTCGCTTACCCCCACCTTCTACAGCTGCTGGTCGGCTTTTCTCCCTGGAGGTGTTGGATAGAGGCAGGAATCGATACTATTGACTGATATGCCTGTTTTATCCCCCCGATCTTGTAAGTGTTTTTAACCACTTATGCTATTAAAATACTGTTGAATGCACTTAAAAGCGCCTTCTTGTCTCTTTTTATACTTTCATGCTGAACTCCAGGTATTGATTTTATTGCATTGATACCTTGGTGTAGCTTGGATTATGTAACTATGAATATGTGGACTCTGGAAATCACTGAAGTAGCCTCCATTCCTCCAGTCATCACCAAAGTCTTCTGGGTCCCATGCCGAGCAGCTGCCCCAGGGCTGGCCCAAAACATTGTCCTGCCTGGGTCCAAGAATGAAATGCTGCCCCCCCCCCAAAAAAAAATCACGCCCACCAAAAGGCCCCCAAATCCATTATTTTATATAAATATAAAATTTAGAAAATATTATATATCCTGTTATCTTCTTCCATAACCCACCACCGGACCGGTCCACCAAACACCCACTGTCTGTCCTCAGTCCTCTTGTCACTCCTGTGTCTGTTGCAAGCACCACCTTAGAAGATCCAGCCTGCCCTGCATGAGAGGGAGTGCGCTTATGTCTGACGTCATTGCGCACACCAGGATCACGCGAGGGATGTTCTCAGGAGGAGACGCTCCGTCTCCTCATACTCATCAGTTTGCACTACATAAGACGGGGAAATGTTGCTCGTAACGCGCCGCAAACTGATGACACAAAAAACTGCTGAAAAAAAAATCCTGGGCGTCAATTTGCTGCCCTCTCAAAGTTCCGCCTGGGTCCAATGGACCCAGTGGGACCCATGGCCCAGAGCTTCCCCACTGTATAGTAAACACAGGGAGTTACTCACTTGGCATGGCTGCCATTTTTCTCAATGAATGCAAGGTGTTACCTCAATGGACTAGGAGGAGATGATGGTACTGCCCCATCTCGTCCGATCAGAAAATAACTTGCATTCATTGAGAAAAAATGTGCAGATCGGGCGACCTCCTGTGGTTACTCTGCAGCAGGGCAGCTGTTTCAGCACAGAAGCCGGAGGACAGCTGCAATCAATGTAGTAGCAGAGACTGCTAAAATGATTTCCAGCTTCCACAGAGATCCCACAGGTATGGAACACACCTTGTCAAAAATAAAGGAAAATTCCCAGCTCACTTACCAGCCAGCCTGCAACAAACCAACATGACCCTGTTCACGTTAAAAACAAGGGGTTTAATTTGTACACATTTGCAAATACATGTGTAAGCTGCAGAGGCCACATCACTGCACTCCAGTGTACTGCAGTCCCAACTCTATAATTTAAAAGCCTCCAAAGTTGGAGCACATACACTACATTGTCAAAAGTATTGGGACGCCTGCCTTTACACACACATGAACTTTAATGGCATCCCAGTCTTAGTCCATAGGGTTCAATATTGAGTTGGCCCACCCTTTGCAGCTATAACAGCTTCAACTCTTCTGGGAAGAATGTCCACAAGGAGTCTGTCTATGGGAATGTTTGACCATTCTTCCAGAAGCGCATTTGTGAGGTCAGGCACTGATGTTGGATGAGAAGGCCTGGCTCACAGTTTTCGCTTTATCCCAAAGGTGTTCTATCGGGTTGAGGTCAGCACTTTATGCAGGCCAGTTAAGTTCCTCCATTCCAAACTCGCTCATCCATGTCTTTATGGACCTTGCTTTGTTCACTGGTCCAAATCATTTTGTGGAGGGGGGTGTCAGGAAAGGGCTCACCTGCTGGTGGCACTGTGGCTCCCAGATCCATAGGCTGCAGTTCCAGTGTTCACTAGCGGGTGTCTCTCAGCAGCCAGGAGATCATCTCATGTAAGCAGTCATCTGATGCTCATGCTCTTCATTCCTGCCTTGGTGTTGTCTCCATGCACCTGTGACCTGCGATCATGTAGCCTGTTCCTGGACCCTGCAGCCTGATCCCGTTCCACCTGCTCTTTCCGTCTCCTGTTGGCCTCTCCCTGTCCTGTCTTGCTCCCTCTGCTTGATCTCCTGTATATGACCCTGGCTCTGTTTCACTTACGCTTTGCATTCCCTATTTGCTGTATATATTTGGTTTAGCCAGCTGTTCATTGGGTGTCACTATTTGGTTTTTCTGGTTTGTTTTACTCAGTTTGGTATTTTTGGAGGTGCGTTTACGTTTATGTTGTTCACTTATGTTTGAAAATAATTTTTTTTTTTACACTATATTTGTGTCTGATATTCTCTGTGGCAGTTCACACATTTCTGGTCACACCAGCAGCTGACGGTGGAATTATGATGTGGGGTTATTTTCGGGCTTGGCCTCTTAGTTCCAGTGAAGGAAACACTTAAGGTGTCAGCAAACCAAGAAATTTTGGACGATTTCATGCCTCCAACTTTGTGGGAACAGTTTGGGGATGGCCCCTTCACATGACCGCGCACCAGTGCACAAAGCAAGGTCCATAAAGACATGGATGAGCGAGTTTGGGGTGGAGGAACTTGACTGGCCTGCACTGAGTCCTGACCTCAACCCGATAGAACACCTTTGGGATGAATTAGAGCGGAGACTGCGAGCCAGGCGTTCTCGTTCAACCTCACAAATGCGCTTCTGGATGAATGGTCAAACATTCAAACCCCTTGGACAGCCTTCCCAGAAGAGTTGAAGCTGTTATAGCTGCAAAGGGTGGGCCAACTCAATATCGAACCCTACAGACTAAGACTGGGATGCCATTAAATTTTATGTGTGTGTAAAGGCAGGCGTCCCAATACTTTTGACAATATAGTATATATAATATACTATATAGTATATATAATATAATATAATATAATATAATCTGAATGTATTCCAGAGATAAAACTATAATCCTTCCACTTTATAAAACTCTGGTCCGACCGCATCTGGAGTATTCTGTCCAGTTCTGGTCGCCGGTCCTAGGGAGGGACGTGTTGGAGCTGGAGAAAGTCCAGAGAAGGGCAACTAAACTAATTAGTGGATTGGAGGACCTGAATTATGAAGAGCGTCTGCAATCACTTGATTTATTCTCCCTGGAGAAGAGACGCCTGAGAGGGGACATGATAGCAATTTATAAATATCTCAATGGTGATCTCAGCATAGAAAAAAAGCTATTTAGTCGAAGGGATTGCATGAGGACTAGAGGGCATACAATGCGATTAGAGGAGAAGCGTTTTAACCTCAGGCAATGTGGGGGGTTCTTTACTGTTAGAGCTACAAGATTGTGGAATTCTCTACCACAAGAGGTGGTTTCTGCGGGTAGTATGGTGGCTTTCAAAAGACTCTTAGATGTACATCTCAAGGATCAGAACATTCAGGGGTATGTGAGATGATTACGGCCACAAACACCTACACAGGTTGAACTAGATGGACTATTGACTTTATTCAACCTCACCCTACTATGTAACTATGTAACTACAAACCCCTGGACTTATCATTGACTG
The DNA here is from genome assembly GCF_965119305.1 of Pelophylax lessonae. Lineage (NCBI taxonomy): Eukaryota > Metazoa > Chordata > Amphibia > Anura > Ranidae > Pelophylax > Pelophylax lessonae. The sequence goes on along the minus strand of NC_138769.1, from coordinate 714,319,330 downwards.
AGCCAAGAAGTAAAGTGTTAAATTGTGAATACCAGAGTTGCTAACGGTAACTGAGGAGGACCCGAAAGTGCGTTATTCAGCAGTCCTCAGGGGGGCAGTACTACACATGCATGGAAACATACTAAATGTGTGGCATGCGGGCATTATGGCCCACCCTCTTCGCCACTGCACATATGCGTTATGTGGGCAGCAAGAGGTTAAAGCCTGCCTTTTTTCTACTTCTCAAGGATCAGAACATTCAGGGGTATAAGAGATGATTGCAGCCACACACACCTACACAGGTTGAACTAGATGGACTATTGTCTTTATTCAACCTCACCTACTATGTAACTATGTAATAATAATAGATAGATTAAGGGCAGGTATGCCTGAAGGTAGCCCACCAATCCTTAAAGGTACAGGCACACACTGGACACCCAGCAATAGCACAATGGCAGCGAAGGTATCTCACTAATTCATCAACTATACAGACAAAATGGCAACCACCCCAACCCATAACCGGCTTTTACAGAAAGGAGCAGATGGAAAGGCAACAAGCAAAAATTCCCAGCTCACTTTCCAGCCAGCCTGCATCAAACAAAATTGACCCTGTCTAACAATTCATATTAAAAAGAAGGGGTTTAGTTTGCACACATTTGCAAATAAATGCGTAAGCTGTAGAGGCCACATCACAGCACCCCAGTGTACTGCAGTCCCAACTCTATAATTCGAGAGTCTCCAAGGTTGGAACACACCATTCAGCTTTAACAAATAATCCATTTATGTCAATGGGGCCCATTCCCACCAGGATGAGTGCTTTTCAAAAAAAGCATCAGTTTGGAGTGCCTTGCCCTGCAATTTCCTACCAACTCAACCAAAAGTGTTTGTATTGCCAAAACCTTGTTTTTTTTTTAAGTTTTGGAAAGAGCAGAGAAGGCTCACTTCCTGTCTTGGAGGCGCAACAGGAAATAAGAGAAGATCTCTTCAAAGTGAGGGGGTGCCTATAGCATAGCCCTTCTCATTGCAAGCTTCATTTCAACTTTCGACTGTTGTGTCAGCAAAATGTTTTCAGATGGCCTCACTGCCAAATCCGAACCGAATTGTGACCTTAATATATTTTCTGGAAGCTTTCTCTTAGTTTGGCCGGCTCCATTATGTGACCTCTGGACATTTTCCTCTATAAACCATTATTTTTCTGCCAGATGTTTAGGAAAATTCATGCCTACCTGTGCTTATCAGCAAGTCCACCCGGCAAAATAAAGCTTAGCTGTAACCTTCCACCTAATTTATGTTTAATTTGTGCGCTAATGCCGTTCCGCCGCCGCACCAAGCAGAAACCGTAGAGAGATGTGTCTGACACAATCCTGCGTTTTAAATCTTTTCCAGCCCCCAAATGTTCTGGGGGCCGCTAAACATGGGCAAGAGAGGAAGGTTTAATTTCAACCTCGGAGCCTGTGTGCGTTATAAATTTTACCAGGGAATTATGCAGGAAGCATATCTATGATTAGGCGGCGTTCCCCAAAGAAAGAGTGGATCAAGTGACATTTTATAAGCATGTTGGAATATACGGATCTAGCTCGGTGATGACTTCAATAACAGCAAAGCAAATACCAAAGCTGAATTTTAATCTGGTTTCCAACACAATTCTCATATATTTTTAAGGTTCTACATAAACCATTGTCAGTAGTTGCAATCAAATTCAGATTTACAAGCCATCTGCATTGAGACTGTTGGAAATGCTGTGTGGGTTGGAGAAGGGGGGTTGTAATTGGAGTTACAATAATTGCTTTTTGTTACGGACATCTGTAATATTTGTATGGGTTTAAAGGGAATCCATGCTATATAGAAAAAGGGAAACAATATTATTTTTTACAAATCTACAGTATATATATATATATATATATATATATATATATATATAAAAGTGCCTTGAAAAAGTATTCATACTACTTGATATTTTTCACATTTCTTCATGTTATAGCCAAAAATGTAAATTTATTTTATTGGAATTTTATGTGATAGACCAACACAAAGTGGCACATAATTGTGAAGTGGAAGGAAAATGATAAATTCATTTCAAGATTTTTTACAAATAAATATGTGAAAAGTGTGGCGTGCATTTGTATTCACCCCCCTGAGTCAATACTTTGTAGAACACCCTTTCACTGCAATTACAGCTGCAAGTCTTTTTGGGGATGTCTCTACCAGCTTTGCACATCTTGAGAGAGAAATTTTTGCCCATTCTTCTTTGCAGAATAGCTCAAGCTCTGTCAGATTGGATGGTGAGCACCTGTGAACAGCAATTTTCAAGTCTTGCCACAGATTCTCAATTGGATTTAGTGTAGGTCTGGTTTGACTGGGCCATTCTAACACATGAATATGCTTTGATCTAAACCAGGCATGTCCAACCTGCGGCCCAGAACTGTAGCCAATGCGGCCCACTGCCCCCTGACAATTTTTATTTTTTTCTGGGGAGGAAAGAAGTCGAGTTGGGGGCAAGGCCAAAGCGGCTTCCAACCAACTGTAGGCAGAGGCTGCAACTGCATTGGATGGGCATGCACTTGTGAGGCTGCATTGGATGGGCACTGATCAAGCTGCATTTGATGGGCATGCACTGGTGAGGCTGCATTGGATGGACACTGATCAGACTGCATTGGATGGGCATGCACTGGTGAGGCTGCATTGGATGGGCACTGATCAGGCTGCATTGGATGGGCACGCACTGGTGAAGCTGCATTGGGTGGGTACTGTTTAGGCTGCATTGGATGGGCACGCACTAGGCAACAAGTGCTGTGCGATCTCCCGGCTGCTGCGGGAGACTTAGGATGTCTGCAGTCAGTCACAGAGCCACTGCTTCCTGTATAGTTCCAGGTCTGTCACAGGCGGCGTGATATGAAATGCACCCCACCTCCACCTGTGACAGGAGCCACACAGGAAGCAGCGGCTCTGCGCTCTACTGCAGCCGCTGCTTCCTCCAGCAGTACCCAACATCATCACCAGCATTACGTGCCAGCAGTTCCCACCAGCATTACCCACCAGCAGTGCCAGCATTACCCACCAGCATTACCCGCATGCCCAGCATTACCCGCCAGCATTACCCACCAGCAGTAACTGCCAGCAGTCTGCAAAATAAGTAGAAAAGGCATGTGCATTAGCGTGTGTAAATTGTTGCAATATGTTTTTTAATAAGTGGTTGTGTTTTGTCATAATATGTCATGTCCTTGTTCATACATGTATGAATAAGGACATGACATTTTCTGGCTGCCTAAGTCACATGTGCTAGGGGTGCAACTATCCCCCAGACATTACTGTAAATAACCCAGCATGTGCAGTGTTTCTGACTCCTACCACCATGACCACTTCAAATCACTGAAGTGGTCATGGTGGTTAGAGTGTTCCTTTAATATCTCTCAGAAGAAGTAAACCTCTGTATACTGATTCAATTTCAATGGTCATCCTCTAGTTGTGTTAAATTAGTGCGGAGGGGGGTAGGCGAGGCGGCGCGGGAAGAGCGCGGCGGCGTTTTATTACTTATATACCTTAACTATAGTATATATTTTATATGCGGCCTGAGAAAATTTCTCTACACTCAATGTGGCCCAGAGAAGCCAAAAGAATGGACACCCATGATCTAAACCATTCCATTGTAGCTCTGGCTGTATGTTTATGGTCATTGTCCTGCTGGAAGGTGAACCTCCGCCCCAGTCTCAAGTCTTTTGCAGACTAACAGGTTTTCTTCTAACATTGCCCTGTATTTGGCTCCATTTTACCATCAACTCTGACCAGCTTCCCTGTTCCTTTTGAAGAAAAGCATCCCCACAACATGCTGTTGCCACCACCATGTTTCACGGTGGGGATGGTGTGTTCAGGGTGATGTGCAGTGTTAGTTTTCTGCCACACATAGCGTTTTGCTTTTAGACCAAAAAAGTTCAATTTTGGTCTCATCTGACCAGAGTTCCTTCTTCAGCAGGTTTGCTGTGTCCCCCACATGGCTTCTTGCAAACTGCCAACGGGACTTCTTATGGCTTTCTTCCTGGGACTTTTCTATAAAGGCCAGATTTGTGGAGTGCACGACTTATAGTTGTCCTATGGACAGATTCTCCCACCTGAACTTTGGATCTCTGCTGCTCCTCCAGAGTTACCATGGGCCTCTTGGCTACTTTTCTGATTAATCCTCTCCTTGCCTAGCCTGTCATTTTAGGTGGACGGCCATGTCTTGGTAGGTTTGCAGTTGTGTCATACTCTTTCCATTTTCGGATGATGGATTAAACAGACACCTTAACTACACCATAGAGCCAGTAAAGTCATATCTTGCACTGATCTTAGATATCCCATTCCAAAGTCATGGGCAGAAATATGAAGTTGTCCCCCTACTTCTTCCTTTGGTGCTATAACAGTCTCCAGTTTTGTAGGAAGTATAGGCCCAATATTTTGACTGTGTCTGTAAGCAGGCTGGAAATAGCGAGTTAGATGCTGCCCCAGGACGGGAGGGTAGAGTCAATCCTTTTCTGTTTTTATTTTTTGGCATGTTTTTGCGATAGTTTTCTGGAGAGAGAGCGACCAGAAGGGGGGCCCGCGTGGATAGAGCTAAGAGTTTACCCGGAGACCCAGGGCTCGGTGACTGTAAGGAAAAGAGACGGAGAACAGTACTCAGGGTAAACAAAAGAATGTTGCTTACCACTGCCGAGATGTAAGGGTCATCAGAACTCGGGGTTTGCCCCAAAGACTGGAGTTTGCCACTAATGGACTCTGTAATATACATGGACTCTACCTTTAGAGGTATGCCGGGGCAGCATGAGTTAGGGTTAAGGATTTAGGAAGAAATAATGTTTCCGCGTGTTGGACTCTGTAATGTCTTTTGCACTTTTTCAAGTAAAGTTTTGAAACCTTGTTCCTGCCTGACCTGAAGTTCCGAAAAGGGGTGTAATGCAAGTAACCGGAACCATTTCACTGTTAAGGTCACTAAGGTACATTGGGGTATGAAGACATCAGTGCTAAAGTAATACAATGTGAAGACACAAGGGTTACCTAGGGTAGCGGAAGCTACAATCAGCCTGCCGTTAGGCGTCTGCCTGAGATAGGTAGAATGGCCTCTTGCAGGACGGAGTTGTCGTTATTCTCTCCATGAGCAGTCCGTCACCCATAGCAACAGGAGCCGACTCGTGCTGCAGAGGTCCCTAGCCCATGCCCAGGTACAGAAGAGTTAGGTGAAGTGCATGCATGGAGTCCACGCTATGTGCACGGTGGATCCCCATACCATTACTGGGAGTGAGGTAGAGGTGATACACTGGACAGGTGAATGTGAACAAGGCTCAGCATGTCCCTCCTAAATGCAAGCACAGAGAAGGTGTACATTGGCGCGGGGACCCAAAAGCTAACTTGAGACCAATAGTGCTGCAAGTGTACAAGGTGCACATTCATCTCTGTAAGTAGAGGCCAGCCTTAAAGTCGAGTATTCTCCCATAGCAGCATCAGCCTTGTCCCAGGGCATTGATGAAAGTGGGAGTAAAGGTACCCCATGTGTAGAGCAGAGTGATCCTGTTACAAGTGCCTAGAGTGGCCCAGAAGAACCCACCCCAGGGTAGGCCTCTCATGTGACCCTTGCTTGGTGCCCAACGAGGAGGGAAAACATAGAGGACTTGATGACCACCACAGCACCCTACTCTTACATGTCTGTGGGAACTTGCACCCATTTAGCCTTGTACCGCTTCACCGCGGTTAGCCCCTTTATGCGAAAATTAAATTATGATCCATACTACATGTTGTCATGCTCTCGGTTTCAAGTCATTGTTATATATTGATGTAGTGATTTATTCCTTGCTGGTGCCTTGATGACCTGTCTTGCATTTAAAAGAATTATGCATTGAAAATAAAATTACAGCTCTAAATTGCTGCATTCTACTTATTATTTGTATGAGTTGTGTGTCAAAGAGACTTGCCAGAAAGCATGAGAAGGTCATTTCCTTTGCGTTTTGCTGAGTTCTTTTGGAATTTTTTTTGGGGGGGAAATCGCGTCAGTATTTTTTCTATTTTCTTGTCCACCGATTAGCCTTATACTCTAGATTTATAATGTAAACCTCTAATAAACTACAGGTTTCCCCCCACCTCCCAATCCTAACCCCGACATCCACCCCACCTGTAAGCAAGCTGTTATTTATAAGCGTTATTTATGCGTGTTTCTTGGATTTGGACCCTGTTCAGCTCTCACTGCTCCAGATGGATTTACTGTCGAAGACTTTATTCCTCTAATTTCAGTTATTAAATGTTGTCTTCTCATTGTGCCCAGATGGTTCTGCTTACCATTGCTTGTCAAAGGAAACAGGCGGGTCCGCCGGTCAAAGCCGTTTGTTTTATTAATTGTTACATCTATGTATCTTATTGTTTCCAGTTACAGAATGCATTTTGTTGATGAAGAAAGCGTGTGAACTTGGAGCCAATTAAAGGGCAAATCTGGGCGATGAATAAAAGCGAAGAGCGGCTAATACTCAACAGAATGCATGTCTACATATTTTTTTCATTGTTTTTCATTATACTTGTGTTAAAATTTAATGTCATAAAAAAAGTGTTTCATACAGGGTGCCTTTGTTCTAAGCAACAAAAAGATTAATGGAATATAATGTATTCATCCTTAAAGGGAAACTCCAGTCAAAAATGAAATTTGTCCTATTATTGTATGTTAAATATCTTTATCTTTTGATATTATTCATTTTCTGGCTAGCTGCTTGTGTAGCTTAGAAAGTCTTATCTAAGCTAGGCAATCAGCTTCTTCCTGTTCTTCACTGTCAACGCTATCTCCCTTTATCTGAATTTGCTAAGCTGTCTTTCACTTCCTGAAAAGGTTGTTGGTCTTTCTTAGACAGGCATGCCTAGACCTGACCTGCCCCGTCTATGCTTCACATGATATGAGAGAGAGTGAGAGAGACGCAATATATGAAACATATATTATATATGTAATATATATATATATAATATGTAAGTTATATATATAATATATAAGTCCAGAGAAGGGCAACAAAGATAATTAGGGGAATGGAGGACATCAGCTATGAGGAAAGACTACAAGCACTGAACTTATTCTCTCTGGAGAAGAGACGATTGAGGGGGGATATGATATCAATGTACAAATACTGTAATGGTGGTGACCCCAGCATAAGGAACAAACTTTTCAGAGAAAGGGAATACAATAAGACACGTGGCCACTCACTAAAACTAGAGGAAAAAATGGTTTAACCTTAAAATACGTAAAGGGTTCTTTACTGTCAGAGCAGGGGGGACGTGGAATTCTCTTCCACAAGCAGTGGTATCAGCGAGGAGCATCGATAGTTTCAAAAAACTATTAGATGGGCACCTTAAAGACCAAATCATACAGGGAATACAAAGTACGGTTAACAGCAAAAACACACACACATCATAGGTGGAACTGGATGGAGTGATGTCTTTTTTTAACCTCACAAACTATGTAACTATGAAATGTAGTCACTAGGCTAGAGTGTGACTTTGGAATGCAATTTTGATGCGATTTTTAGTGCAGCTTTGATCCAACTTTACATTCTTTACACTCTCTGGATCAAAGTCACATAAAAAGTTGCATTAAAGTAGTGCAGGTACCTTTTCAAAGTCGCATAGATTGGAACGGGTGGCATTGAAATCAATGGGCTGTGACTTGTCATGCGACATTGTATGTCCAAAGTCGCATGACCAGTTGCACTAGTGGAAATGTAGACATAGTGTGGTTGCCTGTACTATGATTATGGGATTATTGTAGACGGTGAGCTGAGACCCCAGAGCACTTGAGCACTTCCAGCTACACTGACATCCCCCCCCCCCCCGTGTCCAGCTTCCTTCTCCTATGGGAGTCTTCATTCAAAGCCCAGCACAGCTATACTGTAAATGTGTCACCCCCCCCCCCCCCCCCACCGTGTCCTGTGTGAATGGCTTTTTTTTTTAATTTCTTCATTTTTTATGAAATAGGGTGTACAATGTATCCTTACTGATGAGAGAACACTGGGTGGGAACCTATGATTAGCTCCTCCCATCCTGTATACGCCCACTGGCTACACAGGAACAGTGTCCCTCCCTGGAAGTGATGTCATTAGCTTTCAGTAACCACACCCGCTTGCTGCTCTTGGACTCAGCGGGAAGAGGGATTGAAGTCATGTGACAGCACTGAATACTGCAAAATAAAGGTAGAAAAACTGGCATTTTTTATTTTTGACACATAAGGCTGAACTCCGCTCACATTAATGATTGCAGGGGAGGATTTAAGGTATTAGGCTGTACTTTAGCTTTAAAGCAAACCTGTGCTTTGTCCATCCGAGGAACTGATACACTTTAACCACTTGAAGACCAGGCCTTTTCTAGAACTTTTTGCTTACAAGTAAAAATCTGTATTTTTTGTTAAAAAACTACTTAGAACCCCCAAAGATTATATATTGTTTTAGCAGAGACCCCAGAGCACGTGTGTCAAACACAAGGCCCGCGGGTCAAATCCGGCCCTCCAGGCCATTTCATGTGGCCCTCGCACCTCTCCTGCAGCAACCCCATTGTCCCTGCCCCACCATGTCTCAGCAGTCAACACCAGAGAGGACGACAGAACTCCTACGCCAGATCCTGAGCTTCTCCTTGCAACTCCGTAGAGGCTCATCTCTGACCCCCCCCCCCTTCTCCGTCTCAGCAGTCGGCAGCAGAGAGGAGTACAGAACTTCTTCTACAGATTTTGTGTCTCTCTGGGCAGCTGCAGCACCCCTCGTCTCCACCTCCCCCTGGTCTCAGTAGTCAACAGACTCCAGCCCTCCTCTGGTCCTCCTCTAGACCCTGCACCTTCTGCTTCCCAGCTCTGCCCCAACTTCTTCCCGGAAGCAGCAAACAGTAAGGGGGGAGGGTGCACACTGTGATGTTAGGGAAGGTGGGGGACTCATGGCTTTTGATGGTGGGATGGCTCTAGACATCTGAGTTAAGGGGGGGGGGGGTGCTCTGGACATCTAGTCTTACAGATACAACTGGCCCTTTGAGGGCAACCATAAGTGATTTTGCGGTCCACAATGAAACTGAGTTTGAAACCTCTGCCCTAGAGAATAAAATGGCGATTGTTGCAATGTTTTATGTCACACACAGTATTTGCACAGAGGTCTTTCAAACTTAATTCTGTTTAAAAAAATGCACTTTAACCACATAAGGACTAGGCCTATTTCTGACATTTGTTGGTTACAAGTTACCTACTTACCCACTGGACACGTATACCCCCTTCTTAACCAGACCAATTTTCAGCTTTGTGCTCTCACATTTTGAATGACAATACTCAGTCATGCAACACTGTACCCATATGAAATGGTTATCCTTTTTTTTCACACAAATAGAGCTTTGTTTTGGTGGTATTTAATCATCACTGGGTTTTTTATTTTTTGCGCTGTAAATGAAAAAAAGACCGCAAATTTTTTAAAAAAATGCATTTTTCTTCATTTTTGGATGTGGCATGGATAAGCACAGATGTGGCACGGATGAGCACTGATGTGGCATGAATGAGGCATGGATGAGCATTGATGTGGCATGAATGTGGCACGGATAAGCACTAATGTGGCATGGATGAGGCACAGGTGAGCACTGATGTGGCATGAATGTGGCATGGATAAGCACTGATGTGGCATGGATAAGCACTGATGTGGCATGGATAAGGCACCCTCTCCCCTCGCTTTTTGGACCGGTAAGTAGAGCTTCTGCTCGGCTCTCTGGGTTCTGATTTTGGCATTGCGCATGCGCCGATTTCGAAGAAATGCGCAGTTAGGGATCGGGTCCACATATGACGTTGTCGGATTGGAGCCTGTCAGTGCTCAGACCATACGCCACACACTGCATCAAATTGGTCTGCATGGCTGTCGTCCCACAAGGAAGCCTCTTCTAAAGATGATGCACAAGAAAGCCCACAAACAGTTTGCTGAAGACAAGCAGACTAAGGACAAGGATTACTGGAACCATGTCCTGTGGTCTGATGAGACCAAGATAAACGTATTTGGTTCAGATGGTGTCAAGCGTGTGTGGCGGCAACCAGGTGAGGAGTACAAAGACAAGTGTGTCTTGCCTACAGTCAAGCATGGTGGTGGGAGTGTCATGGTCTGGGGCTGTATGAGTGCTGCCAGCACTGGAGAGCTACAGTTTATTGAGGGAACCATGAATGCCAACATGTACTGTGACATACTGAAGCAGAGCATGATCCCCTCCCTTTTGAGACTGGGCTGCAGGGCAATATTCCAACATAATAATGACCCCAAACACACCTCCAAGACGATCACTGCCTTGTTAAAAAAGCTGAGGGTAAAGGTGATGGACTGGCCAAGCATTTCTCCAGACTCAAACCCTATTGAGCATCTGTGGTGCATCCTCAAACAGAAGGTGGAGGAGCGCAAGGTCTCTATCATCCACCAGCTCTGTGATGTCATCATTGAGGAGTGGAAGAGGACGCCAGTGGCAACCTGTGAAGCTCTGGTGAACTCCATGCCCAAGAGGGTTAAGGCAGTGCTGGAAAATAATGGTGGCCCCACCAAATATTTACAATTTGGGCCCAATTTGGACATTTCCACTTAGGGGTGTACTCACTTTTGTTGCCAGCGGTTTAGACATTAATGGCTGTGTGTTGAGTTATTTTGAGGGGGGCAGCAAATTTACACTGTTATACAAGCTGTACACTCACTACTTTACATTGTAGCAAAGTGTCATTTCTTCAGTGCTGTCACATGAAAAGATATAATAAAATATTTACAAAAATGTGGGGGATGTACTCACTTTTGTGAGATACTGTAGTTAACTCCAAATTGATAACTTTTTGGGGCTTTAAAGCGTTGCCTATGTAAAATGTAGGGTTTCATGGGCGCACACAATTATAAGGCTTGACGTGTTTGGTGTCTATTTACTGCGTGCAACCACATTTTTTATACTTTACCAAAGTGTATTGCGCTTGGCTGAAATTTTGATGTGATAAAGCGTTTTACTAATATCGTGTGACCTAAAAAATTGGAACTACCAAAATTTTATTCTCCAGGGCCTCTACTTTCAGAAAAATATATAATATTTTTGGGGGGGTTTGAGTAATCTTCAGGCCTAAAATAATGTTTTTTTAAATGTGTGCAACAAATAAAAAGTCTCTGGCAGCAAAAAAGGTTAAAAGTGGAGTTGTCCTTCCTCTATAGTAATTCCATCTTCAGCTGTAGCAAACTTGCAGAATTTTTATTAACCAATAACCACCACCTTTGTTTTAAGAATTATTTTGGGGCAAAAAGTAAACTAGTATTTGTTGTCAATCTGGTATATTCTGCAGATGGATCCAAAGACTTTTCTGATAAGATCTTCCCAATTAAAGTATATTTTTTTCATTTTGGATAGAGTAGAGGAGGGTAAAAACCCCTATTAGATTTTTTTTTTTGGCCATGTGTGTCCCATGGGAAGATTTTCCTTTACTTCCTGTCCCATAGCCAAACAGAAAGTGAGGGGAAATCCCTGCAAATTAAGGGAATTCCTTGGGAACCCTCAGATCACCAGAACTAGTGTCCCCACTGGAAGATTTCCCCTCTATTACCTTTCTGCGGACATCCCAAAATTTGTGATTTTCTTCTTCTTCTTTCTGAATCTCCTTAACGAGGGCAAAGACAGCAAAAAAAAAAAAAAACTGACAGGGGTTCTAATTCCTCTCCACTCTATTCAAAAGTTTTGCCTTTGGGTATACTTTAAGCTTTTTATGAGGTCTAAACACTTCCAGACCTGGTCTGGTGAAAATGTTGGCATTGAGAGAACCCGGACCGCTAACAGATTGGCACTGCGCTTCTTATTTCAAGGTGGCTTAAGGCACAACATTTTATAGGGCACAGATGTGTCTCATCTGTAATGTTCGAAACATTGTGGTGTGTTTACAGAACACTTGTGAGCAATAATCTAGAAATTCTATTTAATCACTTAAATCTTTTTCTGAAAGCCATGAAATTGGTTTTCTATTAAGCCGGTGTGATTACTTTATGAAAGCCCATGTCCCATTTGCACAAAAAAATGAAGAACTCCCTAGCAGTTCTTAAAAATTAAATAAAATGCTATACTTAATCGAACAAGTGCATATACTGCACCACAGGTGCTCCTGTTACAGGGCAAAGCCATCCTTAACGCAGGGCAAAAGGGGAAGCTGCCTGGGCCCAGTCATTGTTGTGAGGCCCAAAGAAGCTGCCCCTTTGGTCCACGCTGCCTGAAAATAGTTGATGAGTGGATGCAGGGGAGGGGGGTGGGAAGAAAATGTTTGCCCAGGGTCCAATCAATATTAAAGTTGGCTCTGTATTTGAGGGATAGAATGTTAGAGCTTGAAATCCTGGATTGTGCGAAATACCATCTCATAAGACACTTGGAATTAATTTTAAAGGTCAAAGGGATACTAGAGCTTTCCCAAACTTCTCCCCAGTTTTGTAACCCATCTAGTAGCCTATGGTGGTAGAGTAGAATCAACGGTTTATAGCAGCTGTGCGTACAAGAAGGAACATAAGGGATGCCAAAATGCATTTAAACTTTGACTGTAAAATTTTCCTGAAATTCGTTTTTGACGTAAAATGTAATTTGCAAAAATAATTATTTCATACAAACATGAAAAAAATAAAAAATAGAAAGAAATAAAAAAAGTTCAGGGCTGGGTGACTCATACAGACAGCTCTCTGGTGCCTCCCCCTAGAAAGTTGGAGAACAGTCTGGAAGCTGGAGGGCGGAGGCCAAGAGGATTGATCTGCATATTTAGGGGAGTTGGGCCAATCCCAGGGCAGTGGGCCTGGCATGGGGCTAACCCAACCCTTAAATATGGCTGAGTCTTGCTGGCAGGGGAGTCGGGTGGAAGGTGGAGATGGAGTGCTGAGGGGATTGTCAGGGGCCCTTGAGACAAACATGCTAATATGAGGGTGGTGCCCTGCCTCGGGCCAGGGCTCAGGTGCTGGCCTGGGAGAATCGTGACAACAGGAAATGGTTGGATGGAGTCTTTCCTGAGAGGCAGCAGGAGCAATTTTAACTTTGACTGTAAAGTTTTCCTCAAATTAGTTTAATATAAAATAGTGTGTAAAAATTTGTAAAATGTAATGTAATTTCTAAAAATAATTATTTCATACAAACATGAAAAAAAAAAGTTATAAAAAAAAAAACAGTTTGTAAACTAGAGTTCAGGGCTGGGTGACTCATACAGGCAGCTCTCTGGTGCCTCCTCCTGGAAAGTTGGAGTACATTCTGGAAGCTGAAGGGAGAGACTAAGAGGATTGATCTACATATTTAGGGGAGTTTGGCCAATTGCAGGGCAGTAGGCCTGGCATGGGGCTAAGCCAACCCTTAAATATGGCTGAGTCATGCTGGCGAGGAGAGTAGGGTGGAAGATGAAGTTGGAGTGCTGAGGGGACTGTCAGTGGTCCTTGAGGCGAACCCCCTAGTGTTGGGGGGTGCTCTGCCTCGGGCCAGGGATCAGGTGCTGGCCTGGGAGGATTGTGACAACAGGAAAAGCTTGGAGGGAGTCTTTCCTTAGAGCCAGCGGGAGAAATTTTAACTTTGTAAAGTTTTCCTGAAATTAGTTTTTGACGTAAAATGTAATTTGTAAAAATTAGTAAAATGTCATGTCATTTGTAAAAATAATTATTTCATACAAACAGGAAAAAAAAAAGATATAAAAAAAAGATCAGTTCAGTTTGTAAACTAGAGTTCAGGGCTGAGTGAATCATACAGACAGCTCTCTGGTGCCTCCCCCTGGAAAGTTGGAGAACGTTCTGGAAGCTGGAGGGCGGAGGCCAAGAGGATTGATCTGCATATTTAGGGGAGTTTATTTTACAAACTGATATTTTTTTTTATATCTTTTTTTTTTCATGTTTGTATGAAATAATTATTTTTATAAATGACATTTTACTAATTTTTACTATTACATTTTACATAAAAAACTAATTTTAGGAACACTTTACAATCAGAGTTCAGGGCTGGGTGACTCATACAGACAGCTCTCTGGTGCCCCCCCCTGGAAAGTTGGAGAATATTCTGGAAGCTGGAGGACGGAGACCAAGAGGATTGATCTGCATATTTAGGGGAGTTTGGCTAATCCCAGGGCAGTGGGCCTGGCATTGAGCTAAGCTAACCCTTAAATATGAATGAGTCATGCTGGCAGGGGGAGTAGGGTGGAAGATGGAGATGGTGTGCTGAGGGGACTGTCAGTGGCCCTTGAGGCAAACCCCCTAGTCTGGGGGGGTGCTCTGCCTCGGGCCAGGGCTCAGGTGCTGGCCTGGGAGGATTGTGACAACAGGAAAAGCTTGGAGGGAGTGTTTCCTGAGAGCCAGCGGGAGAAATATAAACTTTGTAAAGTTTTCCTGAAATTAGTTTTTGATGTAAAATGTAATTTGTAAAAATTAGTCAAATGTAATTTGTAAAAATAATTATTTCATACAAACATGAAAAAAAAAAGTTATAAAAAAAATATCAGTTTGTAAACTAGAGTTCAGGGCTGGGTGACTCATACAGACAGCTCTCTGGTGCCTCCTCCTGGAAAGTTGGAGTACGTTCTGGAAGCTGGAGGGTGGAGGCCAAGAGGATTGATCTGCATATTTAGGGGAGTTTGGCCAATCCCAGGGCAGTGGGCCTGGCATGGGGCTAAGCCAACCCTTAAATATAATTGAGTCATGCTGGCAGGCAGAGTCGGGTGGAAGATGGAGATGAAGTGCTGAGGGGACTGTCAGAGGCCCTTGAGGCAAACCCCCTTGTCTGGGGGGGGGGGTGCTCTGCCTTGGGCCAGGGCTCAGGTGCTGGTCTGGGAGGATGCAGGCAACAGGAAAAGCTTGGAAGGAGTCCAGAGCTGGGTGACTCATACAGAAAGCTCTCTGGTGCCTCCCCCTGGAAAGTTGGAGAACAGTCTGGAAGCTGGAGGGCGCAGACCAAGAGGATTGATCTGCATATTTAGGGGAGTTTGGCCAATCCCAGGGCAGTGGGCCTGACATCGGGCTAACCCAACCCTTAAATATGAATGAGTCATGCTGGCAGGGAAAGTAGGGTGGAGGTGGCCCTTGAGACGAACCCCTTAGTCTGGGGGGTGGGTGCTCTGCCTCGGGCCAGGCCTCAGGTGCTGGTCTGGGAGGATCCAGGCAACAGAAAAAGCTTGGAAGGAGTCTTTCCTGAGAGGCAGCGGGAGCATTAGTAACTTTGACTGTAAAGTTTTCCTGAAATTAGTTTTTGATGTAAAATGTAATTTGTAAAAAATTGTAAAATGTAATGTCATTTGTAAAAATAATTATTTTATACTAACAGGGAAAAAAAAAGATCAGCTTGTAAACTAGAAAAAAAAAAAAACAATACAAATAAAATAATAAAACACCATGATAATTTTCCTTTAAGCTAATTGCAGTCACCTGTATACATGAAACAATCATAATGAAAAAAAAAAAAAAAAAGCCTAACTCCCCCTGCTTTGCTAGTTACAGTCGAATGATTAAACAATAGCGTTCCCCGCTGATGATAGAGTTAGCACATTAACACAGGAGGAGTCTGCAAGAGGTTAAGGCCGCTAATCTCTATTCCAGTCTGTCGAGGCGGCTGCACACCTGTTCGCAGGTCGCTCCAGCACAGTGGTGCTGATAATGAAGAGGCGCTGGTGTGTGCACTTAGAAGAGAATTTGCCTCTTGGTTAAGCACCGAGCATAACGCTCCACGCCGCTTAGCTCTCGATCGAGCTCCATACACACACAAAGGACGCGCTGGGACTAATTTCACGAGAAAACAGATCTGCATTAATGAGCGTTAATTGGGTGAAACATGTTTGCAAATTATTTCATTAGCTTAGAAACTTCACCTCCCCAGACTGCTTTGCAGCTTGCTGAACCGGTCCGACCAACCCTGAAAAAAAAGTCCCCAAATGAAACAGAAGAGATTATGTCTGAATGTCCGAAGATAGGCACTTTGTTTTCAATCGACTTTAAATAAGTGACAAACTCCAGCTGATGCTTTTTTAACCACTTCAGCTATAGAAGGGTTTACCCCCCCTTAATGACCAGGCCATTTTTTGCGAAACGGCACTGCGTTGCTTTAACTGACAATTGCGCGGTCGTACGACGCTGTACCCAAATACAATTAATGTCCTTTTATTCCCACAAATAGAGCTTTCTTTTGGTAGTATTTGATCACATCTGCAGTGTTTAGTTGTTGCGCTATAAACAAAAAGCGACAATTTTGAAAAACACTATTTTTTACTGCTATATAACATTTCCAGTAAAAAAAAAATGTAAAAAAATCAAACTTTGTTATCAGTTTTGGCCAATTTGTATTCTGCTACATATTTTTGGTAAAAAAAAAAAATCCCAAAAAGCATATAATAATTGGTTTGGACAAAAGTTATAGCCTTTTCAAACTAGGGGATCGATTTTTGGACTTTTTATTTATTTATTTTTTTATATTAGTAATGGCGGCAATCAGCAATTTTTTTTTCCCATAAAATTTTTTTTTATTTAGATAAGTAGAACAAAAGGTATACAGAGTGATACAAAAACTTTTAGAACAAGCAAAGACAAAGTATTTTGTCAATTGTAAGAACAGCATAAAAACTGTTTTTGACGTAAGCCACACTCTAAAACACTTATTAACAATCCTCAAAGACAGTATCAGGGGCTCAACTCTTGGATGCTCGGTCTAAGTAGGAAAACTAACCTTGGATATGTGTGATCAGCGATTTTTATCGGGACTTTGACATTGTGGCGGACAAATCTGACACTAAGTGACACTTTTTGGGGACCAGTGCTAAATAATATCCTAGTCCCAAGGAGTGCAAGAAGACGTGGCCACACAATGAGATTAGAGGAGAGACGGTTTAACCTTATGCTGCGTAAAGGGTTCTTCACTGTAAGGGCGGTGAGAATGTGGAACTCTCTTCCACAATTGGTGGTAGCTGCGGGGCGTATGGCTACTTTTAAAAGACTCTTGGACGTGCATCTCACAGATCACAACATTCTGGGTTATGCGAAATGAGCAGGCCACTGACACACACACCTGTACAGGTTGAACTGGATGGACTGATGTCTTTATTCAACCTCAACTACTATAACTATGTGACTATATGCACTGTTCCTGTATAAATGACACTGGCAGGGAAGGGGTTAACACTAGGGGTGATCAAGGGATTAAATGTGTACCCCTAGATGTGCTTTCTAATTGTGGGGGGGGGGGATGGGTTGGACAGAGGCACAGAGAGATCGTGATTCAGCTTAGCTGAATCACACAATCTGTCCCTGCTTCTCTGACAGGAGAGCTGTCTTGCATTGTTTACATTCCAGGCAGCTCTCCTGTCAGTATTTCCGAAGATTGCGAGAGGTCGGCAGCGATCGAGCCCGCTCGTCCCACGATTTGCCTCCCGCTGTGTCTAATCACAGCATGAGCGCGTGCACATAATCACGTAGATCTGCCGCAGTAAATCTGAGGGAGGCGGTTGGCAAGTGGTTAAAGAGGAAGTAAATGTCCATCTTTAAAGCGGAGTTCCGGCCAAAAGTGGAACTACCGCTTATATGCTTCCTCCTCCCCTCTCACATTTAACACCTTTCAGGGGGGAGGGGAGGGAACAAGTACCTGTGTAGCTGAGCCAGGACTACTATATCTATATATATATATATATATATATACTGCAAGATATATACACTGAGGTTTACCGTTATTATAGATGTTGCCCTTTTAAGGTTGTTTGCAATGGAGGATCAGCTTGTTCCGGAAATGGACGAATTGGATTGTGGGAGATATATGTCTAAGACTGAAGGCAGACTGTTGTTGGAATTGCCGGAAGAACTATACTCCCAGAGAGCATGGGAGAGTGGATATATCTATCTGCCTCATAAAGCGTGCGCTCTCTTGCTTCCGGAACTCAACGAGGAGAGGTCAGCCTGAGAGGTGTGTCGGGACACTGTTCAGGGACGGAGGCCCAGGGCGTGCGGCCTAAAGAGAGAGAGCGGAGCCCATCCTCAGCGGTGCGGATGCTGGTAATCACACAGCAGTGATAGATCCAGTGGGGCTGAGTAGATAGCGGGTGAAGCTGAACTGACTTACCGGGATAGCCGAGTACCAGTAACTCCCAGTGATGCTGGAGCGTGGGAGAGCACATCGCCCGGATTACAAGATATTCACAAGTGGACACTGACATCCTAATCGCAAGTATAAATCTTAATCTATGACACACTGACTGCAGATAGGATCATACATCTACGATTACCTTGGGATTACAAATATCACATTGGACAGTGATAAGAGCTCCAACTGCCGGCGAAGACTTAGCAAGGCCTTGCTAGGAGAGGGACTTCAGCACTTGCTGCCTTAAAGGGAACCAGTTATATTATTATTAGTGTACTATATATTATATAGTGTTATTATTAGTGAGGATTAGATATTGTTAGACTTGACTTCATAGGTTTTCAGCTAGAGTCATAAGCTAATATAGGATGTCATAACCTTTACAGTTAAAGCTGATGCTATAGAAGAATTGCAATATCCATGTGATTTAATATAATTTCTTGTGCTGTGTATTTACAATAATGGTGTCAATCCATTGAGCCTCCTTGTGTTACATGGGGTTCAGCTGACTGACACTGCCACACTTCATTATTGTCGAGTCATATCTGTTATCAATAAGTTATATTGATTTACCTTTCAAATAAAATAACCAAACAGTATTCTAATTGTGTCAGTGTGTTTTTGAAGATTATATCCGAAAATGTTGGAACCTAAAGTGTCCAGTGGGTTGGATAATTCTCAGGGTCAGGTGAGTGCAGAGGAACATCCGATGACCAGCAGCCCTCAAGGGGGCAGTGCTATATTTGGGGGCTTGTCCGGGATCCTCTTTACCACTCCAGCCCTGAGCAACCCCCACTATGAGCCAATGTCAGGAATGGCGATGAACTCGGCTGCCGCAAGAGCCTGGGGATGGTCCTAAGGAGCCCAATTGGAGCGGAGCACAGTCCTGGAAGTTACTGGGAGCAAGTGCATGGAAAGAGAGATTCAAAGGTTGGTGAGAACCCTGGTGCCAGATCAAAGGGCCTACTTATTAGATGACCGGGCAGATGACAAGCTGGATGTCATGCAAGTACTGTTGTAATGGTGAGAAGACATACCTGAATGCTTTCAGGTAGAGGAGGTAACACTGAGAGAAGGAATTCAGGCCCGAGTGTTCTCCCAGTTGGAAAAGGAGATGTCAGAGGAAGGGTCACCACCCTCACTGGCCAGTCCTGGCCCAGCAAACTTGGATGCCAATGGACCAGGAGCTCCCCCTGCCTCTTTCTATGCAGATATGAGCTGTTTGGTTGAGAACCTGTTTAAGAACAGTTCTAACAGTGCTGGGCAGAGTTACAGAAGGTTATAGTTCTTCTCTGGCCAGACACCGACCCCCACTGGAGAGGAGGAGAAAGTTGGATGAGTCAGGCCACCCAGGCAGTGGAAGAATGGAGTGTGCCAGAGGCAGTGACGAGGCAACGACTCAGTGAGAGCTTGAGAGGTCCAGCTGCTGAGGTGATCATGGACTTGAGAATGGGAAGCAAGGAAGCAAGAGAAAATCTTCTGGTCTAGAAGAAACACTAAATATCTTTTATTTGCCAACAAAGGCTACACAGCGGCACCTATGTACAGCTTTGTTCTATTTACAACCTTAAGAATAGAGCACTAGAAGAACACCATGGCAACTATTCTCCAAAAAAAGTACTTTCAGAATCCTAAAAAAATACAAATCGCTGACCGGTACCAGCAGAAAAATATCAAGGTGAGAGACGAAGATGAGATAATGAAACACTCTAAATTCGGCTATGAAAATAATGGATGGAAAAAGTGACAGCATTATCCATTGATATTTTCTAGATTTACCCCTGAGTTGTCTGCATAAAACCTGTGATAATACTAAAGGTTTGAAGGGCAACTCTGCCCAGAACGTATTTGTTGGAGTGAGTGGAGTAGTGTAAAGTATAAATTATCTTCAGGTCTTCATTGCTGTCTGGAATGGCTATGTGCTTGTTTTTTTACCCATGGTTTTGGAACTGGATATCCAACTCTAACCAGAACGTATTTTGCTGGTGGAGTGGAGTAGTGCAAAGTAGGATTCATCTCCAGATCTTCATTGCTGTCCAAGATAGCTGTGACAGATCAAGACTGGCTTTTCAGCTAAGCTATCATTGATGATGGCTAGCGCAAGTTCTCCAGATATTGCTATGAAGAATTCACGAAGCGGTACAGGGAACGTTGAGCGGATTTTGTTAAAACCAGTGCAGGTAGAATCTGGAGCAGCTGTGCATGGCAACTAATTAGCTTCCATCTTTTATTTTCAAAACTTAACTGAACGTGTCAGAAAGGAAAGTGGATTATTTGCCATGCCTTATATCTCCGAGTTGTCTCCCCCGCGTATTATAAACCACACGGGCATTTGAGGATGTACACCACATTAACTCTGACATGTGTAAAAACCCCTTAATATCAATAGGTTTCCCTGAGTGTGGATGTGCAAATGAGGTGCCTCAGATCAAAGTAGAACTAAAGGCAAAACATTTTTTGCATTTTGGATAGAGTAAGGTAGGGTTGTAGCCCGTCAGGCTTTTTTTTTTTTACTATCTCTGCCCCATTGGAGAGATTTACCTCAACTTACTGTCCCACAGTCAAGACAGGAAGTAAGAGGAAATCCCCCCCACCCCTCCCAAAGTGAGGGAATCCCTGGAACAGGTGTCCCCATTGGACGATTTCCCCTGTACTGTATTACTGTCCTGGTCACAACTCGAAATTTGGGATTTTCCTTCACTTTCAATCTCAATGATAACAGTTAACAGGACAAATAGAGAAGGTAAAAGTGTCCCCGCTTTGCCTACTTCCACCTGCATTCCACTCCTTGCCCCCTGCAGCCTCTGCCGCTCTCATCTTCATGGCAGAGCAGAGGGTGGGAGGGAGCATAGCTCAGGAAGGATACGAGAGCTGGCCAAGTTAACTTTTTAAGTTAACCAGCAGGTAATTAATTGCTAGGACACAGGGTGGTCCTAGCATCCAATCACCAGCTTGCTTGACTAAGATAGCGCTTGAGCCGGTTCTGTAATTGCCAAGCTATGTTTCTGCCCTGGGGATCCGCATCTTTTCAGCACATTTTGCTCTCTGGTTACCCTTCCACAGGCTTCTGCAACCCTATCTGACACTCCAGGTGCCTCAGGATGCTCCTCTGGGTGCTATCTCCGGTAAGCAGAGGAAGGAGGGGTGCACACGTTCCTCCGAAGCAGAACATAGAGCCAGCAGGGCAGCTCTTCCCCTTCTAATACTTGTTGCTCTACATGCCCCACCTAGCTCTTCCTACTGCCTTCCCTCTTCCCCCTCTGCCAAAGGAAAGCTGTCAAGGTGCAGAGGACACTGCTGGGGGAGAAGGGCAGAAGACACTGCTGGGAGGGGTGGGGGGGGTATGAGGGGGATAATTCTGTAATAAAAAAAATGTAAAAGTAAGAAAACATTAAAAAAAAACATAAAAACTACTGACACTGTCCACTGCCCTACTGATCCTATCCACTGCCCTACCGACACCATCCACTGCCCTACTGGCACCATCCATACACTTCCACTGCCCTACTGACACCATCTATACACTTACACTGCCCTACTGACACCATCCACACACTTTCCCTGCCCTACTGACACCATCCACACACATTCCCTGCCCTAATAACACCATCCACACACTTCCACTGCCCTACTGACACCATCCACACACTTTCCCTGCCCTTCTGACACCATCCACACACATTCCCTGCCCTACTGACACCATCCACACACTTCCACTGCCCTACTGACACCATCCACACACTTTCCACTGCCCTACTGACACCATCGACATAGTTTCCACTGCCCTACTGACACCATCCACACACTTCCTCTGCCCTTCTGACACCATCCACACACATTCCCTGCCCTACTGACACCATCCACACACTTCCACTGCCCTACTGACACCATCCACACACTTTCCACTGCCCTACTGACACCATCCACACACTTCCTCTGCCCTACTGACACCATCCACACACTTCCTCTGCCCTACTGACACCATCCACACACTTCCACTGCCCTGCTGACACCATCCACTCTTCCACTGCCCTACTGACACCATCCACTCTTCCACTGCCCTACTGACACCATCCACTTAAATCACCATAAAATTTTTCAATGAAGAAAGAATAAAAAATAGACAGGTAATTTTAAAAATATATCACATTTGAAAAGATCTCTATAATGATACCATGGATGGACTAGTAAAGAGCAGTATAATAACCACAGAGAACATCATCCTAGTGGATTTGGCACAATCCACTAGGACGATGTTCTCTGCGGTTTTTATATGTGATGTATTTTTAAAATGACCTGTCTATTTCTATTCTTTCTTTATTGATGATTTTATGGTGATTCAATACAGTATTTTCAGTATTCAGTATTTTATTCATTCATTTATTTATTGATCCAGTATTTTATATTGGTATTTCCAGTGTATGTCCAGTGTTTATGGTACCATCAAAGTCCATTATGCCTCCATATTTCTTCCATATATTTTTCCAAATGTTCCTTTCTATTTAGTTAGGCTTTGCTAGTTCATTTCTTAAAAAAAAAAAAAAAAAAAGGAACCCCGTTGATCTATGATCTCTTTCATGCTGTTCAGGTAGATCTCCACCTCTCAAAGGTT
>NC_138769.1:714016664-714294164 GCF_965119305.1 Pelophylax lessonae | reverse complement strand
AGAGAGAGAGAGAGAGGAAAAGACAGGGGAGAGAGAGAGAAGAAAAGACAGGGGAGAGAGAGAGACAGAGAGAGAGAGAGAGAGAGAGAGAGAGAGAAAAGAAAAGACAGGGGAGAGAGAGAGAGAGAGAGAGACAGAGAGAGAGAGAGGGAGAAGAAAAGACAGGGGAGAGAGAGAGACAGGGAGAGAGAGAGAAGAAAAGACAGGGGAGAGAGAGAGACAGGGGAGAGAGAGAGAAGAAAAGACAGGAGAGAGAGAGAGAGAAGAAAAGACAGGAGAGAGAGAGAAGAAAAGACAGGAGAGAGAGAGAGAGAGAGAGAGAGAGAGAGAGAAGAAAAGACAGGAGAGAGAGAGAGAGAGAGACTTGCCAAACATTTTACAATTTTATTGTACAACTTTATTTTAGATTTACTAAAGCCATATATTATGAGGTCAAACCTAAACACTTTCCATTTTCAATTTGCAATCAGGCAGGCCCTACACTACATACCAGGGATTAAAGATTTTATGGACAGAAAGAGAGGGTGAAACAGAAATAATTGGATTTTTGTAAGATCTTACCGTAAAATCCTTTTCTCTTAGCTCATTGACAGACGTAGTCCTCTTTGATTCACATCAATTGGGTTATGCTGCCTCCGCAGGAGTAGGACTAGGCAGAAAGAAAAAACGTTCTGGCTCCACCCCAGGGGCAGTCCCAGAGGGCATATCCTCCCTCTCTCTGCTACAGGGAATCAGTTCTGTTGTAAAGCAGTGTCAGAGAATTTAACCCAACCCAACTCAATGATAGAGGGGCGGGTACTACGTCTGTCAATGAGCTAAGAGAAAAGGATTTTACGGTAAGATCTTACAAAAATCCAATTTTCTCTGTCGCTCATTGACAGACGTAGTCCTCTTTGATTCACATCAATTGGGACATCCAGAAGCAGTGCCACAAATGAGGGGTGGGATTGACAGAAATCAAAATCCAATCTAGAAGGCCCAACCGGTGCCAACTAGAAGTTTTAAAGGCTCATTATAAACAAAGAATGAGACTCAAATAAAAATTCCAACGGAAAAAAACCCTCGAGGTAGACCATTGGTCTCCTCAAATTGCGGCCTGCAAAACCTTGCGGCCAAACGAGGCATCAGACGATGCCATTACATCAACTTTATAATGTTTTGTAAAGGTATGCACCGACGACCAGGTAGCCGCCTTGCACACCTGGACCACTGACGCCTGATGGCGAAAGGCCCATGACGCACTAAGTGCCCGAGTGGAATGCGCCTTAACAGGGAACGGGGGCTCCCGACCCTTAATAGAATAAGCCTGTACCACCGTCTGTCTGATCCATTTGGAAATAGTCGCGCAGATGCAGGCAACCCCTTTTTGGGTCCATCCGGGACCACAAAAAGTGAATCCGTCTTGCGAAACGAGTCTATCGTTTTCAAGTATACCCTGATCGCCCGAACCACATCCAAGGAGTGTAAAGCAAACTCCCGATGATGGCTGGGCTTAGGACACAGGGAAGGTAATACAATTTCCTCATTCAGATGAAATTCTGAAACCACTTTTGGTAGGAAGGATGGATTCGGACGAAGAACCACCTTATCTCTATGAACCACCAGATATGGGGAACGACAAGATAATGCAGCGAGTTCTGACACCCTGCGTGCAGAAGTGATAGCCACCAAGAAGGCCACCTTCTGGGACAACGTAAGTAAAGGAATCTCCCTAATATCTCCAGAGGGAGGTTTCTGAAGAACCGACAATACTAAATTAAGATCCCAGGGTGGTAACGGCGCGCGCACTGGCGGAGCCAGATGTCGCACCCCCTGGATGAAATTCCGCACCAAGGAATGAGTAGCCAAAGGTTTCTGAAAGAAGATGGCTAATGCTGAAACCTGACCCTTGATAGTGCTCAAGGCCAGTTTCTGCTCAACCCCTTGTTGCAGAAAGGCTAATATTCGACTAACCGAATAAGAACGTGGGTGGAACCCCAGAGGTTCACACCATGCAATGTAGGACTTCCATGTGCGATGATAAATCTTTCTGGAAGTCGCTTTCCTTGCTTTAACTAGAGTAGGAATAACTGAAGCTGACAATCCCTTGTCCTTCAGCACCTGGGTCTCAATAGCCAGGCCATTAAAGCAGGATGGAAGATCGGTCCCTGAGACAGTAGGTCTTCCCTGAGAGGAAGTCGCCACGGGACGTCCGCCACCAGTCTGACCAAGTCGGCGTACCAAGCTCAGCGAGGCCAGTCCGGAGCTACCAGGATTACTGGAATTCCTTCCCCCTCTATCCTGCGAAGAAGTCTTGGCAGTAACCCGAGAGGAGGGAAGGCATACATTAGCTGGTATTGCCCCCACGGGGCGACCAGTGCGTCTGCGGTCTCTGCTAGAGGATCGCGGGAGCGAGCCACAAATCTCTGTACTTTTCTGTTGAATCGAGATGCCAACAGATCCACATCCGGGGTGCCCCAACGTAGGCACAACTGGTGGAAAACTTCTGGATGGAGGGACCATTCCCCCTGATCCAGAGTCTGACGGCTGAGATAATCTGCCTGCCAATTCTCCACCCCCGGAATGAACACCGCAGAGATAGCTGGAACAAACCGTTCCGCCCAGCGAAGAATGCAAGCCACTTCCTTGGCCGCCCGGACACTCTTGGTGCCCCCTTGGTGATTGACATAAGCCACAGCCGTGGCGTTGTCCGACTGGATCCGAACCGGGCTGCCCTGGAGCTGCTCGGTCCAGTGAATCAGACAAAGTCTGATCGCTCTCAGTTCCAATACATTTATCGGTAACCTGGATTCTTCCGGGGACCAAAGTCCCTGGACGGATAACTGACTGAGAATTCCACCCCATCCGGATAGACTGGCATCCGTGGTCACTATCGTCCAATATATTGGCAGAAATGACTTTCCCTGGCTGAGCATCGGAGACCGAAGCCACCAGATCAGAGACTCTCTGGTCTGTTTGCTCAATCGGATCCGATAGTCCAGGGATTCTGGATTCCGATTCCATTTGAGAAGAATCTCTTCCTGAAGAATTCGGGTATGGGACTGGGCAAATGGGACTGCTTCGAAGGAAGCCACCATCAACCCCAGAACCCTCATGCAAGTCCGAAGAGAAGACCAGCTGTTGGATAGTAACAACTGGACTGCTGATTGAATCTTCCGAAGTTTCCCTACCGGAAGGAAAACTCTTGCCCTGAATGTGTCTAGAATTAGACCCAGATATTCGAGCCTCCGGGTGGGAACCAGAAATGACTTTTGCCGGTTCACCAGCCACCCGAATTCCTGTAAAGAAATCATAGTAATCTCTAGGTTTTTTAGCAGGGTCTGTGGAGACTCTGCATGAAGCAGGAGATCGTCTAGGTAACCTAGAATCGATATGCCTCTTTGGCGCAGTAGTGCCAACATTGGGGCCAACACCTTCGTGAAGACCAGAGGAGCCGTGGCGAGACCGGAAGGTAACGCCGCAAACTGATAGTGGTTCTCTTCTACGGAAAAACGTAGAAACCGCTGATGTCCTGCGTAAATGGGAATGTGAAGATAGGCGTCCTTGATGTCTATGGACGCTAGGACATCCCCTGAATGCAGGGAGGCCGCTACTGTTCGAATGGACTCCATTTTGAATTTTCTTATGTTGACAAAGGAATTGAGTGCCCTTAAGTCCAGAATTGGACGCACCTTGCCCTCTTTCCTGGGTATTGTAAATAGGTTTGAATAAAACCCCTGAAAGCGTTCTGTCCAAGGAACGTGGACTACCACTCCTTGTTGTAGTAAATCCGTGACTGCTCTCCGCAGATCTTCTAAACGATCCGGGGATAGTCGGATATTGGAAGGAAAGAATCGCGCCTGTGGGAGAGATCGAAACTCGATCTTGTACCCTGACCTTATGACTTCGCAAACCCACTTGTCCGGGATTCTGGAGAGCCATGGATCCGGGAACCGGCGAAGACGTCCCCCCACCCCAGTTATGGGTGGGGGCGCACCTTCAGGCTTTAGTAGTCTTATCTTCAGGTCTGGAAGGGGCGGGCTTTTGCTTGCCCGACCAACGTCCCCTGAAGCCTCCTGAAGGAGCTTTGGAGGACTTAATTTTTTCACCCGCGGAACGAAAAATATTTTTATGAGCGGAGAAAGAAGGCCCCCGTCTTTGACGAGGTCCTTTACCCTTAGCACTTTGCGGTAAAAAGGTGCTCTTTCCTCCCGTGAGGTCCTTAATGATCTCATCTAAGTTGGCTCCAAATAAACGCTCTCCTAAAAAGGGGAGATTAGCCAATGCTTTTTTGGAACCTTGGTCGGCTAACCAACCTTTTAGCCACAGTGTACGCCTGAGAACCACTGCTGAAACTGATGCTCGCGCCAATAATGGAGTGGCGTCTAACGCCGCATCACACACAAACTGTAACCCCTGTATCATCTGTTCCAACAAATCTGATACCGCCTGAGGGACCTCTTCTAAGTCCCGGCGTAACCACTTGGTCCATTCAGTTACAGTCTGCGAAACCAGCCCAATAGCAATTATTGGTCTGAAAGCTGATCCAATCAAGGAAAACATGGTGCGAGACATAGCTTCTATCTTGCGATCCACCGGATCCTTAAAAGACGGAGCGTCTTCTAATGGAATAACCGTGGCTTTATTTAATCTAGAAATTGGTGAATCCACCACAGGTGGTTCTGTCCATTTCTTAATGAGGGCTTCCTCAAACGGATAACGCCTGCTAATGCGTTTGGAAATAGCAGAAGTGCGTTTTGGCAGACTCCATTCTTCTTTGATCGGATTGCCAAAACATTTGGGCAATGGAAATACCTTCGCCACTTTGATGCGTTTTTTAGTACCAAAGGGAATTTCAGTCTCAGCTACTTCCGACGGAGTACCCTGTAATCTTAAGGTTTCTTGAACAGATACAATGAGTGCGTTTACCAACGCTTCCTCTCGGGCTATGGCTGATGCCGAAACATCCTCCTCACTGTCTGAAGAGACAGTACCCGAGACACCAATCCCAGATGAGGTACCTGCAACTGCAGAAATAGGCTCAGATTCTGAATCCGAAGTTTCAGATAAAATGGGGGTAGGTGGGGGTAGCTTTCTTGCGCCCTGTCCCTGACAAGCCACTTCCACCCGGGACACAAAGGTCTCCATAATAGCTGACAATGATTCAATAGTAAGCGGGGTGCTGGAGGATCCTGCAGACACCTCGAGGGGATCAGGTGGAGATACATGAGTGGCAGGGTCCATGTTAACCCAGGACACTTTGCCAGAAAAAAACTTTTTTTTTTTTTTTTTTTTATCTGTATCCCCCTAGCGCAATAGCGCCCCTCAGTGTACCTGCTTCTTGACCCCCACAGAGAGAGAGAGGGACCCCCAAAGCTCACCACCCAATGCAGAGAAGTTTCCTAACAACTGCAGTCAGCGTTTGTCTTGTGCAGACTGGGAAGAACTGTGCTCGTTTTCCCGGGTAGAAGGAAGTGGCTCCGCCCCCTGTGTACGCCTTCCGGCGTTCCCAGCTCTCCTCGAGGTTAGCTGGGCTCTTCAAACATGGCCGCCCCCATACTGGAGACAATAGACTCCAAAAAAATGGCGGCCGGCGTGACCTGCGGACGCTCGTGTACCTGGTCTACAGCAAAATGGCGGCGGATTGCCGAAGTAGCGTTTTCCCAGCACAGCCACCTGCATACCACGCTAATGGCAGTTTATCGACCTGCAGGAGGTCCACTACAATCAAGGTAGGCTTATACCTCTTATGTCTGCTGTAATACTGCAGTCTGCTGGGTAGAGTGTTAGCTCCCAAACCAAGTCCGCTTGCCCACCGAACACATACTGCATTACAAGGGGGACTTTTAGTGTCAGAAAGACTCCGACCATGTATGGAGGGGCCCGTATTCCAAAATGCCTCAAAAAGAGGAAAGGGAAGCATTTACTCACCATACCGAACCGACAGGCACCCTCTCTTCACAATACCCTCTCCACCGAAGTGGGGGGTTGTTGACCACTCCGGACGCCTTGACTCTCTGGTTCCTGGCGTCCAAGCGAGACCTTTTAACTCGCAAGGTCAGTCCCTCCAATGGGACTCTGTCACGGCCGACCCAGCGCGGAGCTCTGGTCTGCACGCTCTCGTAGGCTGAACCGGGGTGACCACTGGATCTCAACATCCAGCCCGTCGCCCGGCCCCGCATACTTACTTGAATGTGTCGCGGCCGACCAAGCGTGATGCAATGGTCTGCACGCGCTCGTAGGCCGGCTGGGGTGACCACTGGATCTCAACATCCAGCCCGTCGCCCAGATCCGGCGTAATTTGCTTGAAGATCTCACAGGAAAAAAACTGGAGAAACTACCTAAAAAAAATTTTTTTCTAAAAAATCTTGCCAGGACCAGAGATCCCAGCAAGGAACTTAGGTCCTTACTCCTGACTAGACAGAAAAAAACTGATTCCCTGTAGCAGAGAGAGGGAGGATATGCCCTCTGGGACTGCCCCTGGGGTGGAGCCAGAACGTTTTTTCTTTCTGCCTAGTCCTACTCCTGCGGAGGCAGCATAACCCAATTGATGTGAATCAAAGAGGACTACGTCTGTCAATGAGCGACAGAGAAAAAGAAAGTGAGGGCAAACACAGAAAGGAAGATACAGATTTAAAAAAAAAACAGAGCGAATGAAATACAGAGAGAGAGAAAAAAGTGAAAGAGAGAGAGAAAGGGAGTGAAAAGGAAGAGAGACAGAGTTTATCTTGCCCCATCAGTGAGAGGAATAGTACCCCATCATTGGTATTAGTTGGAGGCATACTGCTCCTTCATTGGTGTCAGTGGGAGGAATAGTGCTCCATCATTGGTGTCAGTGGGAGAAATATTGCCCCATCATTGGTGTCAGTGGGAGGAATGATGCCCCATTATTGGTGTCAGTGGGAGGAATAATGCCCCATCATTGGTATCAGTGGGAGGAATAATGCCCCATCATTGGTATCAGTGGGAGGAATAGTGCCCCATCATTGGTATCAATGGGAGGAATAGTGCCCCATCATTAGTATCAGTGGGAGGAATAATGCCCCATCATTGGTATTAGTGGGAGGAATAGATGTCCCACCATTGGTGTCAGTGGGAGAGATAGTGTGCCATCATTGGTGTCAGTGGGAGGAATAATGTCCCATCATTGGTGTCAGTGGGAGGAATAGTGCCCTATCATTGGTGCCAGTGGGAGGAACAGTGTACCATCATTGGTGCCAGTGAGAAGAACAGTGTCCCATCATTGGTGTCAGTGGGAGGAATAGTGTCCTATCATTGGTGCCAGTGGGGGGGGGGGGGGGGGAATAGTGTCCCATTATTGGCGCCATTGTTGGTGCCAATGAAAGGAATGTCTCAGTTGGTGTCAATGGGGGGAATAGTGCTCCAATGGCTTGATAACGGCAAAGAAAGGGCTGCAGGTTGGAGACCACTGTTCTAGACCAATAAGCAAGGGGTTGTTGTCAAACAAATGGCATGCAAGGCTGGGCACTGCTCTAGGAAACATGTACCAAAGCTAATGACATTTAAAAAATGTTTTATTTGACTGGGACAAGTGAAAAAAAAAAGGCATGAGGCTCCTTCTCAATTCATACAAAGGAATATACAGCCACCCAATTACTTCCAACCAGAAAGCCGACAATCAGCTCATCACATGTTGGTGGCAAAGGTGGGTTTTAAACACATTAAGCTGCTGCAGTGTGTATAACCCCACCTGTGCTGCCGCCAACATATATCAACAGGGCTCATTTATTTTGGGTACTTATATAGCACTGACATGTTACACAGCACTTAATAGACACTGCTCAAAAAATGAAATTATCACTTTTTAATCAGAGTACAGCATCAAGTCAATTAAACTCCTAAGATATTGATCTGGTCAGTTAAGTAGTGGAGGGGGTTGTTTTTCAGTTTCAGCTGCTTTGGTGTTAATTAAATTACTAACAGGTGCACTAGATGGGCAACAATGAGACAACCCCCAAATTAGAAATGGTTTCACAGGTGGAGGCTGCTGAAATTTTTTTTCCCTACTCATCTTTTCTGACTGTTTTTCACTAGTTTTGCATTTGCCTAGGGTCAGTGTCACTGCTGGTAGCATGAGGCGATACCTGGACCCTATAGAGGTTGCACAGGCAGTCCAACTCCTCCAGGATATCAATATGTGCCATTGCCAGAAGGTTTGCTGTGTCTCTCAGGTCCAAAGAAGGTCCTTTATCCATCAGCAGGACTGGTATCAGTGGCGGCTGGTGCTCCATGGGCCGGGGAGTGCGGCAGACGGACCCCACCTTACACCCCCCCCCCCGGACCACACCAGCTCCAGCCCACACACCTAACCCCCCCCCCCGGTCGACGGCTCACTCATTTTGGGCAGGCAGCGGCGGTGGTGGCGGCGGCTTCCCCCTCAGTCTCCTCCATTGGCTTCCCCTGAATCTCCTCCCTCCTCCTCCTCTTTGGCCAATAACATGGCTTCTCCTTTTGGCGGAAAATCAGTGCAGGCCACTGGTGTGAATGTCTCTGACCAAACAATCAGAAACAGACTTCATGAGGGTGGACTAAGGCCCAACGTTCTCCAGTGGGCCCTGTGCTCATTGCCCGGCGCCGTGGAGCTCGATTGGCATTTACCATTATACACCAGAATTGGCAGGTCTGCCACTGGCGCCCCGTGCTTTTCACAGAAGAGAGCAGATTCACCCTGAGCACATGTGACAAACGTAAAAGGGTCTGGAGAAGCCGTGGAGAATGTTATGCTGCCTGTAACATCATTCAGCACGACCGGTTTGTTGGTGGGTCAGTGATGGTCTGGGGAGGCATATCCATGGAGGGACGCACAGACCTCTACAGGCTAGACAATGACACCCTGGCTGCCATTAGGTATCGGGATTAAATCCTTGGACCCATTGTCAGACCCTACACAGGTGCAGTGGGTCCTGGGTTCCTCCTGGTGCACGATAAAGCCTGGCCTCATGTGGTAAGAGTATGCAGCCAGTTCCTGGAGGATGACGAACTTGATACCATTGAATAGCCCCCACACTCGCCTGACTAAATCCAATATAACACCTCTGAGACATTATGTTTCGGTCCATCTGACGCTGCCAGGTTGCACCTCAGTCTGTTCAGGAGTTCAGTGATGCCCTGGTTCAGATCTGGGAGGAAATCCCCCCCGGGACACCATCCGTCATCTCATTAGGGGCATGCCCCAACGTTGCCATGCATGCATACAAGCATGTGGGGGGGGGGGGGCATAAAACTACCAGTACTGTTTTGAGCTGCTGCAATGAAATTTCAGCAAAATGGACTCGCTTGCTGCATCATTTTTTCACTTTGATTTTTGGGGTGTCTTTGAATTCAGTCCTCTGTAGGGTGATAATCTTAATTTCCATCATGTGGCATCCTTTCGCTCCTAACACATTACCCAGTCCATATCAGTATAGATATCCAACATTATATTTTTCCCCATTGAGATATGATGTGTTTTTTGAAAGTGTTCCTTTCATTTTTTTTTTTTTAGCTATATATATATATATATATATATATATATATATATATATATATATATATATATAATGCATTCACATCAGTCCCTGCCCTCAAGGAGCTTACAATCTAAGGTCCCTAAATCACATTTATACATACAACATACTAGGGCCAATTTTGGGAGGAAACCCAAGCAGGCACAGGGTGAACATGCAGACTCCATGCAGGTAGTGCCATGGTTAGGGTTCAAACTGACGGCCCTAAGGCTGCTAGGCAGAAGTGCTAACCACTTACCCCCTGTGCTGCCATATTAATTGTTATCTCAAGGAGAGTAATTAGCCCTCCTAGTTCTTATCTTTGGACCCCAGAATGATTAGTGTCTGTTTTGGTGAGCTAAAAGGGATGAGTTAAGAGTAGTTTATCAAAATGGAACTTGGCAGAGCTAACACGTGTTGGCAACCCACAACAGAACTTGGGAGCGGAGTACATTTCTGGCAGATCAGCGGGTGTTTTCAGGGTCTTCAAAGTAGATCTGAACTCAAAGAGTGAAGCTTTGCTATGTTATAGATAACATTTTGAAATGTTAATGGTTCCTAAACAATACCTTGAAAAATGTACATTTTGTCTGGAAATCCACCTAAATGTGAGTGCGCCTACAGCCTCATATCGGTATATCTGCAGCATGAGATCTAAGGCATTGCTGCCTCTGACTGCTAGTCTCAGGAGATGTGGAGTGGGATTTGGTGATGTCACTACTGTTCTGTTTCTTATTCTCCTTGCTGGAGGTCTGACATGAGGAAGAAAAATGCAGCCTCTATAAAGATGGCCGCCACCACACAGAGACACAGTGCAGAACAAGGCATAGTAAGTTAGAAACCAGGAAAAAGTTCATATGCTTGGGGGCCCCAGGCAATATTGGGGACTATTGCTTTGCCTTCTACCTGCCTTTTTTTGGGCTCTACTAATTTTTTAGCTTCTTGGCGCCAGCCGCACCCAAATATATGGCATTTCCGTGGGTGGGCCTTGACACCAAGCAGCTGCATATTTGCGTGCAATATTGCAAAAACAGCAATATGTCAAGAGCACTCCTGCCACAATTACCGGTGGCTAACGGAAAGCTCCCGATCACTATGGGACCATATACAGGCATAGGCCCCAAAAAGTTATCAATTTGGAATTAACTACAGTATCTCACAAAAGTGAGTACACCCCTAACATTTTTGTAAATATTTTATTATATATTTTCATGTGACAACACTGAAGAAATGACACTTTGCTACAATGTAAAGTAGTAAATGTACAGCTTGTATAACAGTGTAAATTTGCTGTCCCCTCAAAATAACTCAACACACAGCCATTAATGTCTAAACCGCTTGAAACAAAAGTGAGTACACCCCTAAGTGAAAATGTCCAAATTGGGCCTAATTAGCCATTTTCCCTCCCCAGTGTCATGTAACTCGTTATTGTTACAAGGTCTCAGGTTTGAATGGGGAGTAGGTGTGTTAAATTTGGTGTTATCGCTCTCACTCTCTCATACTGGTCCTAATGGCAAAGAACGCTCTGAGGATCTGAAAAAAAGCAATGTTGCTCTACATAAAGATAGCCTAGGCTATAAAAAGATTGCCAAGACCCTGAAACTGAGCTGCAGCATGGTGGCCAAGACCATACAGCGGTTTATCAGGACAGGTTCCACTCAGAACAGGCCTCACCATGGCCGACCAAAGAAGTTGAGTGCACGTGCTCAGCATCCTATCCATAGGATGTCTTTGGGAAATAGACTTATGAGTGCTGCCAGCATTGCTGCAGAGGTTGAAGGGGTAGGGGGTCAGCCTGTCATTGCTCAGACCATACGCCGCACACTGCATCACATTTATCTACATGGCTGTCGTCCCAGAAGGAAGCCTCTTCTAAAGATGATGCACAAGAAAGGCCGTAAACAGTTTGCTGAAGACAAGCAGACTAAGGACATGGATTGCTGGAACCATGTCCTGTGGTCTGATGAGACCAAGATAAACTTATTTGGTTCAGATGGTGTCAAGCATGTGTGGCAGCAACCAGGTGAGGAGTAGGGATGATCGAACGGTTCGGGTCGACCATCGGTTCGGCCCGAACATTGGGTGTTCGAGGTTCGGCCGAATTTAGAACTTTTTGCCCAAAAAGTTCGGAATTCGGCAACCAGAACCGCCCAAAATGCAATGCTTCAGGAAATGGGCTTTAAAAGCCCGTGATTGGACCAGAACTATTAGCAAAAGCCAATTGAGGGGGCAGGAGAATGCTAGGAATGTGATTGGAGTGACTAGGGGGTCTCTAGACCAATCATTAGTGAATACGCCCCCCAGTATATAAGATCGCCCCCGCCATATTCCTAGCATTGTTATACTGGACATGGAAGAGAGTGGAAGCAGTTCTGTTAATTTTACTTTAAAAGTGTCATTTAGCTATTTTTAGTGTGAGGAAAGGGATATCTAGTGTAGTTAGAGTGCTCCTTTACACTTAAGTTAGCTTCAAAAATTGAGTTTCTGTAGGGAAAGTGTTAAGTGTAAGGGGACCGTAGTGTAGTGTAGGGTTAACTGGCAGTGACTGCTATGGAAGGGTGACAAAACCCTTCCATAGCAGGGTGACCGCTATAGAGAAATGATCATTTCTCTGAATAGCTTCGGCACACCCATATGGCTTCTTACCAGCCAAGCATTTTTTATGCTGCAGGGGCTGCCACTGCCAGTGCTTTTTTGAGGACATGTTTGATGTCAGACATGACATCTGAACATGTGTATAGGGGGTATATATAGACATATATGTCTGAATATATACCCCTAGACATATATAGGTGTGATAGTAGCAGAAATAAATGCTTGCGCTAATGAAATCATTTACAGTAAAATATTTCTGCTACTATCACACCTATATATGTCTAGGGGTATATATTCAGACATATATGTGTATATATACCCCCTATACACATGTTCAGATGTTTTGCCTGCCTCAAAAGAACCCAAAAAAATGCCAAAAAAACGCTAGCGTCAAAAAAAAAAAAATGCCCAGGTGTGTTTTTGCTGGCATTTTTTGGGGGGTTTTGGAGGCAGGCAAAGCATCTGAACTTGTGTATAGTGGTGTATATACACACATCCATATATTTATATACACACCTAGACATATATAGGTGTGATAGTAGCAGAAATATATGCTTGCGCTAATGAAATCATTTACAGTAATATATTTCTGCTACTATCACACCTATATATGTCTAGGTGTGTATATAAATATATGTATGTGTGTATATATACCACTATACACAAGTTCAGATGTTTTGCCTGCCTCAAAAGAACCCAAAAAAATGCCAAAAAAAACGCTAGCGTCAAAAAAAAAAATGCCCAGGTGTGTTTTTGCTGGCATTTTTTGGGGGGTTTTGGAGGCAGGCAAAACATCTGAACACAAGTACCACTATACACAAGTTCAGATGTTTTTCCTGACTGCAAAGAACCCAAAAAAATGCCTGCTTTGAAACCGGCAAGGTGTGGAGAGAAGCTAACCCCCTGAGCTGAAAGTATTCTAATACATACAATCCTTTTTTTTTCTGGTTCTGGACATGCTACAGAACTGAAACTTCACAGGTACACCTTTTAGACCCCCCAGACACAAAATCACACAACAAAAAATGTTCTTAAAAAGTGTCATTTTTGATAAAAAAGCCAATTATTGAAAACATTAAAATAAAAAATAAAAAAAGAGATTATCTGGGGGGTCTAAAAAGTGTACATGTGAAGTTTCAGCTCTGTAGCATGTCCAGAACCATAAAAAAAAGATCGTTTGTATTAGAAAACTTTCAGCACAGTGACAGGGGGTTTGCTTCGCTGCTGTAACACCTTGCCGGTTTAATAGAAGGCATTTTTTTGTGTTCTTTGAAGTCAGGAAAAACATCTGAACTTGTGTATAGTGGTACTGTGCACAAGTTCTGATGTTTTGCCTGCCTCCAAAAACCCCCAAAAAATGCTGTAAATGATTTCATTAGCGCAAGCATATATTTCTGCTACTATCACACCTACTATCACACCTATATATGTCTAGGTGTGTATATAAATATATGTATGTGTGTATATATACCACTATACACAAGTTCAGATGTTTTGCCTGCCTCAAAAGAACCCCAAAAAATGCCAAAAAAACGCTAGCGTCAAAAAAAAAATGCCCAGGTGTGTTTTTGCTGGCATTTTTTGGGGGTTTTTGGAGGCAGGCGAAACATCAGAACTTGTGCACAGTACCACTATACACAAGTTCAGAGGTTTTTCCTGACTGCAAAGAACACAAAAAAATGCCTTCTATTAAACCGGCAAGGTGTTACAGCAGCGGAGCCAACCTCCTGTCAGAAAGTTTTCTAATACAAACGCTCTTTTTTTTATGGTTCTGGACATGCTACAGAGCTGAAACTTCACATGTACACTTTTTAGACCCCCAAAATCCAAAGTAAAAATCAAGAAATCTCTCTCTTTTTTTTTTTTTTTAATTTTTCAATAATTGGCTTTTTTATCAAAAATTACAATTTTTAAGAACTTTTTTTTGTGTGATTAATAGTTAATGGGGCATGACCCAGAACCCTAGGCACTTTTTAGGGGCATTTATTGGGTTTTAGGGCTTAAAAATTGTGTTTTTTGATTACCGAAGTTCGGGTCCCATTGATTTCAATGGGGTTCTGAAATCCGAACCAAACATTTGGGAAATTCAGGTGTTCTGGTCGAACCAAACTTTTCAAAAGTTCGATCATCCTTAGTAAGGAGTACAAAGACAAGTGTGTCTTGCCTACAGTCAAGCATGGTGGTGGGAGTGTCATGGTCTGGGGCTGCATGAGTGCTGGCAGCAGTGGGTACAGTTAATTGAGGGAACCGCGAATGCCAACATGTACTGTGACATACTGAAGCACAGCTTGATCCCTTTCCTTCAGAGACTGGGCCACAGGGCAGCATGATAATGACTCCAAACACACCTCCAAGACAACCACTGCCTTGCTAAAGAAGCTGAGGGTAAAGGTGATGGACTGGCCAAGCATGTCTCCAGACCTAAACCCTATTAAACATCTGTGGGACATCCTCAAATGGAAAGTGGAGGAGCTCAAGGTCTCTAACATCCACCAGCTCTGTGATGTCGTCATGGAGGAGTGGAAGAAGACTCCAGTGGCAACCTGTGAAGCTCTGGTGAACTCCATGCCCAAGAGGGTTAAGGCAGTGCTGGAAAATAATGGTGGCCACACAAAATATTTGGACCCAATTTGGACATTTCCACTTAGGGGTGTACTCACTTTTGTTGCCAGCGGTTTAGACATTAATGGCTGTGTGTTGAGTTATTTTGAGGGGACAGTAAATTTACACTGTTATACAAGCTGTACACTCACTACTTTACATTGTAGCAAAGTGTCATCTCTTTAGTGTTGTCACATGAAAAGATATAATAAAATATTTACAAAAATGTGAGGGGTGTACTCACATTTGTAAGATACTGTACATCATTGCCTTATGATTACACGTGTCCCATGATGCACAGCGACACGTGTTCAACTACTCTGAATGGTACCCCACCGTATAAGGCAACACATATGCAATGTGTTCCAAGTTGTGTGGCATTCCTGATTTTCAGGATGTTTTGGTGTGGTTGGTGGTCCATGGACTTCATTAGCGTGCTTTAACACAACGTGCGTTATTGTGCAACATAGCATGCATTACGGCACCCAGAGAAAGTTTATGGCCTAGATCTGAATGAAACAAACAGCAGGCCCAGCTTGACTGGGGCGTTCAGAAGAGATGGGGTCATACCTGAGTTTTTATTGGAATAATTTTTGAATAAGGAATATCACTTACCGAATTGGGGGGTTGAGGGCTTAGAGTGTGCCTTGTAGACTATGGAGAGGAGGGGAAACTTGTCAGATCTCTTGCCAACATTGGACAGGTTTTTCCAACCCTCACCCTCTGGGATATTTATGTCTGATGGTGCCTAAAGTGGAAGTAAACTTCTATCACTAACTTTTACATATAGAAAAGAGAATTCGGGTTCTTTTTTTTAACTTTTACATATAGGTAAGCCTATAATAAGGCTTTCCTATAGGTAGAGTAAATATCTCCTAAACGGGCACCGTATAGGAGATATTTACTGTACAAGTAGCCAATCACATCACTGGCGCATTTGCTTTGAAAGAATGGCCACCAGTGCCATTCCTTCAGAGCCCTGTGCCATAAACGGCGGCTCCCACGTGCATGTGTGGGAGTGACATCATCGCGACTCCACCCAGTTACAGAGCTGGAGTCTGCAAACCCCAGAAGCAAGATGGGTGAAGATGGGAGCACCTGCAGCTCTCACATCTCTGCGCTTAAGAGCTTTGTTTTAAGGTAAGTTTAACAAAATGTGCTAGTATGCGATGCATACTAGCACATTATGACATTACCTTGCAGGGTAAGAAAAAACAAACGTCCAGCAGTTTAAAACCGCTTTAATGCCCTCTGGGGTTGATGCATTTTTATCCGGTGGGTGTTATTTGTGCGTAAGCTTATATTCGCTATTCAGTGTTGGGGTCCTTTTTTTTATCTTTTCATGGCAGCTGTCAGGGGGTATATGGCTCTTTGAGAGTGGTGCTAATTCAAGGTTTTGGAGAATTATGGGTTGGGTCCATCACAGGTATGGATGTCCCTTTCATAATAATACATTGCTGTGGTGTTACTCCCGTAGGAGCCGCAAGAACATTGCCCAGGTCTTCCCCGAATATTTTGCCCTGCAGTCAGGCACACTTGCTCAGTCACACACCTCCTCAATGACCATCGTAGGGTTGTTGATTTTGTTGGTTTTAATTTTGGAGAAATTGGATAGGGTTGGGGGAATTGAGTGGGAAACTCCAAAAACAAGAACTATGTACAACCTGAGGACTATGTGTTCTTTCTGGAAAAAGCTGTAGTAAAATCCGTGCTTGCAACAAACAGTGGACTTAGCTTTGAGGTAGTATTAGTAGAAAACGCACACTTCTTTCTTCAGAGCCAGAAGAACTAAACCCCTTTATACAAGATTGGGTGGGCTCAGCTCTTCAGGACACCAGCCTGTGTCCCCTTTAACAGACTGTCTCTTTAGCATCAGATTGGGGGGAGCAGCAGCCCAACAGTCTCTAATGCCCCGTACACACGCGTCGATAGTTGGCTGTGAATTTTCGGCCAACGTCCGATCGGCCGATTTTCGGCTTGTTAGTATGATGCTTCCGACAACCGACTCCGACTTTTCGGTCGAATAAAATCTGGTGTGCAGGCTATAAAATTTTTGTTGGCTGTCAACACAACGGCCGATTTTCCGTCAGTCAGTACAGATTTCGGCAAACAAAAATCTGATGAGCAAGACTGGGCATGCTCAGAGAAGAAAAAACACACGGACAGTAAACCAGCACATGACATCACTTCTGAAGTAGATTTTTGTTGGCCGTGAAAATTCGTGTGCAGTCTAGGCACATTCCAACCAAAAAAACACAACTTGGACAAAAGACGGCCAATCGGTTGGCCGATAATCGTTGCGTGTGTATGAGGCATTAGATCTCTCAAAACCGTCTGTACGCACACTCGGCCCAAGGACAGTTGGTTGCCTCCTTCCAATGTCCAAGCGATGCCTATCTCTAGTACCACCAGACCAGATCTTCAGTATACAGCTCTCTGTGGTCTCAACTTCCAGGCCCTCGGGTCATCCACCTAAAGCCTCACGAACAGCAAGCACGTGGCAGCATTGCCGTGGAGGGAAGCAAACCCTCCAGACTGGACTAAAAATCTTCGAGAAAAAACCCTGAGCTTAGTGTGCTCAGATAATAAATACAAACTCCCAGCAAGCCATCAGGGCCCAGCTCCCTGGGATTGGCCAGGACTGTATAAAGTTTTATGTTGCCATCTGCACAGCTCCACATCTATGATCCAGAAAGTTCTCATAGATTTCCTGGACAGCAGGGGAAGCCAACAGACTAGCAGCAGCTGAGAGGACTGAGCAGACCTAACTAGTCAATGCAGCTGCACTGAATACAGTGTGACAGCTAAACTTACCTGTCAAAAACACAGCTCCACAAAGCACAGTGAGCCAACACGAAATCGATCTACCTAACCCTATCACCTACTGTGTCTAGGAGGGTACTACGTTTGTAACATTGAGGTTTAGTTAGGTTATATCTGGGATTGCGTTTTTTACAGGTAATTGTCCCCGTGGCAGTGTAGCAGCAGCGGGGGGGGTGGGGGCTTTTTTATTGGGTGGCAGATACAGCTGTTTTTTTTTATACATTCACCGGCCACTTTATTATATAGACTAGTTTCATTTCTTGGGATCACAAATTGCTAATCAACCAATCAAATGGCAGCAACTCAGTGCATTGAGGTATTCTAGACATGGTAAAGCTCAAACCCAGCATCAGAATGGGGAAGAAAGGGAGTTTAAGTGGTTTTGGTTGTTGGCGCCAGACGAGCTGGTCTGAGTATTTCAAAAACTGCAGGGATTTTCACGCACAACCATCCCTTGGGTTTACAGAGAACGGTCCAAAAAAGAGAAGATATCCAGTGAGTAGCAGCTTTGTGGACAAAAATGACTTGTTGATGGCGGAGGTCAGAGGAGAATGAACAGACTGGTTCGAGATGATAAAAAGGCAACAGTAACTAAATTAACTCGTTACAACCAAAGTATGATGAATACCATCTCTGAATGCATAACACATTGAACCATGAAGCAAATGGCCTCCGGCAGCAGAAGACCACACCGGGTGCCACACCTGTCAGCTAAAAACAGGAAGCTGAGGCTACAATTGGCACAGGCTCACCAAAATTGAACAATAGAAGATTGGAAAAACGTTGCCTGGTCTGATGAATCTCGATTTCAGCTGCAACCATCAGATGGTAGGGTCAGAATTTGGCGTTAACATGAAAGCATGGATCCATCCTTCCTTGTATCAATGGTTCAGGCTGGTGGTGTAATGGTGTGGGGAATATATTCTTGGCACACTTTGGGCCTCTTAGTATCAAATGAGCATCATTGAAACACCAC
The DNA here is from genome assembly GCF_965119305.1 of Pelophylax lessonae. Lineage (NCBI taxonomy): Eukaryota > Metazoa > Chordata > Amphibia > Anura > Ranidae > Pelophylax > Pelophylax lessonae. Next base: position 714,275,684 of record NC_138769.1, on the reverse strand, counting down.
GGCCTACCTGAGTATTGTTGCTCACCCTGTCCATCCCTTAATGACTACAGTGTACCCATCTTCTGATGGCTCCTTCCAGCAAGATAATGCACCATGTCACAAAGCTCCAATCATCTCACCGCTGGTTTCTTGAACATGGCCATGGGGTCACTGTACTCCAATGGCCTCCACACTCACCACATCTCATCCAATAGAGCACCTTTGGGATCTGGTGGGAGATTTACATCATGGATGTGCACCCGACAAATCTGCATCAACTGCGTGATGCCTACATGTCAATAAAGACCAACATTTCTGACGAATATTCCCAACACTTTGTTGGATCTATGCCACAAACAATTAAAGCAGTTCTGAAGGCAAAAGGGGATCCAAGGATGTTGTATTTAATTTGTTTTCGTAAAATAAATGGACTACTATGGCCATTTACATCTAAGTGTTGTCGTCGTGTTATTTTGGAAGGGGGAATGTGTCTAATTGGTTTTATTGAATTAAAGATATTGTGAGCCTTGGTACTCTGCAAGTACTTAAGTCATGTAAATGGGCCCTACATGTATTTAGAAATGTCCTCCAAAAGTATAGGATTCCAAGCCCATGTAAATGAGGCTTAATTTTGATTCAGGAAAATTCAAGTTAGACTTACCGGTAACTTGTTTTCCAATAGTCTTTCAGGACAGCACCTTAGAGAGATGGCTCCTCCCTCTCCTCATCAGGAAACACCCCATCCACCAGATTTTAAAAGGAGGCTTCTCCCACCATTCATCAGTTTGTAGAAGAGTACCTCCGGCCCATGCTGGAACACATAAACAGATATGGTTAATCACAGCAATACATTTTATACAATAGGGCGGGATCCTCCTGCTGTCCTGAAAGACTATTGGAAAACAAGTTACCGGTAAGTCTAACTTGAATTTTCCCTAAAACGTCTTTCAGGACAGCACCTTAGAGAGGATTATCGAGACTTACTCAATTTAGGGAGGGACCACAGCTTGCAGGACCTTTCTGCCAAAAGCCTGATCTTCAGCTGCCAAAAGGTCCAACCTATAGTGTCTTGCAAATGTAAAGTAGCTTGACCACGTAGCCGCTTTGCAGATCTGATCTGGAGTGGCACCAGCTTTCTCTGCCCATGTAGTGGCTAACGCTCTAGTAGAGTGAGCTCTGATCCCCTGTGGGGGAGACAATTTCATTTGGGAGTAAGCCTCTGAAATAGCGGATCTGAGCCATCTGGCTATTGATCCTTTTGATGCCTGGCGACCTTTTTTGTTGCCAGAGAAAAGAACAAAAAGAGAGTTTGATGATCTAAACTCTTTAGTAACCTCCAAGTAGTGTATAAGAACCCTTCTTACATCTAGGTAGTGAAAGCTTTCTTCCTTATCTCCTGATGGATTAGGGCAGAAGGTAGGTAACACAATTTCTTGTGAGCGGTTTCTTGTTGAAGCTACTTTTGGGAGAAACCCTGGATCCGTCTTGAGAATTATCCTGTCTGGATATATGGACAAGAAAGGTTCGATAGCTGATAAAGCATGTAATTCACTGATTCTTCTTGCTGATGTTATTGCCACCAAGAAGACCGTCTTGAGGGTAAGGTTTTTTAGTGTAACCGTTTCTAGTGGTTCAAAAGGTTCCTTTGTGAAGGCCTGAAGGACCACCGACAAGTCCCATTTGGGGAAGCTTCTGACAGGCACTGGTCTGGAGCGGGTAAGGGCCCTGAAGAATCTGATGATTAAAGATTCTGAAGAAATGGGCCTTTCCAAGAATACCCCCAGGGCTGTAACTTGTACCTTGAGGGTACTTACTGCCAAACCTTTTCCTGCGCCCTCCTGTAGGAACTCCAAAATTGAAGTAATACTGTTCAATTTTTGATCTTTCGATTCACACCAGGTATTATATGTCTTCCAAACTTTTGCATATATATTCCTTGTGACTTTTTTCCTACTGGAAAGTAGAGTAGCAATTAATGCGTCTGAAAATCCTTTCCTTTTCAGCAGTTGCTCCTCAGATACCAGGCGGTGAGCTTTAGCTTTTCCACTTCTGGATGATAGACTGGACCTTGAAGCAGTAGGTCTTGACGAAGAGGGAGCTGAAAAGCAGGTTTGACTGATAGTTGAAGGACAGTCGAAAACCAAACCCTTTTGGGCCAATAAGGTGTGATCAGGATCACTGAGGCTCTTTCCATTTGGATTTTTCTCAATACCAACGGAATGAGCTGGAAGGGGGGGAAGGCATACCCCAACCTGAACCTCCAGGGATGTGCCAGGGAATCTACTCCCAGAGAGTTGTCGTTTCTGTGGAGTGAGAAGTAAAGTGGAAGTTTTGCGTTTTCTTTCGTTGCAAACAGATCCACCTCTGGCTTTCCCCAAGTCTTGGTTATCAACATGAAGACTTCTGGGTTCAAGCTCCATTCTGCTTCTCGGATCTTCTGCCTGCTTAAATAATCCGCCACACTGTTTAGTGTACCTTTTAGGTGGATTGCTGACAAGGAAAGTAACTGCCTTTCCGCCCATTGCAGAATTTCCGTTGCCAAAAGCTGTAGGGTTTTGCTTCTTGTGCCCCCTTGCTTGTTTAGATATGCCACTGTAGTGGCGTTGTCTGAAAGGACTTGAACATGAGTCCCCTGAAGATTTTGAGAGAAGGCAGTTAGGGCTAGGCCGACTGCCTTTAATTCCTTCCAATTTGAGGATTTTCTTGTCTCGGTCTGAGACCAAACCCCCTGTGCCAGGTTTTGGTTCCAGTGGGCTCCCCACCCCCACCTGCTGGCATCCGTTGTTAACCTCTGGTCTGCCGGGAAGGACCAGGCCAAACCCTGAGACAAGGTTATCCGATTTCTCCACCACCAAAGGGACCTCTTGACCTTGGTGGGGATTTTTACCTTTAAGTCCAAAGTCTCTGGATTGTGATCCCAGATTCTGAGGAGGAAATATTGGAGTGGTCGAAAATGCAGCCTTGCCCATTGGACAGCTGGAATTGATGCAGTCAGGTTTCCAAGGACTGACATGATCTCTCTGATCGACCACCACTGATTTGTTTGTAGCCTTGCTACCAAATTCTGTATTTTGACCTGTTTGTCTTCTGGTAGGAAGATTCTTTGTTCCACAGAGCATAACTGAAACCCTAGGAACTGAACCCGCTGAGCCGGTGTGAGATTCGATTTCTTGATGTTCACTATCCATCCCAGAGCTTCTAGATGACCTCTTGCCTTGTGCAGGTCCTCTTGAAGTTTTTCCTTTGACGGGGCAAAGAAAAGCAGGTCGTCCAGGTAAGGCACCACAGAGATTCCCTGAAGGCGGAGGGGAGCTAGACACTCTGCCATTACCTTCGTAAAAATACGAGGGGAGGATGATAGCCCGAAAGGGAGTGCTTTGAATTGGATATGGAGCATTTCCTTTCCCAGATTTACTGCCAACCTTAGGAATCTCTGTGAGTGAGGGGCAATAGGGATATGTAGGTAAGCATCCCTTAAGTCGATTGATGCCATGAAGCATCCTTTTGTTAACAGGGTTCTGACTGTAAGAATTGAGTCCATTCGAAACTTTTTGTACAGAACTGACCTGTTTAATGGTTTCAGATTCAGTATAAGACGAAAATCCCCCGATGGTTTCTTTATCAAAAATATGTGGGAATAAAATCCCTGATGTTGTTCCTCCACTGGAACTGGACAGACAACTCCCTGTCGCCTCAGGTCCTTTAACAGGTCCATCATAGCCAGGGCTTTTTCTGCATCTCTTGGGAGGTTTGTGACAAAGAACCTTTCGGGTGGCGTCTCTGAAAACTCTATGTTGTAGCCTTGGGACAGCATACCCAGAATGTATTGATTTTCTGTTATGGCTGCCCAATAGGGGAGGAATTCCCTCAATCTTCCTCCCACCGGCAATGTCTTGTCATTGTGTTTTGTTGGTTGACACAGGAGGATGGAAGAGAACACCTCCTTTCCCTTTGGGTTTTTGTGTCGACCAGTTTCTTCTCTTCTCCTGGGGTCTGCTATTTTGCTGAGCTTTTTGAGGTCGAAAAAGCTTCTTTGCTGCCTGTTTCTTCTTCACAGGAAAAGACTTCTTTTTGTCTGCTGTTCTATCTAGAACAGAGTCTAGCCCAGGCCCGAATAGTAGATCCCCTTGAAAAGGAAGTCCACACAGCTTATTTTTAGAAGCTGTATCTCCAGGCCATGTCTTTAACCAAAGAGCCCTTCTGGCTGAGTTGGATAAAGCTGCAGATCTTGCTGTCATCTTCACTGACTCTGCTGAAGCGTCAGCAATGAAGGCTATGGCCGTGGAGAGCGTGGAAAAGGAATCCAAAATTTCCTGTTTAGGTGAGTCTGCTGTGATGTGTGCTTTTAGCTGGCTAAGCCAGTATTCCAAATTCCTGGACACACAGGTTACTGCCATGGCAGGTTTCAGACTCCCCATGATGGATTGCCAGGATCTCTTAAGTTGCTGGTCCATCTTCTTATCCATGGGATCCCTCAGTATTCCCATGTCTTCAAATGCTAGGTCTGTTGACCTAGAAACCTGGGAGAAGGCTGCATCAATCTTTGGCATCTTATTCCAGGGAGCTCCTGGGTCCTCATCAAAAGGAAATCGCCTTTTAAAGGCTTTAGGGAAGAAGGTTTTCTTTTCCGGATCAGTCCACTCATGTTTAATTGCATCTGAGATGGTCTGATGCACTGGGAAGATACGGCCCTTAGGCTCTTCCAAGCCTGCATACATTTTGTCATGTAGGGACAGTTCCTTCTTTTCCTCCTCTAGACCCAGGGTGATGTAAACTGCCCTCAGGAGACCATCCACTTGCTCTAAGGATAGTTTGTATTTAGTGGGCCTGCTTTGTGCCCCTCCCTCCTCTTCTTCCTCTGAATCCTCCTTGGAATGTGAGGGGGAATTATCTCCTTGGGTGGAAGGAACCCCTTCTGTCCCCACCGAAGGAAGCAATTGTGAACCCTGAGAGGACAGTGAGGCTGATGGCTGACTCAGGGCAGGGTCCTGTAGGGATGACCGAAAAGATTGGATGGTAGCATCCAATTCCTTCCTCACAGATGCGACTAAATCGCCACAAACTGTAGATGCTTCTTCCTTTACTAGTGCATCAATACATCCCTGGCAAAGTGTCTTTTTCCAACTTTCCGACAACTTTGCTTTGCATGAAGGACACTTTCTCTTGAAAACAGTTTCAGAGCTTTTAGCCTGGAAGACATGAATGGGAAAACATACACATGCTTCTTAAAAGTCAGCCTGATTCTCAGGGCCACCAAAGGTGCACAGAAAGACATTTAAAGGGAAGTCCCATGTGCCCTGACAGGCCCCCAGCCACCGGGGGGAAAGATAAAAGGGATGGAGAGAGACCCCACAGTAAGATAGGCCATATAAAGATACCCCTTACCTGGGCCTTACTGGTGCCTGTGCCTGTCCCACTCGCTGAAGAAGCTTCCATCGCTTGGCAGCGGTATCACCCGTGGCTTCGGTACCGGTTCCGGAGACCAAAGCGCACCTGCACTGGACCGGATCCGGAATAAGGCACCAGCTTGCTCCTCCCTTCTTCCTCTGCGTCCGGCGGAAATGACGCCATACGCCCCCTGCAGAACGCTGCCCTTTCCGGAACCTCACTTCCGGTCCGGACGAGCGTCACTCGATCCGGAGAAATGGCGGCAAATTTGAAAAAAAGGCGGCGGACCTAAGAAAAATCGTTCCGCTCCTCCAAGATGCCTTCCCAGGGCTGTGCTCTGCGGGGTCTTGACTCAGCCTAGAGCACTGAAGAGGAAGAAGGAGCCCATGCACTGCAGTCGGTCGCGTGAATGGGAGAAGCAATCGTCTCCAAAAAAGGGTAGGTGGACGTAGGAAGCCCGGTCTCTCAGGATAGCACCTTAAGAGCCCAGCTCCCCACAGAGGTGTTCCTCGGCCGGAGGAAACACAAAAACTGATGAATGGTGGGAGAAGCCTCCTTTTAAAATCTGGTGGATGGGGTGTTTCCTGATGAGGAGAGGGAGGAGCCATCTCTCTAAGGTGCTGTCCTGAAAGACGTTTTAGGGAAATATCCTATTGACTTATGGGGGATCAGGAAGGACATTTTGTACCCCACTGGAACAAATTGGACTATATGCTTCATGTTTTTTTTTGCCTTCCTCTGGATCAGGGGAACCCAAGTTATGGCCTGTAGTCTGAGTCCAGCCCCCTGCAAGAATTTATACAGCCCTCCTATGTAAGAAGGGATTCTGATGGGTACCCTGATGTAATGAAAGACACTGATGGGGCTCTGACATAAGAGGAGGCACTATAGGGTACCCTGATATAAAGAAGGACAATGATGGGGGCTCTACTGTAGAGCAAGACAGTGATGGGAGCTCTGATGTAAGAAGGGATGCTGATGTGTACCCTGATGTAAAGAAAGACACTGATGGGGCTCTTATGTATAGAAAAAAAGACACTGGGGGTCGGATGTAAGAGGGGACACTGATGGGGGTTCTGATGTAAGATGGGACACTGATGGGGGCTCTGATATAAGAGGGCACACTGATGGGGGCTCTGACGGAAAGAAAAACCCTGATGGGGGCTCTGATGTAAGAAGGGATTCTGATGGGTATCCTGTATGTAAAGAAATATAAAATAAGGTGAGGTAAATTGGCGCTGCCTGACTAATGCCCCGTACACACGATCCGAAAATCGGGCGACGTTCCATCCGTTTTTTTTCGTATTCTAGCAGCTCTCAATAATATTTGCTAAATGGGAGAGGTTACTCACGATACAAATTTTCTCGGACGATAATTCTTAGCTTCCGGTATGCGTAACCACGCTGTAGCGTGTGAGGGGAAAATGATGTCTACTGCTCATGCGCTGTCTACTGCTCACCATTTTTTTCGGACGAACAACATACTGATAATACGATTATCGTACGATGTGTTATAATACGATCAAAATTTTTATGCTTGCACGACCGGATAATATCAGGCGTACTGTCGTGATCGCCTCTCGTAAGCTGTGTACTAACGATCAGATTATCATCCGATCTTTTCACAAGCGTTTTTTTTCACCCGATTTTCGGATCGTGTGTACGGGGCATAAAGGGAAATAGTATTTATATATATATGGAAGGGATTAAAATTAATGTGCAATAAATAAAGTGCTAATGTGCAAACATGTCCCAAAAAGTCCAATGTACACTGTAAGTAAAACTGTATATATAAAATATATAAAAATCATTCTCCTTTTTGTCCTTAAAAGATCAACACCTACAGACCGTTATATTCAACAGGAATGCTCTTACCTGCCGACTGCGTCTGAGTCCGTCTGGGTTCAACCTCTCCCAGTTCGCAGTCCCACATCTTAGGCTTGCTAAAGGTGCCGACAAGAATTACCTGTCAATGGAAAAAGACCCGTCTTCCTTCTCTCAAACCTTGTTACAAGATATTCAGGATCAGGGAAGAGAAGCTGTGATTGGACTCTGGGAATGTCTCTATGCCCTACAGAAAGATCATCCTCATCCTAATTTATTGGCGGTTCTGGATGAGATCACACAGAGAGGTGAGGGTCTGGTGGATCAGATTCTGCTGGATGAACTCGGACACTCCCTGACTCTGGACCTGAGGGATCACCTCGGGATATCTCCAACACTTGAGAGGGAAAAACCAGGGTTTATCCAGTTTGTTGAATTTACATTGCCCTGCTGAGAGGAAAGATCCAGGGATACCTTCACCCACGAGTCCACCACACAGGAATCGTTGGATAGAGGCTATTATCCTAAGGCTTATTACCCCTGCAGGGGTGCAGGTGAGTGCGGGATATATTGGAGGGGTGCACGGTTTTTTCACCCTGTATCTATCACCCGGATCACTCGGAATATCACCTATTAATATTATTGAAGCACCATTGTTTACTTTGTAGCACTTTATGGACTGTTTCTTGGACTTTTTAATGTTTTAATATATATATATCCTAGGTCTGGTGCTTTCACCTGACCTTTTTCACTGGCACATTGAATACTGTCATTTATTTTCTATTGCACATACCACCTTGTGTTCACATTCACCGTGTGTTTTTCAGTTCCAGAACATTTTGTACTATTTTTAGATTCCTAAATATTTTATATATACAGTTTTACTTACAGTGTACACTGGACTTTTTGGGACATGTTTGCACATTAGCACTTTATTTATTGCACATTAATTTGAATCCCTTCCATATATATATAAATACTATTTCCCTTTAGTCAGGCAGCGCCAATTTACCTCACCTTATTTTATATTAAACGATATAGCCACCTGGACTATATTTTGAGGTAGGCTGCAGCCTAGTTCTTAACCATAAGCGCGGAAACTTATACATCTTTACCCTGTATGTAAAGAAAGACACTGATGGAGGCTCTGATATAAGAAGGGACACTGATTAGGACTCGGATGTAGGAGGGGACACTGATGGGGGCTCTGATGTAGGAGGGTACACTAAAGGGTACCCCCCTGATATAAAGGAGGACACTAATGGGGGCTCTGATATAAAGAAAGACATTGATGAGGGCTCTCATATAAGGAAAGACACTGATGGGGGCTGTGATGTAATAGGGGATTCTGATGGGTACCCTGATATAAAGAAAGACACTGATGAGGGCTCTTGTGTAAAGAAAGACACTGATGAGGGCTCTGATGTAAGAGGGCACACTGATGGGGGCTCTGATGTAAAGAAAAACACTGATGGGGGCTCTGATGTAAGAAGGGATTCTGATGGGTACCCTGTTGTAAAGAAAGACACTGATAGGGGGTTTTATGTAAGATGGGACACTGATGGGGGATCTGATATAAGAGGGGACACTGGTTGGGGCTCGGATGTAAGAGGGGACACTGACAGGGGCTCTGATGTAAGAGGGGACACTAAAGGGTACCCTGATATAAAGGAGGACACTAATGGTGGCTCTGATATAAAGAAAGACACTGATGAGGGTTCTGACGGAAAGAAATACACTGAGGGGGGCTCTGATGGAAAAAAAAGACACTAATGGGGGCTTTGATGGAAAGAAAGACACTGATGGGGGCTCTTATGTAAAGAAAGACACTGATGGGGGCTCTGATATAAGAGGGGACACTGATGGGGGCTCTGATGTAAGAGGGGACGCTAAAAGGTACCCTGATATAAAGGAGGACACTAATGGGGGCTCTGATATAAAGAAAGACACCGATGGGGGCACTGTTGTAATAGGGGATTCTGATGGGTACCCTGATGTAAAGAAAGACACTGATGGGGGCTCTGATGTAAGAGGGGATTCTGATGGGTACCGTGATGCAAGGAAAGACACTGATGGGGGCTCTAATATATAAAAAAAAAAAAAAAAAAAGACACTGACGGCCTCTGATGTAAGAAGGGATTCTGATGGGTACCCTGATGTAAAGAAAGACACTGATAGGGGGTTTTATGTAAGATGGGACACTGATGTGGGCTCCGATATGAGGGGACACTGATGGGGACTTTGATGTAACAAAAAAGACACTGATGGGGCTCTGATGTAAGAGGGTGCACTGACTGGCTCACGTTTTTTCCGTTGTTCTAAATCCGATCATCCTGATAACAAAAAAAACAAAAAAACCCAAGTAGAATTTATTTATTCATTTAAATTTGATTTGTTAAGTTATAAAAGTCATCATAAAATATACAATGTGGTCCTTGTACTGAAAAGTTTGGAGACCCCTGGCTCTGGGTCAGCTGTGAGTATAGGATTTTGTATATGGAGGTTTTCTATTTATTTATGCTACTTCTTTATTTTGATTGGTTGAACTAGATGGACGTGTGTCTTTTTTCAACCTGAACATATAACTAAAAAGAGGGGCCCTGTTTTACATCTTCCACCAGAATCCTGTGGATGCTTAGCAAGGAGAATTAAAGTCGGACCTCAACACAACATGGCAGCCATGGTCGTGCATGGATAACTGACGCTTTAAGCCTTGGTTTCAATTACACGTTGGGTAAAACAGGCCAGACATCTGCGTACAGAAGGGCGGGGAGGTGTTTTGTGTCAAACATAAAGTCGGATTCTAAAATTTCATGTTAAGTGCACCGACTCTGCATAATGAACGGCGCTGTCATCTATCATTCTGACATTTACAAGTCACGGCTCAAAGGCTACTTTATTAGTTTTCTCCTCTCAATTTTTGATTTATGCTTATTACAGTATCGGTAATGCACTGGATGAGGGGATTACTTCTCTAATACAGGTGGATAAATAGCTTGCCTTATAAAGCGGCCTAGTGAAATTGACTTAAAAACAGATTACGGTGGAGACTGCGTGCGCCGCTTCCTGGCTGGAGGAGAATTTATTTATCATTTTGGAATGTGTTTTTTTCTGTACATTTTAGAGCCCATTTACGCTAATGTGTGGTGGTGCCGCACATAACATAGGCCACTGCATTGTGGAGCCATGGATAATGAATGGCACACCGATGCACCAAGGCAGGGGTCTACTGAAAATGGCCCACGGGCCACATCTGGCCCTCTACAAGAATTTACCCGGTCTGCAGCAAATGTGATCTGATGAAGGAGGGCTTCTGATGTGAAATTGGGGTTCTGATGTATTAGGGGAACATCTGATGTGAAAGGGTGGACTCTGATGTAATAGGGGAACTTTTGATGTGAAGGAGGAACTCTGATGTAATAGCGGATCTTCTGATGTGAAAGGGGGAACTCTGATGTAATAGGGGATCTTCTGATGTGAAAGGGGGAACTCTGATGTAATAGGGGAACTTTTGATGTGAAGGAGGAACTCTGATGTAATAGCGGATCTTCTGATGTGAAAGGGGGAACTCTGATGTAATAGGGGATCTTCTGATGTGAAAGGGGGAGTCTGATGTAATAGGGAAGCTTCTGATGTAAAAGGGGAGCTTCTGATGTGAAAGGGGAGGACTGTGATGCATTAAGGGAGCTTCTGGCATGAAAGGGGGGACTGTGATGTAATAGGAGAGCTTCTGGTGTGAAAGGGTGGACTCTGATGTAATAGGGGAACTTTTGATGTTCAGGAGGAACTCTGATGTAATAGGGGATCTTCTGATGTGAAAGGGGGAGTCTGACGTAATAGGGAAGCTTCTGATGTAAAAGGGGAGCTTCTGATGTGAAAGGGGAGGACTGTGATGTATTATGGGAGCTTCTGGCATGAAAGGGGGGGCTGTGATGTAATAGGAGAGCTTTTGGTGTGAAAGGGGGGACTGTGATGTAATAGGAGAGCTTCTGGTGTGCAAGGGGGGACTCTAATGTAAAATAGGGAATATTCTGATGTGAGAGAGGGGCTCTGATGTAATAGAGGATCTTCTGATGTGAAAGTGGGAACTCTGATGTAATGGGGTAGCTTGTGTTGTAAATGAGGGACTATGATGTAATAGGGGAGCATCTGCTATTAAAGCGGGGGACTCTATATAATAGGGGATCTTCTGATGTGAAAGGGTGTACTCTGATGTAATAGGGGAGCTTCTGTAGTAAAAATGGGGGAGGGGCTCTGATGTAATAGGGAATCTTCTGATGTGAAATAAACTACCTTTTACTGCATTCACTGAAGGACACAGCTGGATCTTTAGCCCTTAACTGATGTGTTATAGTGCAGCCTGCAGGAGTAGAATCCTAGGTACAAACAAGAGGACAACCTAGGGACAAGCTCCTGCTGATGACCATATACACTATAATGTCAAAAGTATTCTGACACCTGCTTTTACACGCACATGAATTTTAATGGCATCCCAGTCTTAGTCCGTAGGGTTCAATATGGAGTTGGCCCACCCTTTGCAGCTATAACAGCTTCAAGTCTTCTGGGAGGGCGGTCCACAAGGTTTGGGAGTGTGTCTTGGAAGAGAAAGCCTGGCTCGCAGTTTCCGCTCTAATTTATCTCAAAGGTCTTCTATCAAGTTGAGGTCAGGACTCGACTTGTGCAGGCCAGTCAAATTCGCTCATCCATGTCTTGATGGACTTTGCTTTGTGCACTGGTCCAAATCTTTTGGTGGAGGGGGGGGGGGGATTATGGAGTGGGGTTGTTTTTCAGGGGTTGGGCTTGGCCCTTTAGTTCCAGTTAAGGGAACTCTTAAGGCGTCAGCATACCAAGACATTTTGGACAATTTCATGCTCCCAACTTTGTGGGAACAGTTTGGGGATGGCTCCTTCCTGTTCCAACATGACTGCATACCAGTGTACAAAGCAAGGTTTCGGACATGGTTGGTGGTCCAAATGATTTGGACCAATACTCAAAGCAAGGTCCATAAAGACATGGATCAGCGAGTTTGGGGTAGAGGGACTTGACTTGCCTGCACTGAGTCCTGACTTCAACCCAAAAGAACACCTTTGGGATGAATTAGAGCAAAGACTGTGAGCCAGGCACTCCAACATCAGTAACTGACCTCACAAATGTGCTTCTGGAAGAATGGTCAAACATTCCCATAGACACACTCCTAAACCTTGTGGACAGCTTTTCCAGAAGAGTTGCAGGTGTTATAGTTGCAAAAGAGTGGGCCAACTCCATATTGAACCCCTGCGCCCCTAATGGAGGGGCCGCCACTACTCCGTAAAGGCTAGTTTACATTTGCAGTGTGGGGGGGCCATAAAACCCCATAGTTAGGACGTTTTGTTAATGGCGACCCCATCCCATGCTCCAGGGGGCCCGTGTCATCTCCGTCTGTTCTACACTCGGACAGGAGGGGCAGCGGGGTGGCATATACAGGGGCAGATACTCTTCATTTTCCTCTTGCAACCGCTGAAAGTCAAAATGTTCATTAGGCTATTCAAAATAAAAAAATGTAAAATTCGGAACCATTTCATTTCATTGTGGCCTGCAACTGGTTTCCAAATCACTTAAGTGGCCCTGGCTCTTCAATAGGTTGAGCACCCCAATTTAAAAACTCTCGCTTTCTAGCCATAGTACTTACTGCAGTTCAATAGTGTTCAAAAAAATCTTACAAGCCTGGCCTCTGATGAAGTATTCCATGAAAGTGTAAACCCTCACATATACCCAGAGAAGTGAACAGCCTCAGATGATACATAGAGATGACACAAATCCCCCTACATAGGTTTTATTTGTATATCTGCTGTCTTCAGCTTTTTACACGGTTTAGAATTTATTTTCCTGTTCCAGCAGTGGGTGTGGAGCCTTGGGATAAACTGTGTGACAGCTGGAGAAAAGGCAAACCCCCAACCCCCATCCACCTCGACATAGACAGAGTGAGGAAGAAGCATGAAGAGCTGTTCTGTGAATAGACCAGCTCTCTGTTAATCTTTCTCTATGCACCCTCCCCAGCTCTCTATTAAACTTTCTCTATGCACGCTCCCCAACACAAATTTCCAGCTGCTTTTATCTCCTGTGTCAGAGAACATGTCAGAAGTTATCATGCTGATACCAGAGGAACGGAGCAGCAGACAGACAGGGGACTTAAGGCCCATACACACGCACCGATTGTCAGCCGAACGTCTTTTGTCCGGTGCTGTCGTGTAGGTTGAAAAGTGCTAAAGACTGCACACGAATTTTGTCTGGCAACAACAACCGACTGCAGAAGTGATGTCATGTGATGGTTAACTTTCCGTGTGTTTTTTCTTCTCTGATCATGCCCAGTCTTGCTCATCTGCTGTTTGTCGGCCAAATTCTGTACTGACTGAGGAACAATCGGCCGTTCTGGTGTTGGCCAACAAAAATTTTAAAGCATGCACATCAGATTCTGTTCGGCCGAAAAGTCGCAGTCGGTTGTCGGAAGCATCATACTAACAAGCCGACAATCGGCCGATGGCCGAATATTTACGGCCGACAATCGCTACGTGTGTACGGGCCTTTAGGGCTTTGGAGAGAGGTAAACAAACACTACAGATATATGTGCCTAGGTCATATTTCATGAATGGGATTTACATCCACTTTAAGGAAATCATCCTATTCATAAAAAATATAAACAGCAGGAGACAATTCCCCCATGTGTTCCCAAATAATTAGATGATTAAATGCACTTTCTTGGTACCCAATAATTTCAAATTGAATATAAAACCTAAATTTTATATGTACAAAGTATATATAAACAAATATCCAAGTACAGATTCAAAAACGTCAGCCTCGTTAAGTGACCCAGTAACATAAGTCAGGCAGTTGCATATTATACTGATGCTTGGTATCCTCCAGAGTAACAGATGGAGGAATAATTAGTCCCCAGTGAACGTCAAGTCCTCTACATGTTTTGTGGATATTTCCGCTTCTTCAGAAGGAATAATATTAGACAAGGTCTGTAACAAAAACATATTAGCATGGTAACACGAATAATAATACACCAGAAAATGTGGGGGACCATGATAACAACACTGTCACTTACCAATGAGAACTGAAACTGAAGGGCAACCAAGTCAGTAGAACCACCACAACTTCGAGCACGGAGCAGTGGTGGCCCATCCATTGGGGGCGCAGGGGCACCGCCCCCTTATATATGCGTCTGGCCCCCTAATCTACATGCAGGGTGCCTGACGTATGGATTCCAATGGGGTTTTTTTTTTTTTGAAGCACGTGATTAGATCCAGAGGCTCTAATAGGCTTCAAAAAAGGGTGGGCTCGGAGTGTATAGCACTGCGCCCTGAGCCCACCCAGTTGTGTGACAATAGCGAATGAATATTCGCTATTGTCACACGGATCTTCCTCCTGGCCAATCAGGAAGTGGGTCCTGAGACCTGTTTCCCCATTGGCCGAAAGGAGAAGCCATGCCATTGGCCAAGGAGGCGGAGACGCAGGAGACTGAGGGGGAAGCCACTGCTGCTGCCTGCCCTCCACATGTCCAGGGTGAGTGAGCGGAATGGTGTGTGGGCTGGTGTGGTCCGGGGGGGGGGGGGGGGTATGGTCCGTCTGACGCCCCCCCTCCCCGGCCCATGGAGCCCTTGCCGCCACTGCACGGGAGGAATATTGAAGGTATATGTAAACTGGTACCAAAGCCAGGGACTACAAAAAGAAATACATATACAACAGATAGGAGATTGTGTGTGCCGTTTATGCCCTATTAAGAGAAAATATAATAAAAAAGGGGAATAGAAGGGGAAAGGGAAGGAAAGGATACCTTTTCCCCCTTTCCTTCCCTTTATTATTATATTTTCTCTTTCTCATAATAATGCACCTATTCTGCCTTTCCTTCCCTTTTCTGTTATATTTTCTCTTAAAGAGGTTGTAAACCCATACATTTTTTTTTTTCAACCTGAAAGAGAAACACATAATGAGCTAGTATGCATCGCATACTAGCTCATTATGAAATACTTACCTTAGAACAAGCCCCCCCAGTGCCGCCCACTTACCTGTATGATGGGCGACATGTTCAGTCGCCCATTTTCCAGGATCGCAGCATCCGGCCATCTGATTGGCTGGGGCTGCGGTGACGTCACTCCCGTGCACGCGCGCGGGAGCCGACGGTCACGGCACGGGGCTCTGAAGGAACGGCACCAGCGACCATTCCTTCAGAGCGCATGCGCCAGTGACGTCACTGGCTGCATGTAAGGTAAATATCTCCTAAACGGTACATGTTTAGGAGATATTTACAGTACCTATAGGTAAGCCTTATCATAGGCTTACCTATAGGTACAACTTGCATAGGAGGGTTTACTTCCTCTTTAATTGGGAATAATCAGCACACACAATCTCTTATCCATTTTATATTTATTTATTTTTGTAGTCTCTGGCTTTGGCACCAGTTTACATTTACCTTCCCCCTCCCCTTTTACTCACCATTGGGGGGGGGGGGGGGGGGGGTTGGTGGTGCTACTGACTCGGTTGCCCTTCAATTTTGGTTCTTATTTGTAAGGGACGGTGTTGTGATCATGGTCCCCCACTTTTTCTGGTGTATTATTATTTATGGGTTACCATGCTATTATGTTTTTGTTACAGACCTTGTCTAATATTATTTCTTCTGAAGAAGCGGAAATATCCACGAAACATGTAGAGGACTTGACGTTCACTGAGAACTAATTATTCCTCCATCTGTTACTCTGGAGGAGACCAAGCATCAGTGTAATATGCAACTGCCTGTTTTATAATACTGGGTCACTTAACGAGACTGATGTTTTTAAATCTGTACTTGGATTTTTGTTTTTTTTACAGTGAGGGAAAAGTATTTGATCCCCTGCTGATTTGGTATGTTTGCCCACTGACAAAGAAATGATCAGTCTAATTTTAAAGGTAGGTTTATTTTAACAGTGAGAGACAGAATAACAACAACAAAATCCAGAAGTCTGCACTCTTTCTTGTCTCCTGGACACACAGCTTCCCAAGTACTCAATGGTTAAGAAGAATATGGAGCTGCGTCTGTCAATAAACGATAGAGAAAGGTATAAAGTTATTTGCATTTTAATGAGTGAAATAAGTATTTGACCCCTTCACAAAACAAGACTAAGTACTTAGTGGCAAAGCCCTTGTTGGTAATCACAGAGGTCAGATGGCCACTTGGCCACCAGGTTTGCACACATCTCAGGAGGGATTTTGTCCCACTCCTCTTTGCAGATCCTCTCCAAGTCATTAAGGTTTCGGGCCTGACATTTGGTAACTCGAACCTTTATCCCTCCCCCCACATATTTTCTATGGGATTAAGGTCTAGAGACTGGCTGGGCCATTCCAGGACCTTAATGTGCTTCTTCCTAAGCCACTCTTTTGTTGCCTTGGCCGTGTTTTTTGGGTCATTGTCATGCTGGAATACCCATCCACAAAACATTTTCAATGCCCTGGCTGAGGGAAGGAGGTTCTCACCCAAGATGTGATGGTGTGAGTCCTGTCCCCTTAGCAGAACACTCTCAAAGCATAATGTTTCCACCTCCATATTTGATGGTGGGGATTGTGTTCTTGGGGTCATAGGCAACATTCCTCCTCTTCCTCCAAACACGGCAAGTTGAGTTGATGCCAAAGAGCTCAGTTTTGGTCTCATCTGACCACAACACATTCACCGAGTTCTCCTCTGAATCATTCAGATGTACATGAGCAAACTTCAGACAGGCCTGTACATGTGCTTTCTTGAGCAGGGGGACCTTGCAGGCGCTGCAGGATTTCATTCCTTCACGGTGCAGTGTGTTACCAATAGTTTTCTTGGTGACTATGGTCCCAGCTGCCTTGAGATCATTGACAAGATTCTCACGCGTAGTTCTGTGCTGATTCCTCACCGTTCTCATGATCATTGAAACTCCATGAGGTGAGATCTTGCATGGAGCCCCAGATAGAGAGATTGACAGTTAATTTGCGTTTCTTCCAATTACAAGTAATTGCTTCAACTGTTGTCCCTTTCACCAAGCTGCTTGGCGATGATCTTGTAGCCCATTCCAGCCTTGTGTAGGTCTACAATCTTGTCCCTGACATCCTTGGACAGCTCTTTAGTCTTGGCCATGGTGGAGAGATTGGAATCTGATTGATTGCTTCTGTTGACAGGTGTGTTTTATACAGGTAGCAAGCTGAGAGAAGAAGCACTCCCTTTAAGAGAGTCCTCCTAATCTCAGCTTACCTGTATAAATCTGTGAAATGTGGTTCCTGTACTATCTTGGAAGGGTTTCGCTAATCACCCCAATGCTGCTAGTACATAAACTGATACCAAATAAAACAGTTTAAATATATAGTATAAAAAGGGGGGGGTTGTACTGTGCTTTGGGGTTGCTCAACCAGAAATTCAGATAAAACTATGATTATATAGCCACTCTTCTGGAATCTCAGATATTAAAAATCCTTATTTCATAAAATTCATAAAACAATATATGTATATTTCTTCAACGGTGAGCTTCCTTTTTCCTTCCTTTTGTTACCTGTATAGAAGACACCTGGGAGCCAGAAATCTTGCTGATTGATGTGTTTTTTTACAGGTAACAAGCTGAAAGTAGGAGCACTCCCTTTAAGAAAGTACTCCTAATCTCAGCTCCTTACCACTATAGAAGACACCTGGAAGCCAGACATATTGCTAATTGATAGGGGATCAAATACTTATTTCACTCATTAAAATGCAAATCAATTTAGAACTTTTTTGAAATGCGTTTTTCTGGATATTATTGTTATTCAGTCCCTCACTGTTAAAATAAACCTACCATTAAAGTTATAGACTGATCATTTCTTTGTAAATGGGCAAATGGTACAAAATCAGCAGGGGATCAAATCATTTTTTCCCTTACTGTATATATTTTGTACAAATAAAATGTATGTTTTGTATTCATTCTGTAATTATTGGGTACTGATAAAGTCCTTTCATTCCAGTTATTTAGGGACATATGGGGAATAGCCTTCCCGTTCTTTATATTGTCTAAAAAATGCTTTAGATCAGGGGTGTCCAATCATTTGACCTTCTGGGGCTACATTGGAAGAAGAGAAATTGTCTTGGGCAGCACAAAAAATACACTAACAAAAAGATCATCTATCCTTATTGTTAGTGTATTTTATGTGTTTTAGCAGAAAAAGTCAGGCAGATCACAAGTTAACGATCACTGATAGATGACGAGACGATGTACCTGAGTAATAAAACTTCATTTTTTTGTAATTTTTTTATTATAAAAGTAAAAGAGGACAACATAAAACTAGTACGATATTTGACCCAGTTTGTGATAAATGTATTAATGGCTGGTTGGATGGATGTAGTAGCAATTCTCAATAAATTCTCAAGGGGCTCATCAGACTTTTTGGTTCGAATTTTGCCTTTCGTGTGCTTCATCCTTTTTTTTTTTTATTGCCCTTCGTGTGCTTCATCCTTTTTTTTTTTTTTCTTGCCCTTCGTGTGCTTCATCCTTTTTTTTTTTTCTTGCCCTTCATCCTTTTTTTTTTTTTTTTTTTCTTGCCCTTCATCCTTTTTTTTTTTTTTCTTGCCCTTCATCCTTTTTTTTTTTTTCTTGCCCTTCATCCTTTTTTTTTTTTTCTTGCCCTTCATCCTTTTTTTTTTTTTTTTTTTTTTTTCCTTGCCCTTCGTGTGCTTCATCCTTTTTTTTTTTTTTTTTTTTTTTTTGCCCTTCATCCTTTTTTTTTTTTTCTTGCCCTTCGTGTGCTTCATCCTTTTTTTTTTTTCTTGCCCTTCATCCTTTTTTTTTTTTTTCTTGCCCTTCATCCTTTTTTTTTTTTTTCTTGCCCTTCATCCTTTTTTTTTTTTTCTTGCCCTTCATCCTTTTTTTTTTTTTTTTTTTTTTTTCCTTGCCCTTCGTGTGCTTCATCCTTTTTTTTTTTTTTTTTTTTTTTTTGCCCTTCATCCTTTTTTTTTTTTTTCTTGCCCTTCGTGTGCTTCATCCTTTTTTTTTTTCTTGCCCTTCATCCTTTTTTTTTTTTTCTTGCCCTTCATCCTTTTTTTTTTTTTTTCCTTGCCCTTCGTGTGCTTCATCCTTTTTTTTTTTTTTTTTTTTTTTTTGCCCTTCATCCTTTTTTTTTTTTTTCTTGCCCTTCGTGTGCTTCATCCTTTTTTTTTTTTTTTGCCCTTCATCCTTTTTTTCTTTCCCTTCATGTGCTTCATCCTTTTTTTTTTTTGCCCTTCATCCTTTTTTTTTTTTTGCTCTTTGTGTGCTTCATCCTTTTTTTTTTGCCCTACGTTTGCTTCATCCAAAATGGTTACTCACAATTATAGGTGCTGTCGAGGACACAAATAAGGCGTGATTGTGAAGAGTGGGAGGATTTTTTTTGGAAAGATAAAAAATATAAAAGTCCAGTAAAGAGACACTGTACATTTGTTTCTTCGGCCACAAGGGTTCACAAAGTATAAACGCATTTTAAAAAGAAACAAAAAAAAAAACAATATTTTAAAAGGAGGTTTACGCTTTTGTGTTGGGCCACATTCATCCCTGTCTTGGACCGCATGCTGGACACCCCTGCTTTACAGGGTGTAGTAACACAGTTTACACCAAGCAAATTTTGAACACATGTAGGAATTGTTTGCATCAACTTTTAAAATAGTTGTAAACCCTTACATACACCTAGTGAAGGTACTGGCCTCAGGTGATACACAGAGATGAAAAAAGTCCTTCGACATAAGTTGTACCTGTTTATCTGCAGTCTTCTTTTCTCTATAGGCTATTCAAAATGCAGAATTTGTAAAGCTGGTCTCCCCCACGGTGAGCAGAAAGCAGGGGGTGGAGAGCTTAAATTACACACTGCAGAGCTTAGTTAAAGGAGCGCTGAGATCTGATTGGAGGGAAGGGACACCCCCTTCTCCACACAGCACACAGGAATAGAGATGAGGCTGCCAATCAACTGGAGATCCCTTCCCCTTTTCCCTTTTTGCTCTTTGTGTCAGAAGTGATTCATGCTGATAGCAGAGGAACAAAGCAGCAGACAGAAATTACACTTAGGGGTTGATTTTCTAAAGGCAAAGTCTGTGCACTCTGCAAATGCAGTTGCACCAGAGCTTAGTAAATGAGCAGAAGCTCTGCTGACTTCCAGCATCCAATCATATGCAAGCAGAAATGCTTTTACATTTTTCCTTGCATGTGATTGGGTATTCTTTGCAAAGTGAACCTTTACCTAATTTACTAAGCTATGGAGCCACTGCACTTAAAGAGTGCACAGTCTATTTACCTTTAGTAAATCAACCCCTCTGTGCTCCTAAGTGAGACAAGCACACACTATAGAGGGATAGGTTTCATTCATATTTCATGTCTGAAGTTTACAACCAACTTTAAGGCTTAAAGGATAACTAAACCCAATAACAAACATGTAATATATTGCAGCTTACCAGTCCTCAAATCTAGAAGCTGTATTAGTTTTCTTTTTTCAAGCTAAGAACATTTTTTTTTTTAGCAAATACAGACACACCTGCTGATCCTGCCAGAAATGCAGTGTCCTTCCTGCGAGATGAACTAAAAGCAATAACAATCTTATCTTAGTTTTGTAAATGACTAATCTCCCTATCCCCCATATAAACTACTAATCTCCCAATCCACCAATGTAATCTACTAATCTCCCTATCCCCCATGTAATGGAAATAAACAAGGGCAGACATACACTATATTTCCAAAAGTATTGAGACGCCTGCCCTTACACATACTTGAACTTTAACCACTTAAGCCCCGGAGGATTTGGCTGCTAAAGGACCAGGGGTTTTTTTGCGATTTTTTACTGCGTGACTTTAACGGACAATTGCGCGGTCGTGCGACGCTGTACCTAAACGAATTTGACGTCCTTTTTTTCCCACAAACAGAGCTTTCTTTTGGTGGTATTTGATCACCTGTGCGATTTTTTGATCACGCGCTATAAACAAAAAAAGAGCGTAAATTTTGCAAAAATAACAATATTTTTCACATTTTTTTATATGAAATTCCCCCAAAAAAAAAGTAAAAATCAAAATTTAACATTTTTCGGCCAATTTGTTTTATGCTACCTATGTTTGGTAAAAAAAAATCGCAAAAAGCGTATTTTGATTGGTTTGCGCAAAAGTTATCGCGTTTACTATCAAAGAGAAAGATTTTTGTCATTTTTGGTGTTTTTTTTTTTAACGCGTAATGGCGGCGATCTGCGATTTTTTTTTCGGTACTGCGACATTGCGGCGGACAGATCGGACCCTTGACTGACATTTTTGACACTTTTGGGGTTACCAGTGACATTACTGCAGTAATCAGTGCTATACATATGCACTGTTACTGCAAAAATGACACTGGCAGGGAAGGGGTTAACTTTATTGGACAGGGAGGGGTTAAGTGTGTCCTAGGGGCGTGCTTTCTACTGTGTAGGGACATTCCTATTGGTGTAAAAGCAAAGATCAACCGTTCTACATAGTAGAACGGTCAGATCTTTACTTTTACACAGGGAGAACTGACAGGCAGCTTGTTTACACAAGCTGCTCTGTCTTTCTCCCTTCACAGGAGCGATCGCAGTGTGACTGGCGGACATCGAGTCCGCCGGTCACACGCACTGACTTGCCTGTGAACGAGCCGCGGCGGGCGCGCGCCCGCCTGCGATAGGCTCGCAAGTCAGTGACAGGCGAGTGACGTACCGATACGTCACTCTGCCTGGCCGGGGCTGACCGCCGCAGTATATAGTCGTGCGGCGGTCGGCAACCGGTTAATGGCTGTGTGTCTATGGGAATGTTTGACCATTGTTCCAGAAGTGCATTTGTGAGGTTAGGCTGGAAGAGAAAGCCTGGCTCATATTCTCCGATTTAATTCATCCCGAAGGTGTTTAATAAAGTTGAGATCAGGACTCTGTGCAGGCCAGTCAAGTTCCTCCACCCCAAACTCACTCATCCATGTTTTTATGGACCTTGCTTTGTGCACTGGTCCAAATTATTTGGTTGAGGGGGGGATTATGGTGTGGGGTTGTTTTTCAGGAGTTGGGTTTGGCCCCTTAGCTCCGGTGTGGGGAACTCTTAAGGCGTCAGCATACCAAGACATTTTGGACAATTTCATCCTCTCAACTTTGTGGGAAAAGTTTGGGGATGACCCCTTCCTGTTCCAACATGACTGCGCACCAGTGTATAATGCAGGGTCCATAAAGACATGGATGAGCGAGTTTGGGGTGGAGGAACTTGACTGGCCTGCACAGAATCCTGACTTCAACCCGATAGAACACCTTTGGGATTAATTAGAGAGCAGACTGTGAGCCAGGCCTTCTAGTCTACATCAGTGCCTGACCTCACAAATGCGCTTCTGGAAGAATGATCAAAACATTCCCATAGACACTCCTAAACCTTGTGGACAGCTTTCCCAGAAGAGTTGAATCTGTTATAGCTGCAAAGGGTGGGCCAACTCAATATTGAACCCTACGGACTAAGACTGGGATGCCATTAAAATTCATATGCGTGTAAGAGGTGTCCCAATACTTTTGGTAATATAGTGTATTTGAAGTCTAGTCTAAGGCATAAAGTATATTATTTGAAAGATTACCAGCTGAAAACAAAGGGGAAAACAAATGCAGTAATCACATCTAAGCTGCAATATATTACATACAATATACATATATATACATATATATATATATATATATATATATATATATACACACATAAAATTTACCACTGACCTTTGCACCATTTCAGGTTATTCAATGGACTTAAATTGTTTGAAAGTCTGGGAACGCCTCTATTATTTAATTAAAACATTGTGTATTTACACACATACTGTATATATAAGTTTCTACAAAACCTTGCATTGCAATTTCACTTTAGTGAAAGAAAACAACAAAAAAAAAAAAACAGCAATTTTTTTTAAATTAAATTATTTTTATTTTCTCATTACTATTTTTTTTTTGTTCATTTTATTTTTGTTACAAAATAGCATCTCTAGATTTTTTTTTTTTTTCCAAGACACAGAATAACCAGTAAGAAATAACTGTCTCTCGCTTCTATCTACACAGACATCACTGGATGGAGATATTTGACTTTGGTTACAGGAAGCTCAGACTCCGCGTGTAACTGAATCCAGCTGCTCATTTCGCAGCCACATCAGATGCTCTCTTATCTAAAAATCAGCCTCTAGGAATCAAAGACCAGGAGGGCGTCCTGTTAGCAGCCTCTACAGTAGTCTTCTGGCCTCCGTTCAAATAAATTAATCAAAGCCGTGGGTTTAAAGAGGGAGGAAGTAGTTATTGAACCAGGAAAAAAACAAACCAAAAACACAAGTTGATTTAGGTAAAGGAGCTCTTAATAAACTTGAAAGAAATATAAGTTTTAGAAAGTTTAGGATGAAGGCATTACCAATAATGACGGGGAACAGTACACTGCAACACCAAGGATCCCAATAAAAGTCATGGCTCCTCCAGTCTACAATGGCTCCTCCAAGGCTTCCCTAGTCTACAATGGCTCCTTCCAGGCTCCTCTAGTCTACAATGGCTCCCCTAAGGCTCCTCCAGTCTAAAATGGCTCCTCCAAGGCTTCCCCCTAGTCTGCAATGGCTCTGTCAAGGCTTCTCCAGTTTACAATGGCTCCTCTAAGGCTCCTCCAGTCTACAATGGCTCCTCCAGTCTACAATAAATCCTCTAAGGTTCCTCCAGTCTACAATGGCTCCTCCAAGGCTTCCCCCTAGTCTACAATGGCTCCTTCAAGGCTCCTCCAGTCTACAATGGCTCCCCTAAGTCTCCGCCAGTCTACAATGGCTGCTCATATAACATGATAGTCTGAACAGCAACATTGCAAGATACAACACTATAAATTGTTCAACGTTTTATCAAGAAATGAAGACGTTTATAAAGCAGTAACATTTTAAGAATAGTACATTGGTACACAACTCATGTTGACTGGAGTTGTTAAGTGCTACCATTTGCATTTGATGGCAACACTTCTTAAACACATTGTGGGCTATTTATTAAGGATTTGTTGTGCAATCTGAGTTTGCTGGACATTCGTCTGTGTTTTACAGAAATCAGCTATCAATGTCAGAGGATTCGCTATGTGGAATGCCATTGGCTGATGTGCAAATCTTACTTGACTTTTAAAAATGTAATGGGAAAATCTTGTTTGAAATTGGAATCCCTAGGTTATGGCTGATTTTGATAGGGGAATCTTGCTTGAATTGAAATGTAAAGGGCAAATTTTATTATGTTGTTTGCTGATGCCCAGGCAAATCTTGTTTGTAATTGAAATTCTTTATGTTGCACGCTGATGGGGCAAATCTTGTTTTTAATTGGAATCTGTTATGTTGCACACTTATGGGGCAAATCTTGTTTGTAATTGGAATCTATTATGTTGTAATTGGAATCTATTATGTTGAACTCTCATGGGGCAAATCTTGTTTGTAATTGTAATCTATTTTGTTGCACACTGATGGGGCAAATCTTGTTTGTAATTGTAATCTATTATGTTGCATGCCGATGGGACAAATCTTGTTTTTAATTGGAATCTGTTATGTTGCACACTTATGGGGCAAATCTTGTTTGTAATTGGAATCTATTATGTTGAACTCTCATGGGGCAAATCTTGTTTGTAATTGTAATCTATTATGTTGCACACTGATGGGGCAAATCTTGTTTGTAATTGGAATCTATTTTGTTGCACACTGATGGGGCAAATCTTGTTTGTAATTGTAATCTATTATGTTGCACACTGATGGGGCAAATCTTGTTTGTAATTGGAATCTATTTTGTTGCACACTGATGGGGCAAATCTTGTTTGTAACTGTAATCTATTATGTTGCACACTGATGGGGCAAATCTTGATTGTAATTGTAATCCATTATGTTGCATGCCGATGGGACAAATCTTGTATGCAATTGGAATCTATTATGTTGCACACTGATGGGGCAAATCTTGTTTGTAATTGTAATCTATTAGGTTGCACACTGATGGGGCAAATCTTGTTTGTAATTGGAATCTATTTTGTTGCACACTGATGGGGCAAATCTTGTTTGTAACTGTAATCTATTATGTTGCACACTGATGGGGCAAATCTTGTTTGTAATTGGAATCTATTTTGTTGCACACTGATGCTGATGGGGCAAATCTGGTGTGATTGCCTGCATATGCCACAGAGTGTATCACTGGTGATTGTTCGGCATTTTTTCAGGCATTTTTGATGGTATATAAAGCTTCGGATGTTTATTTTCTGGGCTGGGCAAGGGGAGGAGAGCAGTGCTATAGGTGGAGCAGAATTCTTTAGGTGTAAAAATGTGTATACGGGCACCCCCACTGACGTCCATCTGACCATAAACATTTGTATGCATTCTAAAAAATATATAAAAATAAAAAAAAATAAAAAAAGCTTATCTACTTCTTTGAGGGTAGGGCGACTCAACTTAAAAATGTGAACAGGGGAATTGAAAAGATTGTAATTCTGTGTGTTGAGCATAGTTAGTGGTAGGGAAACAAGTATAAAGATACTCAAGTGTAAATGGGGGCTAAATGTGACGGGTGAATGCTGCATTTGGAATCCCTTTATTATGTTGTATGCCAATGGGTGAATCCTTCTCGATAATGATAGGCCAATAGGACGAATGCTCATAAAAAATGATTGCGGAATGCTGTTAAAAACAGAAAGGCGACCATCCGAGCAAAATCCTGCTGTGCGGATCACTTAGCAAATGCTTTATAGATAGACCCCAAGTGTTCAAAATATAAAATACAGGCTGTATTTGACCTGTAATGTCTTCAGTGTAAAAGCATCTCAATAGGACCTGCTGCATCCAACGCAGGTCCAAAACAGTCTCAGAATGGTCATCCATACTGCACACTATTGTGTTAAGTAGGAATCTGCTGACCTGAATTTGATGTGGGCTTTAAGCCAGGGGAGGACGGGGCAGGGGGGCAATTGCCCCCTGGGCCACTCTGATGCCCCGTGAAAAGGCTGCACTGCTTCTGCCTAAAGACATGCCTACAGGATTCCTGGTGAAGAGAAGTAAAAAGTTCCCACCACTGACCTACTGAGTGCAGGATGAAGACAAGGACAAAGCGCAGGCCTCCCCCCCAGTATGGAGGGTGTAAACTGTGTCTGAGCAGAGGCCGGTTCCATGACCCACTGGAGATTCTGCTTCCTTGGCCAGCCCCAACCAAGCTGTCCCAGCTCCCCCCCAACCGCCCCCTGCTGGCCAGGTCAGGAACCTGCATTCAGCTAGTAAGTAGAGAGTATCTGGAGCAGGGCTTCAGCTTGGAATGGGGATCAGGAGGAGGGCTGGAAGAGGGAGAGTGGGAGAGGGGGCCGAGTCGCTGCACCATGGGCCTCTGGTTTAACTTGCCCCCTGGGCCGAAAGTTGCCAGTCTGCCCCTGCTTTAAGCGGACATAAAACTCAAGAAACATAATGCTCATCTATTTAAGGCCTATTGCCAATAAATACTGCTTTAGGTTACCACCACTTGAGTTAGAGGTTTTACCTGATCATTCCAAATTAAGTGGAGAAGACACTTAGGGGCATATTTATAAAGCAGTTACGATAACTTTCAACAAAGAATCAATCCCTATCTTTTAAAACAAAACTTTTTTTTTTTTTTTTATAAAATCCTAATAAAAACGACCTTCCTGATAAAATCTGCATTTATTTTTCATGGAATCCATGTGGGAAACACCAGGAGCAGGTGGAACTACGGAAATAATTTAGCTAAAACCCTTCCAGTTTATATAACCGGCAAGGGGATGAATATTTTTGCTCAGCAAAAGGAGAGTTACATCAGTTTTCACTGGCTGGATTCCAGTCTTCCAAATAAAAAAGTGAGGTTGTGGGCGGTAGGGGCCAAGTAATGTATGTTAATATCGAGGTCCTACTGTTAGATTAGTTACAGGAGCTAGGTGGCTCCTTTAATTTTAATACATGGTGAGACCCCGATCAAAAAAAAGGTTTTGGGGAAAAAAAAGGAATTTCTCTTGCAACTTAATTAGAGTTTTAGGTTACACTATGGAAAATTTGCATGCCTACATAATAGGAAAAAAAGTGCTAACTTCAATGGCAGGCAGATGATAATCCCAAGAGATGTTGAAGATTCATTGAATGTTTTAATCCACCAAGAACTAAACCATGAAAACCAACCCTTCAATATAAGGCGTGCCACTTGTGGCCTACAAGGTCTTTTTAGTGCATCTATTTAGTTATAGCGGAGTCTGACGCAACCAGTAACCATAACCCGTCCATCTTTGACTTCACAGCTGTTGGTAGTAACCCCGAAACCCCCCCACCCCCCCTCCAGCCAGCTCTATCTAACAGCTGAAAAGGACAAGCTGGACATCTGAGATGTAGAATGTACACAGGATATCACTGTCACACTTTGTCACCAGTTTCCAACTCACTTGAGAAGGCAAAGAACCTGTTTCAGCAAAATATAACACAATCTCACAAAGCAGGCACAACAGTGGTGCGGCCATTTTTGTCTGTCCATATTCACAAGAGGACAGCCTGCCGATTCGGCTTGGTGACACCATAGTACACGGAGATAAATCGTCAGGCTGCCATTTTTTAAAATGGCTCCCTCCACTTATGTGTGGTGCTCTTTAACAAAAAAGAGCATACTACAAAAAAAACAAAACAAAAAAAGTAAAATAAAAGGGTTCGAGTGTAGAGAGAACGGGCTAACGACACCTAGTAAGAACCCATTTTGTTGGTCCCACTGCTACTTTTACAACCAGGAGCCCCCAAAACACTTTTGTCCCAAATGGAGAAGATACAGCTGTAATCTAGAGGCACACAGTATTGTGATATCGGGGTTGCAGCGCCTGTACTGGCATAGTCAAAAAATAAAGTACACACAAAGCATAGCCATCTCACGTCTCATCCAGACCTGTTAGGGGACGGGGTGGGGGAGAAGGGTGGAATACTATCGATTGCAATTGAAATGTTAACACAGCCAAGACAAGGGGACATAGACGCCTTCCTCCCACATACTGTATCATGAGACAAAGTAAATGATATGAACCGTTTTGGTTAAAATCAAGGCAAAATTCAGTTCTTAAAGACAGAGCTGAATAGTTTTTTGTTTTTTTATTCAGATTTTTAGAAGTTCTTTTTTCCTCTTCAAAAAAAAAAAAAAAAAGGCGTTGACCTTCCTCAGGGTCAGGAAAAGATTTCGATGACACAAATTTTCAAGAGATATCTGAATTTTTTTTTCTCTTGCTCCATTATATTTTGATTCCCTCAAAGTACCTGTTGACGTTATATTTTAACACTCCTCACTTTGATCCTCAGGGAGGGAAAAAGAGACAGCCGAGTTCACTGTGATCACACGATCAGCAAAATACCATCTGCTCATTTTCAAACGTGTGAAGGCCAAATTAAAAAAAAAACAAAAATAAACTAAAAAAAAACTGCAATGTTTCGAGTTCAACCATGTGACCATTCAAGGTCTAATATGTTTTTGTCTTTAAAAAAATAAAATAAAATAAAAATACAAAAAAAAAAAAAAGGGTCATTTCAACACAGCTCGGGAAGGCGGCCACCACAGCAGCTGTCTTTGGCAAGAAGTCAATTATTTATTTATTGTCTTTGTCACCTTCTGCCCATCTCACTCTGTCTCATAAAGTGGATGTTGTTAGCGCTGTCCGAGAGTTCGGGATACTGCTCGACGGATATGACATAATAGCCATCGTAGCCCTGTACCCGCCCAGTGCTTAATAACTGCTGCTTTTCTCCCTCAGTCCACGCTCGCAGGCCTTCTTCCCCATCGCGAAGTCTTTGTTGCTCTTTGAGCCAGGCTTGCGAGATGGCCCTTTGACGGGCCAGTTCCAACACACGGACTTTCTCCTCGTCCAAGGAGGTCCCATAGCGGGT
Source organism: Pelophylax lessonae (assembly GCF_965119305.1). Taxonomy (NCBI): domain Eukaryota; kingdom Metazoa; phylum Chordata; class Amphibia; order Anura; family Ranidae; genus Pelophylax; species Pelophylax lessonae. The sequence continues at coordinate 714,246,636 of NC_138769.1, read as the reverse complement.
ATTGATAGTAAGGGTGCCATATTGTAACTGTACATCTGTGTAGCGTTTGGTCCTTGTTCCAAGAACTGTATTGATTTGTGACACGGTTACGTTGACCCCGTTTTCCAAGGTTCTCCTTCCACCGCTGAGTCCCAGTATGGACAAGTCGCTGTCGGAGGGGCCCTGCTTGACAAAGTAATGGGTGTCGACCCCGTCGATCGTGAAATGTAAATGCTCCAAATACTGGGCGTTGTTTAGGATGGCGGCAATTCGTCTCCCGTCTTCATTGGCGATGCTGATGATGTCGGTGGTGACACGGCCATCTTTCATTGCAAACTTTACGCCCTTTCCAAAGATGGAACCAAACGTGCCAAATTTCTTGCTCTCCTTCTCTGGACGACAGCCAGCAATTGGTGACTTGTAGACAGGTTCGAACCTCTCCAAAGTGACAAACGCCTTCAGTTGCTTCTGGACCTCACACTGCACGCCCAAGATTGACTGTAAGAAAAATAACACTCGGATTAGAAAACTAAAGTGAACCATAGAAGGGATTCTTAAAGTGATACTTAAGGCTCAAATATATTTTTCATAAAGAAAAGACGTTTATACCAATAACTAACTAATACCATGGCACAGAGCGGCCCCTTACCTCCTCTTCTCAGAGCTCCCCCATAAAAAGCTACAAGTTATGGGGGCACCCGTGCGGGTGAGCTTCCAAGCCAGGCTGTATGCATCCATAGACACACACAGCGTGGCTCGGCCACACCCCTGCTCCCTTCTCACTGGATTTGGCTCCTGCTGTTTTCAATCTTTCCCGTGAGAGCAGGAAGAGAAAGATCAGCGCTGCTGTAGATGGTTACAGCACTGGATCAAGAGAATAATCTGGTAACTATTTATGGAGGGGGTGGGAGGAACAGCTAGTGGAAGCTTTTTTTTACCCTAATTCAGGTAAATGCATGAAGGTAAAAAAAAAAAAAAAGACTTTTGACTTAGGAAAAACTTTAAGCTACCCATAGAAGGCTTGAATTTCAGCAAGCCTCCCACATGCGTAAAAAGAGGGATCTAGCATGGATGATTGAATCTCCTCCACTGGCAATTGTGTTTGGTCAGCCACAGCTACCTGGGTGCTGTGGCTGCATCTGATAGGAGAAAGTCACTGTTTGGCCAATCATTTTCACCTGGTTATATGGACTTGCAATAGTGTTTGGCAGCTTACCTGTTCCTTCATGTCTGTATTAGAAGCCAGACTTCACTTCTGCTTCATTTTTATCATCTCTCCTTCCTGTTCAGTCCCACCCCAGGTCATCACAGGAAATCTATATTAACCAGTGCACTGCAGGTCTGCTTTGCTGTTCAACAGTGTTTGTTTCTTGATTCCTGTCTGCGTGTGTGCTTGATCTACCTTTCTGTATACCGACTTTGGCTTGTCTCTGACTATTCCTGTCTGCCTGTTACCCTGACCTTTGGCCTGTCCCTTAGTTACCCTCATCTGCCTGTTACCCCGACCTTGGCTTACCCATCACCATTCCGTGTGTCCTGAGTGGCTGCTTCCCTTCTCTCCCTACGGAGCGTGACCCGGGGGACCCCAGGGGCCGCGACCTGGGCCCAGCTGCAGCCAAGTCCATCCTCACCACTAGAGGCTCTGGTGAACACCTTCTGGGTCTTAGACTCTGCGCCCTGGGGAATCTTGGGCTCACGTTCCGGTCCATCCACAGCAGTCTGCTATCAGGTTCACTACCTTGCGCTGCACCCCTGCCTCCAACAGGGTGCAGTTGTCACCTGGCCACAGTTGACCTGACACCTGGCTTCAGTCATTTAAAATTATTTTTGTCAAGTCAAGTGTTGCTTGCAGGGCCACCCATTGCTCAAACGTCAGCCTATTCAGCAAGAGTTGGATAGAATTTGATCCATCTATGGGCAGCTTCAGGAGCAGATTAGTACACAAAGTTCCTCTACACTGGCCCTTGGAAGTCACTGATAATGATCATTTTTACAAACCACATTACACTTTTACTGAAAAAATAAGCAGAAAGCGTTTATCTACTACTGGATGAGTAAGCTTCAACTTTTGTAAAAAATACATTTTTGATGGGAACTGGAGATCAAAGCTGAGAAGCACTGTTGACACATTGTAACACAGAAACCTCTACATTCTGGGTTAGTAGAGACCACCATGTGCAAAAGATATAACGGACAGCTAAAGGACATGTTAATAATTTCTCTATGAGTAATTTACTGAACAGCACAGCAATAGATAGTGGAATGAAACCTGTACTGACAAAGTAAGCATCCACTTGGCCTTTCCTGGAAATGCTGGTTCACCGACCATCATGCTGATCCAATGGCTTCTGAACTGTTATTGAATTTTCAGAACATTCTGAGTCAGTAAGTATTCTAAATGATAAACTTATGAAAGTACAGAGAAAGCCAAGCAACTATAATTTTCAGATGGAGGTAAGTAATGGCAGCGCCATAGTTCTCTCGAAACAGGTTTGCTTCAAGAATAGATAATCCAGTGTGCATAGTCTTTATTTTGAACAAAGAAGAAGGTTACATAGTTCTGGCCAATGGCTGTTTCGCATTATTTCTGGTGAGGACACGCTCTTGCAATGGACTGGAGTGTCGCAAAATTTCTCCTGCCCTGCACTCTCTTGGAACCTTCCCAGAAGAATAAGATATGGAAGATGGGGGTATGGCAAGCATAAATATATTTTACTTATAGGTAAATTTTACTCTTATTAAGAAAGGGGGAGGAGGTCTGGGCAATTTGAGCGGACTTTGCAAATCATTGCAAGGTCTACCTAAAACAAGTGATGAGCAATAGCAAGACATTCTGCATAGTGTAGGACTTCACCATTTGTATTTTTAATCATCAATGACCCTTTAATCAGAGCAAAGAGCATACCCACAACACCTAGGTTTCAGCTTTCTGGAAACATTTAGTGTCCAGCTAGTAGATCTAGGCTTCTGCACAGTTTTCCTTGCCTTACTATTAGTTAAACTCTCAAAGCACCATGAAAAGATTTACCCTGAGGAGATCAGAGTAACTGGAAAGCAATGCTTCACCGAATACCTGCAAATGTCAGGGACAACAGAATTATCTTAGGAACCCGGCTATCACATGCAGAGTTGAACCTTTGAATTATGCTGGCACATGCTAGTAGTTAGCAAGATGGAACGCTGATCAAAAGCTTCAGGCGGAGGTCAGACGTGTTCTGAGATGTCTCAAAGTCATGCCGCACCAGAACCATAATGACTGAAAAAAAAAAGATTCAGACTAATAGGAGAGGGGGATACTGGAGCTGTGCTGAACCCTGTTGGATTTGTAATTTAAAGCAATGGGGAATACAGCAGGAGGAGAGAAACCTGAAGGCAACTGGAACATGAAAGATACCTAGAGCACGTGGATGATCACTGTATTTTAGTTAGTTTGACCTCTTGGTGGTGTATTGGCTATGATCGGTTAGCTCAACAGAAAAAAGCAGGCAACGTTCTATTCTCAGTGCATAATGGGACAGTGCCACAAAATATATAAAGCTACAATGTTCTGGGATCATTGCTCCCCATGACAATCTACAGAGGTCACCGTGTCTCTTACTTGCACCGATGATGGTCAACAAGCCTGGAACAACTACATTCAAGTTGTATAAACAACTCTAGATTTATGGCTTATACAGGAGGAAACCCCCAATTGTTTGGGACTATAAATGCCACTGGACACAAATAAAAGACTAAATAGTAAAAAGCATTAAAATTGTATTGTGTTACATAAAGAAAAAATAATAGACTATAACAAATGGGAACAAGCATAACTATACAGGCTAAAAATTGCATGCAATGACAGATCACCCTAGATATGGAAGACTCCAAGGTACATGTGGTGAACAGAACTCGAGAGACCCTACGAGTTTCGGGTAAATACCCTTTTTCAGGGGTCAAAACACAAAATGTGCCTATATGAGTAAAAATATTTGTAAGGATATAAACAAAAAAGAGTCTTAGCTTCTATTGAGATATCTCAGTAGTAAATACCTACCATTGAGGTCTTCACAAAGTAGGGATGAACTGTCGGTTAAAACCGGTAGAAACTACCGGTTTCTACCGGTTTTTAACTGACAGTTCATCCCTACTTTGTGAAGACCTAAATGGTAGGTATTTACTACTGAGATATCTCAATAGAAGCTAAGACTCTTTTTTGTTTATATCCTTACAAATATTTTTACTCATATAGGCACATTTTGTGTTTTGAACTCTGGTTGACACCTGAAGAAGGGTATTTACCCGAAACGCGTAGGGTCTCTCCAGTTCTGTTCACCACATGTACCTTGGAGTCTTCCATATTTAGGGTGATCTGTCATTGCATGCAATTTTTAGCCTGTATTGTTATGCTTGTTCCCATTTGTTATCGTCTATTATTTTTTCTTTATGTAACACAATACAATTTTGATGCTTTTTACTATTTAGTCTTTTATTTGTGTCCAGTGGCATTTACAGTCCCAAACAATTGGGGGTTTCCTCCTGTATTTACTTATCGGGATGATGGCCACGGACACTAGTAACTGGGTGATGGGATAACATATATTTAGATTTATGGCTTTGGTTTTGCTAGGAGGCAGCAGCATCTTGGTGTACCATTGTCCACAGACTCCACAAGGGTATAAAACCGTGGTGGTCAACTTACTATGTATATGGGGCCTCAAAAGCATTCCCTCCAATACCAAGGGGCTGAAAATAATATTCAGCATGTGATATTCTACAAAAGATTGACATGGGAATCTTATTAAAGGAGATTATCAGAGACTATGGGGATGTAATTGGTGCAGTTGGAAACTGAAGACATGTTCATAGCTCCCAACTGTCCCTGATTTTGAAGGACTGTCCCCGATTTGGAACAAAGTCCCTCTGTCCCCGTTTCCTCCTCATTTGTCCCTTATTTTGGTCTGATCTAAGTGTGTATAAAATTCACTACTTATCTTTCAAAAAGTGTTTCCCAGTGCTAAACCTTTCATCCAATTTCTAATTTGCTGTATTTGTAAATTTCAGAAGCCGGTATAAAGGAACTACTGGTTAAAAAAAAACCAAAAAAAAAAACTGCGAAACACTTGTGGGTTTAACGAATAAAATTATGTTGTATAAGCCTCCTTTAAGGGGGCGTGGCAGGGTGTGTACTATGCCTACATACTTTTGGTAATAAGGGTCCCTCGTTCACCATCTCAAAAAGTTGGGAGGTATGCATGTTGTAGGAGACAAGCGGAGACTGGAGACACATGACTGCCATAACAGCCCTCTTCACAAATCATGGCTCCCATTATTTACTGCTGGGGGGTCAAGGTCTGCACAAGAGGAACTGGTTGGGCAAGGGTGTCTTGGTTGGGATTCAAACAATCGACCCTAGTTCTGCTAGGTGTAAGCATCAATACCAGAAATCAAGTAATGAGGTACACTGCATTACAGATCACTATTACCCTAGCATGCTTTAGGCACAGGTGGCTAGGAAGGACCAGGGTAGACCTTAGGAAGGACCAGGGAGGACCTCACAAGGACCAGGGAGGACCTCACAAGGACCAGAAAGAACCTTCCAAGGAGCAAGAGCAGGAAGAACTTCTCAAGTAGCAATAGCGGGGAGACCCTCCCATGGAGCAGGAGCAAGGAGACCCTTCCATGGAGCAGGAGCAAGGAGACCCTTCCATGGAGCAGGAGCAGGGAGACCCTTCCATGGAGCAGGAGCAGGGAGACCCTTCCATGGAGCAGGAGCAGGGAGACCCTCCCAAGGAGCAGGAGCAGGGAGACCCTCCCAAGGAGCAGGAGCAGGGAGACCCTCCCAAGGAGCAGGAGCAGGGAGACCCTCCCAAGGAGCAGGAGCAGGGAGACCCTCCCAAGGAGCAGGGAGACCCTCCCAAGGAGCAGGGAGACCCTCCCAAGGAGCAGGAGCAGGGAGACCCTCCCAAGGAGCAGGAGCAGGGAGACCCTCCCAAGGAGCAGGAGCAGGGAGACCCTCCCAAGGAGCAGGGAGACCCTCCCAAGGAGCAGGGAAAACCACCCAAGGGCCAGGGAAAACCTCACAAGGAGCAGGAAGAACCTAACAAGGACCAGGAAGAACCTTATAATAAGCAGGGAGAACCTCACAAGGACCAGGGAGAACCTCACAAATAAAGTGATGATCAAAAATCCTTCTTGGCCTCAAAAGGTCTATCAGATAAATTTAGGGTCAACATATTGTACCTATTCAGAAACACATCCAATCTTTATTCGGATAAACCTGACTAAAATAGTTTTTTTAAAGCCATTAAAAATAACTAACTGCACAGGACATCTAAGTCAGCAAAAAGCACCATGCTTGTGCCGGTCTCTGTGGGCAGACCAGTCACCGGGGACAACGGGGCCTCAAAACACCGGACCTCCTCTGTTCTCCATCCATTGAAAGCAAAGCCTTTAAAGTGATTGATCTGTCCAGTTTTTAGTGCCAAAGCTGTCAAAGTGAAGTGTCAAATGTTTCAAATAGACCGGAGCAGCAACTTTCAGCGTTTTGAAGGTTTTTTTTTTTACTCCGGAGAGGTCAGAGGCCAGGTATAGCTGGCTACGGTAAAAAGGTCTTTTTTTTTAACAGTTCAGGACTTTTTAGAAACCGGTGAGTACATTAAAGTGTTTGGGAAAACTTGCAGCTCTCGGTCTCGGCAGCTAAAAAAAATATTAATATTAATCTCTTTTTAAGTAGCCGGACACTCGCCTTTTTATTTTTTTTTTTGATATGTAGCGCAGAGTGGAAACGCCGGAGTAAAGTGCAGCTTTGGAAATGAACCCTCGCTAGGTTTTGCTGGGGGTTTTGACGCTCCCTTTAACTAATGGATGCCTTTAGCCATACATAATTGATTGCATAACAAATTAAGAAGTCATTTAGCTGTTACCACTTAAAAGTGTAAAATCCATTAGGAGTCGATACGGGCTCAGGGTGTGAATTCTCACAGAGAAAAGTGTTTTTAACTAGAGACCTCGGAGACCAATGTACTAGTACAGGATGGAAAACACAGGCAGGGCGGCCAGGTCCCCTGTGTTATAGACTTACACCATACCGAGGCTGTTAAAGTGGACCGGGCATCAGATATAATTTTTCATGCTCAGTAATGTATCAGGTGTTCATTACCTTGCACACAAATCCCAGTAATCCCCCTTTTCTGGCTTGGAGGACGATGCCATCTTTATTCAGGAATCATCCAAGGTCAGCATCTACTTCGCCACTGATATGCTAGCTCAGAGAGGATACGATACTGAAAATCCTACTGCCCATGTAGTTCTTGGCTGTGTGTGCCAATGTCTAAAACAGATCAGCCCCTGCTACAGCGTTATACAAGTACAAGAACTTCTTTTGGGCTTCAGGCGTCCTGCAATTCTGTTTGTGCGATTTTACAGCGATTCGTCGGGCAACAACCGTGGCAAAATCGCCCCACGTTTGGGGTGCCATTGCAAGTCACGGGAATCTTTCGGGCGTTCCGCCACTTGCATTGGTTCGGAATTGCGGGCAGAATCGCGGCACATCTGCCCGCGATCCGAAACGCCTATATGTGAATGGAGCCTTAGGAAATGCTTCCTCCTGCCTGCAGCAGACTGATTACATTATGTGAGCCTAGGCAAAGTCACTAGATTGGGTGGATTTGTAAACATAGCAGAGATCCTCGGTCGGTTGTTACTGCTCTGTGACCCCCTTACAGAGATTTCCCCTCACTTTATACCCTAGTACCAATGCGGTCACCAGGACAGGAAGTGAGGGCAAATTTCAAACAGGTACACCGACCGTAATAAAAATACGTATTCTCAGTGCTGGGACAAGGCCATCCAGCGCCCAGGGCAGGGATGCTTAACTGTGCCCCCCCCCCCCTTCCCTTATGTTTAGGGGCAAGGCGCTCCCCATTCCTGCAATAAACCATTGCGCCCAGGGCAACCGCCCCCTCCTGCCCACCCCTTGTCCCGGCCCTGCTTATTCTAAATAAGTCAGGGGCAGCCTCTTAAAGTGGAATGTCAGGATTTAACCTCCTGACTCCCACCAATCCCTGAAGTCCACCCAAAAAATAAATAAATAAAGTAAACATTATACATACATTTTGTTTCCTGCAGTCTGCTAGCTGGTCCGGTGAGGTCACAGAAGCCTCCTCATCTTCCTCCAGTGGTGGGCACTCTTCCAGGACAGAACAGCGTTCGCATAAACTACGCTAAATCCTGGAGTACTGTGAGGAAGGCTGGTGTGATAATGCGCCCCCTAGTGGGGGGATCATGTAAATGACAGGATAGGCTCACAGGAATTGAGCAGAATGAAATCACTGTTCTGCATGAAGAGGCCTGCCAGCATTCGACTGAGGAGGAAACCGTGAACAACGCTCGAGCATGCGGGGGGGTAGCAGAAATTGGGAATTTTCTGTATACATGGAGGATCCCCTTTTCTTTTTTTTTTCTTGGGAGTTCTACATCAGTAAAGCAACATAGCGCAACCCACATTACCTTGCTGTTATCCCATTCCTGCGTCTTCATCTGAGTGTTCTGTAGTTCGTATGATGGTTCCATGGCATCGATCTCTGGCCTGGGGTAACCAGGAATGACGTTGTGCAGCTGAAAGCCGAAAGTCAGGAGCCAACTGTTCACATCTAGGGGGCCAGAAAAAGACAACACTGAGCATTGTGCAGTTTGGGTTCAGGCTTATTTAATCTTAACATAAGTTTATTAGCATCATTGAAGTTTAAAGTGAAGGCACCTTAGTTCTCGGGTCTGTGCATTAGCTGTGCCCATCATAAAGATATCCCACCATCCCTTAGCTGAGCTTCCACATCTGTACACCTGCTGTGCCCATTATAAGGGTCTCCAACCATCCGTGAACTGAGTTCCTGGGTATGTACACCTGCTGCGCCCATTATATGGGGCTCTAACCATCCCTGAACTGAGTTCCTGGGTCTATACACCTGCTATGCCTATTATAAGCGGCTCCAACCATCCCTGAACTGAGTTCCTGGGTCTGTACACCTGCTGTGCCCATTATAAGGGGCTCCAACCATCCCTGAACTGAGTTCCGGGGTCTGTACACCTGCTGTGCCCATTATAAGGGTCTCTAACTATCCCTGAACTGAGTTCCTGGGTCTGTACACCTGCTGTGCCCATTATAAGCGGCTCCAACCATCCCTGAACTGAGTTCCTGGGTCTGTACACCTGCTGTGCCCATTATAAGGGGCTCCAACCATCCCTGAACTGAGTTCCGGGGTCTGTACACCTGCTGTGCCCATTATAAGCGGCTCCAACCATCCCTGAACTGAGTTCCTGGGTCTGTACACCTGCTGTGCCCATTATAAGCGGCTCCAACCATCCCTGAACTGAGTTCTTGGGTCTGTACACCTGCTGTGCCCATTATAAGGGGCTCCAACCATCCCTGAAATGAGTTCCGGGGTCTGTACACCTGCTGTGCCCATTATAAGCGGCTCCAACCATCCCTGAACTGAGTTCCTGGGTCTGTACACCTGCTGTGCCCATTATAAGGGGCTCCAACCATCCCTGAGCTGAGTTCCTGGGTCTGTACACCTGCTGTGCCCATTATAAGGGGCTTCAACCATCCCTGAAATGAGTTCCGGGGTCTGTACACCTGCTGTGCCCATTATAAGGGGCTCCAAGCATCCCTGAGCTGAGTTCCTGGGTCTGTACACCTGCTGTGCCCATTATAAGGGGCTTCAACCATCCCTGAAATGAGTTCCTGGGTCTGTACACCTGCTGTGTCCATTATAAGGGGCTCCAACCATCCCTGAACTGAGTTCCTGGGTCTGTACACCTGCTGTGCCCATTATAAGGGGCTCCAACCATCCCTGAAATGAGTTCCGGGGTCTGTACACCTGCTGTGCCCATTACAAGGGGCTCCAACCATCCCTGAACTGAGTTCCTGGGTCTGTACACCTGCTGTGCCCATTATAAGGGGCTCCAACCATCCCTGAACTGAGTTCCGGGGTCTGTACACCTGTTGTGCCCATTATAAGGGGCTCTAACCATCCCTGAACTGAGTTCCTGGGTCTGTACACCTGCTGTGCCCATTATAAGGGGCTCCAACCATCCCTGAAATGAGTTCCGGGGTCTGTACACCTGCTGTGCCCATTATAAGCGGCTCCAACCATCCCTGAACTGAGTTCCTGGGTCTGTACACCTGCTGTGCCCATTATAAGGGGCTCCAACCATCCCTGAGCTGAGTTCCTGGGTCTGTACACCTGCTGTGCCCATTATAAGGGGCTTCAACCATCCCTGAAATGAGTTCCGGGGTCTGTACACCTGCTGTGCCCATTATAAGGGGCTCCAAGCATCCCTGAGCTGAGTTCCTGGGTCTGTACACCTGCTGTGCCCATTATAAGGGGCTTCAACCATCCCTGAAATGAGTTCCTGGGTCTGTACACCTGCTGTGCCCATTATAAGGGGCTCCAACCATCCCTGAAATGAGTTCCGGGGTCTGTACACCTGCTGTGCCCATTACAAGGGGCTCCAACCATCCCTGAACTGAGTTCCTGGGTATGTACACCTGCTGTGCCCATTATAAGGGGCTCCAACCATCCCTGAACTGAGTTCCGGGGTCTGTACACCTGTTGTGCCCATTATAAGGGGCTCTAACCATCCCTGAACTGAGTTCCTGGGTCTGTACACCTGCTGTGCCCATTATAAGGGGCTCTAACCATCCCTGAACTGAGTTCCTGGGTCTGTACACCTGCTGTGCCCATTATAAGCGGCTCCAACCAATCCTGAGCTGAGTTCTTGGGTCTGTACACCTGGGGAATTCCAATACCCCTGCTCTTGGTTCCTGGGTCTGTACATATGCTGTGGACATTATAAGAGGTTCCCACCATCCCTGCGCTAAGTTCCTGGGTCTGTACACCTGCTGTGCACATTATGAAGGATTCCCACCATCCTTGTACAAATTTTCCAGGTCTGCACACCTAATGTGCCCAACATGTGGGGAATTCAACTATCACTTCTCTGGGTTTCTGGGTCTGTACACCTGCTGTGCCCATTATAAGGGGTTCCCACCATTCCTACGCTGAGCTCCCAGCTCTGCACATCTGATCTGCTCATTATGAGGGGTTCCCACCATCCCTGTGCAGAGTTCATTGGTCTGTACACCTGCTGTGCCCATTAGAAGGGGCTCCAACCATCCCTGAGCTGAGTTTCTGGGTCTGTACATCTGTTGTGCCCATTATGAGGAGTTCCCACCATCCTTGTGCTGAGTTCCCAGGTCTGCACACCTAACGTGCCCAACATGTGGGGAATTCCACTATCCCTGTTCTTGGTTCCTGGGTCTGTACATCAGCTGTGCCCATCATAAACAGATCCCACCATCCCTTAGCTGAGTTGTCAGGTCTGTACACCTGCTGTGCCCATTATAACGGGCTTCAAACATTCCTGAGATGAGTTCCGGGGTCTATATACCAGCTGTGCCCATTATGAGGAGTTCACACCATCCTTGTTCTGAGTTCCGGGGTCTGCACACCACATGTGTCCAACATGTGGGAAATTCCACCATCTCTGTGCTGAGTTCCTGGGTCTGTACACCTGCTGTGCCCATTAAGGGGGGCTCCCACAATCCCTGTACTGAGTTTCCTGGTCTGTACACCGGCTGTGCCCATTATGAGGGGTTCCCACCATCTCTGTGCTGAGTTTCCTGGTCTGTACACTTGCTGTGCCCATTATGGGGGGGGGGGGGGGCTCCCACTATCCCTGTGCTGAGTTTCCTGGGTCTGTACACCTGCTGTGCCCATTATGAGGGGTTCTCACTATGCCTGTGCTGAGTTTCCTGGTCCGTACACTTGCTGTGCCCATTATGGGGGCTCCCACTATCCCTGCTGGATATTTTATTCACTGCATGTAATGGAGAATGCAACAGAAGACACAAACAAAAAGACAGGAACACTCAAATTTTGCATGTAGACAGGAACAGAGTCATGAAATATGGCAGGGAGATCACACCAATGGGGGGTATCCAAGACCAGACACAAGAGGCTGAATCACACCTCCAAGCTTCAATCGGAACCTTTTAACAGGAAATTCTGAACCTTATCTCAAGCCTGTCAGATTCAAATTAATCTGACAATACCTGCCAATCATCTACATGTAAGGAAGACTGATAACTAAACATCTAGTGTAAAAAAAAAGCTGGATGAAGGCATGCATGTCCATACCATGGAGGCCATACCAAGCAGTTCTTGGCTTGTAAAGGATTGCACAGTACGAAAGAAAAATAATTTCATACAACAGGAGTACCATGCATGTATATTATCCCCCTGACCCTCACACCTTCATATTAGTGATCGACCGACATCGTTTTTAAATGCTGATACCGATATTTTGGTCATCGGATATCAGTATTAGCCGATATTTTCGGACATGTAAAAACATTTTTTTCCCCCCCCAGGTACTCCTTGTGGAGGGATCTGGGGGTCTAAAAGACCCCAAACCCCTCCTCAGCACTGAAAAGCATTCAAAACACCAAGTTTGGCTGTTTTGAATGTGGCGCCGAGTACCCGAAAGTCGCATCGGTTGTCATTACAAGACAGCCGACCATCGGCTATGGACGCCGGTACTGGGGTGATGCCTTCTAGCTACAGGCATCACTCCGGTACAGAACTTTCCCGAAATATCGGCAATATCGGTAACCTCCGGGGCGATTCCGATATATCGGGGAAAGTGCATATCGGTGGTGCCGATAATCGATCGAACCCTACTTCATATGCTCCAAAGCTAACTCAAAAGAGGTTGTAGGGATCAGCAAAGAGCCTCTCTGTCTGTTTCATAGAACACCAGAAAACAGCACTCTTCTCCTCAGCACATTTTGTTTTTGTATACTTGCTTTCAGACACCTTACAAGCCATGTGCTGTATATAAATACATTTAGGGTGGTAGCACAGAATCATTCAGATATGCAAGTAGATTTATTTTAGATTCACTTATTCATTAAGGAATTAAACAGAAAAATGAAAAACATGTGCTATAAAGATTTGCCACCAGTGCTGATTATTTGTAAGCATATTTAAATAATGACAGCGGCACAGAATAAAGAGTAATTAATCGGCCTTGTCAGCTTGTAGGAACGGCATCTGGACCGTACAAGGATGGTTAAACGCCTGCACGGTCTGCACCCGTGTCCTCGTTCTTCATCCATTATTTGAGTAATGATTCCTAGTATATTAATCAATCACACTGTACTCTGCCTTTTAATAATGTCCTTGATGAAAAAAAACAGAGGTCGTGATCAAATGCCATGTTTAATTAACTGCCAGCTTGCTACTTGTACAAGTTACTCTTTAATGATGCTGCCGCAAGACGCCTTCATTAAGGGGCCGGCTGCCGTCGCTGAGCCAGGTCGAGGCTAAGCCACATGTTAAAGGACCAGTAATCCTTCAAGATAAGTTGCATATATACACTATATTGTCAAAAATATTGGGGGGCCTGCATTTACATAAACTTTAATGGCATCCCAGTCTTAGTCTGTAGGGTTCAATATTGAGTTGGCCCATCCTTTGCAGCAACAAAAGCTTCAACTCTTCTGGGAAAGCTGTCCACAAGGTTTAGGAGTGTGTCTATGGGAAAGTTAGGCCATTCTTACAGAAGCGCATTTGTGAGGTCAGGCACTGATGTATAAAGGAAAAGGAATTGGCAGCACTCCAGGTTGAGTCAAAATCCAGATTTATTGACTGGACATTCAAATATGACAATCGTGACAAGGTAGACGAGTTTCACACACTGACTGTGTGCTTAATCATTACTGATTAGGTAATGATTAAGCACAGTCAGTGTGTGAAACGCGTCTACCTTGTCACGATTGTCATATTTGGATGTCCAGTCAATAAATCTGGAATTTGACTCAACCTGGAGTGCTGCCAATTCCTTTTCCTTTATCAAGTTTTCACGAAGGCGAGCCGGGGCATGCACCGATGTGAGTCATCAGGCAATCACACCACCTTGAGCAGTGAGTTCTTGTCTTTTCAGGCACTGATGTATGACAAGAAGGCCTGACTCGTAGTCTCCGCTTTAATTCATCCCAAAGGTGTACTATCAGGTTGAGGTCAGGTTCCTCCACCCCAAACTCATTCATCCATATCTTTATGGACCTTGCTTTCTGTACTGGTCCCAATCATATGGAGGGGGGATTATGGTGTGGGGTAGTTTTTCAGGGATAGGGCTTGGCCCTTTAGTTCCAGTGAAGGCAACTGAAAAGAAAAAAACAGCCAAAGTTTTGAAAAAGCCTAAAACGACTTTTGTTAAAGCCAATGTAGAGTGTTTTTGAATTTTCATATATATTCAGGACTAGAAAATTGTTTAATTTATTTTTACAGCCATAAAAAGCAGCCCTAGGCTCTTTTTCAAGTTTGCCTCACTGTTCCTAGCTGTTATGTTATTTAAAGAGTTCAATAGCTCACAAGCTAAAACATACAAACAGAATTCAGAGCAGTAACTTCTTCCCCTCCATGCCTGTTTACTATTTCTATTAGAAAGAGTATGAAGGTAAGCAGCTTCTGCTGTGTTCCATTCAAAAAAATACCTATAATACTCTGTGAATCCAGGGTCATGGGTACACCCTGAATTAAAGGATAACTTACCTTTGGAACATGTTCCACCCTAAAAATGGGTGGAAAAAGCGGACGTGGATACGGGACGCCTAAAGCATGCTCCTATGCCGCGGCTTTTACAATTCTACTGCTGTTTTGTTTGCTGTTTTATGTAAGTGCAACTTTATTTATGATTAAATTTTAGTCCCATACAATCTGCACTATCAATTGTCAATTTATTCGGAGGTATTTGTGACTGAGAAAAGCGGAGGATGCACAGTGTCTTATATGCAACCTGAGGGATTACAAGATTTCTATGACTGGTTCAGGAGAAGTTACCCTGTGGTCTGGATGAGCCTGTGTTTTCCTGATTTTTGCCTGTTTTGACCTCTCTTCACGAGGGCCAATCCTATCTGGTAAGAGTCCCCTTTGGCTGCCACATCTGGGTGCTCATATACTTCTTATTGTGTCATCGGTGATTGGGACTCTATCTCAAGTCTTCATTTACCATCTTTATGCCAAGAATTCTTTTGGACTGTGTATTATATTGCATGTTGGGACTATTTCACCTGATTTATTATCACTAATTGGTTTGCTTGTTATATATTTTTATGCATCGATAGCGTTTGTACATAATCTATTTTAGCTGGCTGCCTTTTTTGTCATATTCATTTATTTTGATTGTATTTGATTTTTTCCAAGCGCAGATATCACTCCCCTTTTTACGGAAAATGTAACATTTTCCAGCATCTGCATCCCCTCTCCCATGTGACAGCCGGCAGGGGATCTTCTCCCCACACTTGATGTCACAATTGAAAATAACGTGGCCACGCTAGGCTCTACCCACACGGCTGTGTTATTCATTCACAGTTTCCTCTAAATAAATCCCTACAAGTACAGTCAACCACTGTGGCTGACGGCTTGTAGTCCTCAATGAATTACGAGGGCGCTGGTGAGCACTCTCACAGTCCATTGCCCTTCCTGCCCATGTGAGGTACGGCTGACAGGTAGCCTGAGAGTCTGCAGGAGAATGAGATTTCACCCACTATCTGCTAATCGCAGGTGCAATGCTCTGTAGGCTCCTTAGAAAAAAAAAAAACTAAATGCACTTTTTTTTACCCGCAAAAAGATGTACAATTATTATTTTTTTTAAAAAGAAGTGAACTCATCCTTTAAGTGCTAAATTCTATATCAAAAGTGTACATCATTTTTTTTTTTTTTTTTAAAGTCCTAAAACATAATTTGTAAAACTTAAAACATAATTTCTGCAGTGCCATTCCTTTCTTTTTGGATAGTTGAGATAGAAAAAAAAAAAAACGACATAAAATGAAGACCTTAAAGCTTTAATCTAAAGTAAAAATTGAATGCCATTTTATTTCTCCACAAAAGTCATATATGAAGCTTTTGTTCCCACACAAACTCCTCTGGCAAACTTTTTTTTTTTTAATATGCGTCTAGGGTATACACCTTCACCTTCCAAAGATTAAAGTCTTGCTTTTCCAAGAAAAAAATAGAACCACAATGGGTCATTAAGGCTCTTTTACTACCAGGTCAAACCAGTAACATCTACTATAGAAACACATCAATTAGACCTTTGTCCCAGTCTCTAAATGTTCTTCGCAGTCATAAATTGCACTCCATAAAGCCCCAGAATGACAATAACTGTGGACCATCTAACACAATGATGAGCAATACTGACGTAACGCATGCCGTCAACACAAAGATGAGCAATAAGAACGTAACACACGCTAGACCAGTGCTAAATAGGATGCACAATAGAAGGAGAGTGGTGAAAAATGTAAGTTTAATTTGAGACCCATTTTAAGATGACTCTTCAAGGATTTGACATCTAACCCTACAGCTTGGACCCATTAAGGAAGACCAGTTTGCTTTTAACATTAGCCTTACCTGTCATGTAGCACTTGGAGTCTTGTGGTCGGCTAACTGGGTTGTTGTTTTTGAACATATAAAGGTTGAAAGGCATGATGTTGGTGGTGCTTAGCTGCTTCCAGATGTCATGGTCAGGACTTGTCCACCGGCCAGCTAACACGTCATACTCACGGCGACCCATGTGAATAAGCTTAGTGAGAGGGTCAAAAAGGCCACCGTGGTAACCTACGATGAGCTTAAAGTTTGGGTTGGAGTCATGGTAGATTTCACCATAGGCTGTATATAAAATCTGCTTGATCATAAGCCCGGAGCCGGTGAAAACTGCCATAGGTGTTCCAATATTGTCACAGGCGATGTAGAACTCATCCCCACTGCTTAACTCCATGGCAAAGAGGTGGCCTTGAAGGTCATAATAGAGGGAAGCAATTTCAGAGCTTGAATGGTTGTAGAAATGTGTGATCCTAGTGGGGTTTGCCAGGTCTGCATAAAAAAACTGTAAGTGGTGACCATTGTTAGTTTTCCGTGAAATTCTCCTTCCAAGGCCATCATATCTATACCGCACACTCCAACCACTGACTTTATTATATGCTTTAACAAGAAGACCGGCAGAGTTAAAATCGAACATATCACTTCCCCTTTGCTTAAGGAAACCATCTTCGTCCATCCGATACTGGACATCACCCAATCTAGTTATCCGATCCCTCAGATCATACCGTAGCGGCATGAGGCGAATGCTGTTTCCTGGATTTAGCAAGTGTAAATTTCCATTCAAGTCATAATTATACCTCCACTGCTGTTTGTCATTGACGAAAACAGTTTGCAACTGTCCATCATTATCATACTCATAGGTGTACCGTGTGGAATTGGCATAGGGTCCAACTTTCAACTCCTTCTTTACCACCCGGCCCATGTTGTCGTACTGCAACAACATCCAAAACATCATGGATCTGAAGATCTCATACTGTAATTCCCGCACTCGTCCATAGGTATCGAACTGTTTAGTATGCGTCATGACCGCTGTAGTTATGATCTGGTTGATGTTGTAGTAAATGACTCCAAATTTCCCAAATTGTTCAGTCTTGCCTGAGACATCATCATATCTGTACAAGTCAATTGGCAACGGTGTCTCATTGATAACAGCCTGCATGCTGGTGACTCTAAAGCTATTGTCATAATTGTAGTCGAATCTAGCATTAACCATGCCTTCTTCGGTAAAACGGAATATCTGTCTGTCGATCAGAGGTCCGATCTGTCGGTAACGGATGGTGCACGTGAAACCATCGTTCTGCAAGTTGACAGTTTTTAGCATGCCCGCAGATTCATCATACGTGAAAGCTATTTTGGTGGTATCATACAGAATCTCTGCAAGTTTTGATAGTTTTCCATATTTGTATATTACGCGTCTTCCAGTACCCATGTACAATGTTTGTAGAAGATGTCCTTCTTCTGAAAAGTCTTGCAGAACAGAGGCATTACCCTCTGGAGGTCGGTAGATGTTTCTGTAGTATCCGATAGAGCGGACGGTCTCTAAGGTTTGTCTGGCCACGTTGGGCATAGTAACGGAAGAAAGGCGGTTGTTTTTATCAAACTCAAAGATGTACTGCCTCTGGCTGTGAAGAAGTAGCACCATCGACTATAGAAGAAGAAAACAAAAAGTCTGATGAGTATTACTGTACACTCACTACAGCAATCGCATTAAATTATTTGTACTCGTTATAAATAAAAGGAGAGCTCAAACCGTTTTCAGCAAATGTGTACTTCTATTTCCCAGGCCCATGTTTCTTCTGCACCTCAGAGTTGAGGCTTCTGTAGGTACGTCATCACAAAATTGTGCAAGCACAGGAATTATGTGCAAAGACTCCCCCTACTTGCACTCTATCCTAAATGAAAAGAGCAAGAGCCCGGGCCCCCCATATTATTGCAAAACCAAAGTGGCTGCAAACCGTTAGTCCACCATAGTACCATAAGTGGTCCTAAGTTACATCAAGCTTTGATGTGTTATGTGCATGACCTGCCTCAGGGATTTAGTTAAATATGCTATATGTAACTATGTGGAAAAGTTATGTTCAATGATAATTTTACGTGTCGTCTAGTTTGGATGGCTGAATCCTCAATAGATCTTTGGTTGCCTACCTACAGATTCAGTCATATTCATGAAGATTATAAAAAATTGATGGAAGTTCTATGTGCGTAAAATGTGACCATGGGAAGACTTCAGACAATATATAAATATGCATGCTTGGCTTGCCTAGGTATTAGTGGAGATGCAAGCCCAGACAGATACCTCTGGTGACTGCCTAGGTATTCGTGGAGATGCAAGGCCAGACAGATACCTCTGGTGACTGCCTAGGTATTCGTGGAGATGCAAGGCCAGACAGATACCTCTGGTGACTCCCTAGGTATTAGTGGAGATGCAAGCCCAGACAGATACCTCTGGTGACTGCCTAGGATCAGTGATGGGGAACCTTGGCACTCCAGATGTTTTAGAACTACATTTCCCATAATGCTCACATACACTGCAGAGTGCATGAGCATCATGGGAAATGTAGTTCCAAAACATATGGGGTGCCAAGGTTCGCCATCACTAGCCTAGGTATTAGTGGGGATGCAAGCCCAGACAGATACCTCTGGTGACTGCCTAGGTATTAGTGGAGATGCAAGCCCAGACAGATGCCTCTGGTCAGAGGAAACAACAATGATTGGTCTAAAATAAACATAATTTGTTGACCCATCTGCTTCTATCCGCACACACAGATCATAAATTTGGAGTTTGCTCAAGTGATGATCAGCTCAAAAGGAGATCGAGTTTTTCTGTATTTTCAGGCCAATGGGAGATATATTTACTCTATGTTTTGGGTCTTCACCAGAGTCTCCCCCCAGTTGAAGAAACTGGGGCCATCCAAAAGGCATCAGTAAAAGACTGTTTTGTAGCTGGAAGTTCAAAACTCAAAGACGCTCAACAAGCAAAATCGCATTGATTTTGCTTGTTGAGTGCCTTCGCGCTACAAAATGCTCAGGTGTGAAGGCAGTCTACTGTCAGCCATAGACGGAATGAAATCCCTTGAATCCCCCATCAACACAGTCAGTGTTGGGTGGGGGAGCCATCTCTGCTGGGAGAACATATAAAATCTGGCAGACTGGTTGTACCCACGTTGATCAATTAGTCAACTTGGTACATTTAACCTGCCCGTATATGGTTAGAATCTCGGCCAGTTCCTGCTGAACTGGCTGAGATTCGAACCGTCTATGGCTGCCCTTAGATGTCCAAATAACCTCAACTGTTTGCTCTCAGTTCACACATAGATATAGATTATTCTATATCTCAAAAGTTTCCTCAACACAGCATCTAAAATAACCACCTTCATTGCTGAAAACAAAACGGTTACTACTGCAGAACACTTTGCAAATGTATTTACATAGTTATGGGCATATCAGAGGTGCTCCGAACCTTTTCTAGGTATGTATAAGTCCATGATTTTCCATCAGCAAATGTCCGAGTTGTAATTCTCCCAGTCTGGTCATACTCCATCCTTTCAGACATGGTTCCTCTTTGAATCCCTGCCACATGTCCTCCAGGGGAGTAAGTCACATTCACCCCACTCAGCCCATTGGATGGGGACCAGAGACTCGGCCTTCCTGCCTGATCATACAGGATCCGTAGGGTGAACTTCCTGTGATCGTCATTAATTTTTTCTGTTCTCGTAACACGGTCAAAATCCAGAGAAAGCAAGTTCCTGTTGTGCACCTGTTAGAAACGATAGTTGTAATGAGTTATGAGCACAACACCATTGTTAGGCAAATTAATTAAAGCACATATTTTTGAATTAATTAAAGCACCAGCCTTTTTTTTTTCTTAGTTTTGGATAGAACAAGGACAGAAAAAACAACCTCAGGCGGTTTTTAGGATTTTCTTCAGCCACATTGGGGAAGCATCCTCTCAGTTCCTGTTCAGGTGTGACACCAAGACAGGAAGTGAGGGGAAATCAGCACGGCGCACACAGGATTAAAAAGACTCCTGTTTAGTAAAGACCAGAATGCAAGTCTATTAATAGCTGTCCCTAACTGGAGATTCTCTCCAACTTCTTGTCCTGGTGGCAACATTGTCTATCCAGACAGGAAGTGAAAGAGAATCTCCATGAGACTTCAGAAAGCAATAAAAGCCTTAAACCAGGCATGTCCAACCTGTGGCCCGAGGGCCGCATGCGGCCCAGAACCGCAGGCAATGCAGGCCTAACTGCCCCCTGACAATCTTTTTTTGCTGGGGAGGAAGGAAGTCGGGTCGGGGGCACGGCCACAGCAGCTTCCAACTAACGGTAGGCAGAGGCTGAGGGGGGGTGGGGGAGTGGGAGGGGGGGGGGGTGAGCATTTGCAGTGTTTCTGACTCCTACCACCATGACCACTTCAAATCACT
Source organism: Pelophylax lessonae (assembly GCF_965119305.1). NCBI lineage: Eukaryota > Metazoa > Chordata > Amphibia > Anura > Ranidae > Pelophylax > Pelophylax lessonae. The sequence goes on along the minus strand of NC_138769.1, from coordinate 714,225,807 downwards.
GAAGTGGTCATGGTGGTTAGAGTGTTCCTTTATTGTCTCTCAGAAGAAGTAATCCTCTGTATACTGATTCCATTTAATTTGATCATCCTCTAGTTGTGTTAAATTAGTGCGGGGGGAGCGGCGGCATTTTATTACATGCCTTAACTATATAGTCTATATTTTATATGGGGCCCGAGAAAATTTCTCTACACTCAATGTGGCCCAGAGAGGCTGTCCAAATTAAAAAAGGCATTTTTTTTTAGCTATCCATATGTGTTTGCTTTTTTAATGCAGATGTCTATTTTCTGTAGTATGCATTTTTCATACTGACCAATTGTTTTTTATTTTTTTTTAAGGCCTATATGCAAATCAGATATTTTGAGAAACAAATCTGCCGTACAGCTTGCGTAAATCTTAAAATCTCCTCCTGGAGTGCCAAGTGCACATCTGTGCACTGAGTTCAAGTTTGCATTTCACTACTTTCCATTTACTGTTCACATTATTCCCTGCCCCTGAGGATCTTGCAATCTAATCTTCCTACCTCATTAATGAGCATCCTCTGGGAACATTTTCTTCAGACACCAATCAGCTTATGTTGTGTTTATGTATGTGCTTAGCCCATGCAAAGCAACTCAATGTTGCCTTTAAAGCACCCATCGCCTCTTCCATGCTCTGTTGCAAAGACATACAACCCTTGGTAATCTCTAATGGTTGGGGGGGGGGGAGTGTGTGTGTTAAAAATGCATAGCTGTGTTTTTTGTCCACCCCCCCCCCCCCCCCCGAGCTGTAATGCCAGCAAATGAGGTGTTTACTTGCTGCTGTTTTAATGCTTAAAGTGGTTGTAAACCCTTACATATACCCAGTGAAGTGACTTTCCTAAAGTGATACACAGAGATTAAACAAATCCTGCTACGCAAGTTGTACATGTCTATCTGAAGTCTTCTCTTCATTCACTTAAAGTACCAATTTAATAAAGCTTGCCTGAGACTACAAAAAAAAGAGGGCAGAGAGCTGAAGTCCCAATCTGCAGAGCTCAGTGAGGAGATCTCTGAGAGCTGATTGGAGGGAAGTGACACACCCGCCTCCACACAGCACACAACAGAGCTGAGGCTGTCAATCAGCTGGAGGTCCCTCCCCTGTCACTATTTTTCTCTTGGTGTCAGGAAAACTTGTCAGAAGTGATTCATGCTGATAGCAGAGGAAGGAAGCAGCGGACAAAAATTACACTTAGTGCTCTTAATTGAGCCAAGTGCACACTATAGAGGGAAATGCTTTGTTCATACTTCATGTTTGAGGTTTACAACCATTTAAACATTGTGCCTACTGCAAAAACTAACCAATATACCACGATCAGCGGATGGCAGGCCCGCAAAACGTGACCTATTCAGGTGAATAGGGAAGCGATACAAAGCCCCACAACCAAGTGTAAGTTACACGATTGTGGGTTGTTTGTTCATAAAAAAATTGGGTTAATAAAAGGCATTTTATTGCTTCCTCACTGCCTGTCAATCACACGCAGAATGCCTTTCAGAGCAGCGGTGTGTTTAGACGCATATCACCTAGCCTTAGTCACTCCAGTCAAAGTTTACATAGGACTGAGGACTCTCCCTACTGTCATATGACAGCGCTGGGCCAATCAATTACTTAGCACTTGAGGCCTCACACAGACCAGTGGTCTCCAACCTTTCAGGACCTCACGGACCACTAAACTCACTATTTTGAATCCTGTTGACCACTAACATGAATTTTACATGCCTTATACATACAATGCACTGGTTCTCTGCCCCCCTTCCCCCTGGACCACACTGTCGCCTTATACACACAATGCCCCGTCTCTCTGCATCACACTGCTGCCTTACACAGGCTCATCATTGGATCTCACCTCCTTATCCAGCCATGTGCTCCCTCCCACAGTATGTGATCAGCCCTGCCTTTAGAAGATCCCTCTGTCTTCACCTCCCGCTCTCTGCACTACTCCTAGCGCCTCCCTCTGAGTTCACAGGAGACGGAACTAAAGAGGAGGCATTGGGTATCAATGCACGCTGTCAGTATTGCCTGTCAGTGCGCATTGAGAACAACACTGGAAACAACATTGGGAGGTATACAACCGCAATGTTGGTTTGCAACAGAACTCCCGGAGACCACCAACATTTTCTCTTGGACAAACTGTGGGCCTTGGAGCTCTGATTGCTGACTGCTGACACAGAGTGAGTCATATGCTTCTCCATATTCAGATATACCTGGTATGTTTTGAATCCTGACAGCTAATTAGAGTGAGAATGAAGTAAAGGTGAGTATGTGATGTGGAGGGGGGTGCATTAGAGCAACCATTAGATTGTAAGCTCTTCTGAGCAAGGCCCTCTTAATCCTCTTGTATTTTATTGTATTGTAACTGTATTGTCTCCCTCTAACATTGTAAAGCGCTGCGTAAACTGCTGGCATAGACTGTAGGAGGGAACTGGAAAATCCAGAATTAACTTATGCAGGCCCAGGGAACATGCAAACTCCATGCAGATCACACTGAAATGGTGGTACAGATCCAAGAACTAGAGCTAGGAAGCCAATTATATACAGGTCATGCTGCTAGGGTACCCACTGAGATGGCGCAAGTAGATCATAACCATTAAATATATAGCCAACCCTTTGGCCAGCTTGGAGAGGTCAGTGGCTACTTAACCTATACCGTACATTCTCACTACAGCTCACAAAATGGCGGCCCTCTTTAACCCCCGTAGCACCAGTTTCAGTTTTCTAACAGATATATAACTGCCATTCTCATGAAGACTTCCTCAGCCTTCACAAGCGGCACCTCCACTGCATGTAGATAATAGACTATCTACCATTTTGACGTTTTGTTTTAAGATTTGTTTTAGTAATGAAGCATTAAAAAAAACACACACTTGATCTGTGAGTTTAAAAAGCTACAAAGACTTCAGAAATTCAACATTCACTGGCAGCTCGTTCCTAGGAGTGGAGCCATAATAGCATTACCTCACCTCGTTATTCACACCGTGGGGCGTGAGGAGGCGGGCCTGTTGCCAGAAGTGTCGATGAGATTAACCAGGCCCTCTGAACGGTTTTATGATCAATTATCATGTGTGCTATCACTCCTGGGACCGGTATTCACCTCATTATACGCTGAAGCCAAGCAGTTGCTGAATCAGCATATACAGAGAGAAGAGCTTCTCTTATGTGTTTCTATCAATATGTTCCGATACACAACATTAAAGAGGGTAAAACGAATCACTTCATGAGCGTGTAGACTGTTCACCATGAGACAGTGCAAAGAAGATGTTATCCGCTATAAAAATTGTAGGTGGGCACCAAGGCTGGACTGGAAGTCATTTTTTTTTTACAATATTGTTTTATATGGTCAGTGACAGAACACATTCATGTCTACTAAAAAAGCTTCAAGGATCCTAGAACTCTGGTGACAAACCTCTATCCAATTTGATCACCTCAGGCATCTTCACAGAGAGGTATTGGTTATTTCCATTCCATTATGTTCCAAAGAACCTTTGTTGCAGTGCTGTTGTTACATTTACAGGAATGGTTATGGGCCTCATGCACACAGGCAGCTGGGGCTGTACAACATACATACTTCCCAACCTGGTAGCCACAGGTGTGGCAAACAGCCACCCATAGCAGTCAATAGCTGTGTGCAGCTATATTGTGGTATTTGCATAAACATGTGCATATAGACAGACTGTCTATGTCCAAGTGTGTACATCCATATGCACGCGCAAGTTTACGCACATGTATGTCCCCCCATGTGACATGAGCCTGAGTGGCGAACTACCAAGTCCAAAGAGTGGCACATGTCAGGCAGTAATGCTATTCAGCCAGGTAAGCTCTGACACCAAAGCTTTCCCAAGGTGGACTGCTTGAGTTATGACTAAGGCCTTATAGGTTGAAACGCGTCAACTGATCTGATCAGCAGTTGTGTTCTGTGGTTCCTGAATAAAGATTAAGATGAGCCTGAGTGGCGAACTACCAGGTCCAAAGAGTGTCATATGTCAGGCAGTAATGCCATTCAGCTAGGTAAGCTCTGACACCAAAGCTTTCCCAAGGTGGACTGCTTGAGTTATGACTAAGGCCTTATAGGTTGAAACGCGTCAACTGATCTGATCAGCAGTTGTGTTCTGTGGTTCCTGAATAAAGATGAAGATTTTTTTAAGAGCAACCACCGATGTGCGGATCATCTTTCTACATATATACTCAGTTAAACGGCTGTGGATCGGGCACCCGGGAGCTCGTTTATTGGTGAGCTGTATGGGTACATAGTTACATAGTAGGTGAGGTTGAATAAAGACAATAGTCCATCCAGTTCAACCTGTGTAGGTGTGTGTGGCCGTAATCATCTCACATACCCCTGAATGTTCTGATCCTTGAGATGTACGTCTAAGAGTCTTTTGAAAGCCACCATACTTCCCGCAGAAACCACCTCTTGTCGTAGAGAATTCCACAATCTTGTAGCCCTAACAGTAAAGAACTCCCCACGTTGCCTGAGGTTAAAGCGCTTCTCCTCTAATTGCATTGTATGCCCTCGAGTCCTCATGCAATCCCTTCGACTGAATAGCTTTTTTTCTATGCTGAGATTACCATTGAGATATTTATAAATTGCTATCATGTCCCCTCTCAGGCGTCTCTTCTAAATCAAGCGATTGCAGACACTCTTCATAATTAAGGAAGTAGCACTGCTCCTTCTGTTTGCATTTTGGACTGCTGCAGCAGGTAGGCAATGAGGAAGTATGGATGGCTAAAAAAATATTATGGGGGGGGGGGGTCGGGGGGAGTCTATAAGCAGATATTATGACTTTGCCCTAAACTTTCATGTGAGAGCACCTAAAAATATGATCATCAGTTTCTTCCAGATTGCTAAGTAATAAAGGAAATGCAGTATGGAAACATATGAAGACTTCCATTGCTGACCTCTTCTTCTGAAGTTGTTAGTTGCCTAGCTGCCATGCACATCCAGTGGTTTTGATGCTTTCTAGGTGACTTTATCAGAACAGATGTAGATCACAAGTTTTGATGTAATTTGCTGCCTGCTCAGAGAGTCCCGAAGACAGATACAGACAGGCAACTATCATTTAATAGAGAAACTGCTGGCAATAAGTGAAACCAGCCATCAATCTTCTAACGCTATCTAGAAAACGTACACCCAACACTGAGAAGGGACACTCAAGAATCGTTAGCAGCAGAGAAGTGAGAACCATGCTGTATGAATCAACTTTCACCAGCGAGAAGCCAACAACTTCCTAGGAAGCAACGGCAAGAAAGAGAAACGTATAGGCATTTATGAAAACGTAGACACCGGAAAAGATAATAGCTTACCCTCAGCCGACGTCCGAAAACAGTGACCTGTCCTCGTGCTTGTTCTTTCCGCTGGCGCCATTCTACCAAATTAAGTCCATTGTCTATCGGCAAGGTGACATTACGTTTGCCAACAGTGGGGTTCACCGTGCCTGCCAGCAAGTGGGGCTCTGTCTGAAGGGCGACCTCCATTCCGTTAGCCAAAATAAGCCGGAGAGATCCATCAGCACCAATGTAATAGCTGTTGCGCACTTGATCTAATAAAGACAAAACACATATAGAATTAGCCTTTCACCTCAATACTATGCAAAGGAAAATATCACAGAAATCATGAATTACGTTAAACAAAACCTAAATCAAATAAAGCATAATCCACCTTGCAGAAGGGTGTAGAAGGCTCCAGAAGCAGACAGGTTGGTTGTTATGGTTACATCTTCCTTGTTGGATGTCTCCACTTGAACGTGGACCGAGCTGTCTGTGTCACTGCGGAAGCTGCTCACTTGCCCCGTGGGGAACGTAACATTGGTCAGCCGCCCAAAGCTATCATACCTGAAAAACAGGAGACATAAGTGAAGATGCAAGGTTGGTGCATACTGAGATGTAATGCAATTCAAAGAGTGCGAAACAATAGCTTTTGTCATGGCAGATTCTGGACAATTTTTGATCCACTTCTTCAGAGAAACCCTCAAAAGTCAAGAGTTTCAAAATTTGAATAGAACTTTGAATTGTTCATACAGTGGGCTTGGAAGGAGAATGTCCAGAATGTTGGCTTGGAAGAAGATTTTGGTGTAAGTAGAGCGTAATTTAAAAAAAAAAAATACTAGATGCTTAGAGCATGAAAAGAAGTTCAAAACTTAGAAAAAACCCATGGAATTGGAATAAAATCAACGAAAAGTCTTTATCTGAACCAGGTTGTTTAACCAGTGCTTAACACAACAGTAAGCTTTAGCAGCAGAATTCCCGAGGCACAACCCCTACTGAGCTTTGCTCCTTCGCTGGCAGAATCTTGCTCTCTAGAAAGTGAACATCAGAGGAAAAGAAAAAGATCTCATGTGTTCAGGTCCCTAGTCTAACAAGGCCCTTATTCTGCTTTCACTGAGTAAGGAAAACCCAGTAGGAACAAGCACTGGGCGTTTCAAACAAATCAGCCTGAGATTTGCATGACTGGTTTTGCCCACAAAATATGCCTTTCTATGGTCAGAAGGTTGCCCAAAGTTTGAACATAAACTTTAAAACATAAACCGAATAGAAGTATTAATACGAGATAGAAAAATGCACAGTAAAATGTACGAACCAAATGTTTTTCGATTTAGCTGCTGTGGACTAATGCCAATACGACTATTACAATTGTCCCCATTTGTTTATTTGCCTGTGCTCTTGCATGGCCATGTAATGTTCACCATGGGTCTCCTGACACTGTGTGCCCATTAAACGTTGCCAGGCTTAATTTGCAATGCTATTAAGCATATCATAAATTATGGAGAGACAGTCGGCAAGGAATGTCATGGCTCGATGCTCCGGTATTGCAGCAGTGCACACAGGCTTCTAAATATCTATGAGCCATTGCTGAAAGATGGATTAACCTACGAAAATTCTGAGTGCGGACTTCAGTCAGACTGGAAACGGTTATAAATTCAATAAGCTTCCTGTAAGGCAAGGGTGGGCAACTGCAGCCCTCCAGCTGTTGCGAAACTACAAGTCGTATCATGTCTCTGCAGTTGCCCACTCTGGTCTAAGGTGTCTGAAAAAGGAACTTTTTGGTGCCGTAAACAACCGAGTTGAGGCTATGCCCTGCCACCTTCTAAACAAGGGCTCATGTCTGGTCATTCAACAGTATGCCAGAGCCCCAGTGGGCAGTACAGCCTGCCATCAATCTCACTTGAATGGGCGAGGGTGTGGCTTAGTAATGGGAAGGTGGCTTTACTGGGATCGATCTGAAGGCTAGCACAGATACTGTCTGCCTTTCAGCACCGGTACTGACTCCAGCACATTAGATTAACTGTAAAGGGGAAATTAACTCAAAAAGTGAAGTTTATATAGGGATCAATGTACCTTCTTTCTTAAATTCCTCCTGAAAAATAGCACTGCTCTTCCTGGTATGTGAGGGTGCACAGGCACTCCTACGACTACAGCCTCATAGCTGTATACTCACAGTGTGAGATATAAAACACTGCTGCCCCTGACTCCTAGATACTTGGTGTTGTGACTACTATGCTCAACGTTTTCCTTGCTGGAGGCTCTAACATGAGGAACCAAAACCCTGTTCTTCTACCAAGATGATCGCCTCAACACCGAGACGCAGTGCAGAACAAAGCATGGTGCAGGGAGCCCACAAGCAACATTTGTGACTAGTCCTTTTCCCCTCTGCCTGCCTGTTTTCTGGGCACAGCTTCCAGGGATCAGTTGCTCTTTGAACCGTAACTTTAATACACCAAGCCGTACAGGGCTGGTCCAAGACATTGTGCTGCCTGGGTCCGAGAATTAAACGCTGCCCCCCCCCCCCCAAAAAAAAAAATCACGCCCAAAAAAGGCCCCCTCATCCATTATATTATATAAATATAACCTTTAGAAAATATTATATTATATATACTGTTATCTTCTTCCATAACTCACCACCGGACCGGCCCACCAAACACCCACTGTCTGTCCTCAGTGCCCACTGCCCTAGAAGATCCAGCCTTCCCTGATATCTGACGTCATTGCGCACACCACAATCACATGAGGGACATTCCCTGGAGGAGACACTCCGCCTCCTCATACTCATCAGTTTGCACTACGGGCGGCAGTAGGACATGGAGAAATGCTGCCTTTAATGCGCCCCAAACTAACGAAACACAAAACTGCTGTAAAAAAATCTTGGGAGTCAATTTGCTGCCTAGTGCTGCCTGGGTCAGATGGACCCAGTGGGACCCATGGTAGGGCCGGCCCTGCAGCCGTATTTTTCGCTGATTTGATAGCCCTATGCAGCAATCTGAACATGTAAGACTTTTCCTAGGAGGTGCAAATGAAAATATGTAACCATCATAGATATTTGCCATTGGACATAGATCTGCAGCCACATAGATTTTCCATGTTCCAGTTTCAATAAACTTCACTACACCAGTAAATACACAAAGGTAATGCTGAGCTCCAGACAAATAGTTAAATAAACAGAAGAAAAATGCATAAGGGAGCTGTTTACCTGTCAAAATTATTTGTATTACTGTCTATCCAGACCTGAGATTTACACAGGTCTGCAAAACAGCACAGCCAGGTGGATGGCACAGCTTATAGTAAAAGCATAACTCCACTTTTGTTGTGATCTATGTACATTGCAATAATTTTAACAAACATTGTTGCAGATTCCGCCCCCAAAAAAAGACCTACAAGTCCAGTTGAATTTCCTCACAGTGAGGGAGTCACCAATATCTGGTGAGTGCGGAGTGACTATATGACCTCACGTGGTGGACACACAAGGAATATCCTGGGAACAAAGCATTCAGCACTTCATATTGCACTGAGAGACTTTTTATGCACTATGGTACTTTGTCACTTTTATAGTATTATGTTGGAATTGTAATTGGTTTAAGAGTGGTATCTACAGTATTCACTGCAGTATTTGCATTACAACTCATCATTTAGGGTTAAGCAAGCATTTACCTAACATTTACTTATATTTGCTTGTCTGTTTGGGTGTGAAGGAGAAAAGGGAACATCCATTTTATTTATCAAACATGTATTTATGATTAAGCAGATATATTGGATGTATATGTTGGTAGAAGTCATATTGTATACCAGCTGTTGTGTTCAAAAGCCATTTACACCCCCAGCTGTATAGATTGCTATCCAGGCATTTGAAGACCCGTTCCTCCCAGGATCCAAACTACTGGAAGGGACAAGTCCATGTGAACAACTATTCCGCATTTCAATCAAGATGTGACTTCAAAAGAAACTTTAGATAGATAGGTCCCACCCCTTGTAAAACATATACATTGTATTACAAGTCCTTAGCCAGATAGAGCAATTGTTTTTAAAACCAACACAATGTAATGAGACTGAATTGCTCTCCAAACATGTCTTTTTACCTACATGTTTGTAAAATATATATATTTATATATATTTTTCAGTCTGGCTTTAACCAGTTGCCGACCGCCGCACGACTATATACTGCGGCGGTCAGCCCCGGCCAGGCAGAGTGACGTATGGGTACGTCACTCGCCTGTCACTGACTTGAGAGCCAATTGCGGGCGGGCGCGCGCCCGCCGCGGCTCGTTCACTGACAAGTCAGTGCGTGTGACCGGCGGACCCGATGTCCGCCGGTCACACTACGATCGCTCCGGTGAAGGGAGAAAGGCGGAGCGGCTTATGTAAACAAGCCGCCCGTCATTCTCCCTGGTGAAAAATGAAGATCAGACGGTTCTACTATGTAGGACCGTTGATCTTTGTTTTTACACCAATAGCCATGTCCCTATACAGTTAGAATCACGCCCCTAGGACACACTTAACCCCTCCCTCTCCAATACAGTTAACCCCTTCCCTGCCAGTGTCATTTTTGCAGTAACAGTGCATATGTATAGCACTGATTAATGCAGTAATGTCACTGGTAACCCCAAAAGTGTCAAAAATGTCAGTCAAGGGTCCGATCTGTCCGCTGCAATGTCGCAGTACCGAAAAAAAAAATCGCAGATCGCCGCCATTACGCGTTAAAAAAAAAAACACCAAAAATGACAAAAATCTTTCCCTTTGTTAGTAAACGCGATAACTTTTGCGCAAACCAATCAAAATACGCTTTTTACAATTTTTGTTACCAAACATATGTAGCATAGAACAAATTGGTGGAAAATGTTAAAAAATTTAGATTTTTACATTTTTTTTGGGGAATTTCATATAAAAAAAATGTGAAAAATATTGTTATTTTTGCAAAATTACGCTCTTTTTTTGTTTATAGCGCATGATCAAAAAATCGCACAGGTGATCAAATACCACCAAAAGAAAGCTCTGTTTGTGGGAAAAAAAGGACGTCAAATTAGTTTAGGTACAGCGTCGCACGACCGCGCAATTGTCCGTTAAAGTCACGCAGTAAAAAAATCGCAAAAAAAAACCCTGGTCTTTTAGCAGCCAAATCCTCCGGGGCTTAAGTGGTTAACAGTCAAAATGTTACTGAAACGCATGAGTTTTGGGGTTTCACCTACAGGTGGCATAGACAGCGGCTGATTATATTACCAGTACGAAAAGTTTTTGTGGTTACCTAGACACGAGTGTTTTATTTTTATTTCTATTTACTAGTTGCTAAAAAAAAAAAAAAAATTACATTTATTGATTTAATAACCACTTAATGAGATTTACTGTAGCAGGCAGCCGCTCCTGGGCAAAGCGACGTAGAGCTCGCTCTCAGGAGGCTAGGGGGCAAGCGCTCCGATGCCTCGGTCAGGCGGCTCCAATTGCCGTCTGACACTCTCGATCATTCCCCTCAGAGAGAAGGACCAGAAGGATCCTTCTATATAGGATCACATGTGTCCATGGTCATTTCAGAAGCCACGCCCCCCCACAGTTAGAATCACCCCCCTAGGCTAACATTTAATCCCCTGATCACCCATAGTGTTAACCCCTTCCCTGCCAGTGTCATTATTACAGTAACAGTGCATATTTTTAGCACTGATTACTGTAGTAATGTCACTGGTCCCCCCAAAAGTATCAAAAATGTTAGTCAGGGGTCCGATCTGTCTGGTGCAATGTCGCAGTCCCGCAACTAATTGCAGATTGCCGCCATTACTAGCAAAAAAAATAAAAAAAACATAAATCATTACCGTAGTTAGTAGACGCGATAACTTTTGCCCGAACCAATCAAAATACGCTAATTGCGATTTTTTTTACCATAAATATGTAGCAGAAAAATTGGCCTAAAATGTTAAAAAATATTGATTTTTAATCTTTTTTTTTGAGAATGTCATATAGCAGAATGTGAAAAATATTATTTTTTTTCCAAAATTGTTGCTCTTTTTTTGTTTATAGCGCAAAAAATAAAAATCGCAGAGGTGATCAAATACCACCAAAAGAAAGCTCTATTTGTGGGAAAAAAAGGACGTAAATTTAGTTTGGGTACAGCGTCGCAAAACCACGCAATTGTCCGTTAAAATAACGCAGTGCCGAATGGCAAAATAGGGCCTGGTCATTCAGGGGGCAAATCCTTCCGGTCTTAAAGTGGTTAATGACTATTTATCTGTATTTGTGTGGAACGCAACATTAATACTGCAGTGGGCCCAGGACGGGCAGATGTCTGATTGCCGCTGTTCGCAGTGCAATATCTTACGGTCTTCTAAGGAGTGCACAGCCAACAAAAAATTACGGACAGGAGGTGGATGTGATATATTTACAAATGTCCTGTATATATGAGCATAAAATCTCCATAGCTAGCTATGAAAGCATTATCGGCATCATAAAATCTACTTTTCGTTTTCCTTTAACTGGCTTTTACAGCCGTGTCCACAATAGGATCTCTCTCTCTTCATTTGGCAAAATTTTATTTTTATGTATAAAAGAAAATAAAATCTCTCTGCTTTTATGTGAGCTGTAAAAAGCTGTGTAAGTAACCCCGCTTACAGCACCCCCCCCCCCCCCCCATCAAATCGAATTTCTTCCTTTTAAGGCCGTCCGTCAGTTGTCTTCACAGTGAAAATAAACTCAGATGGAAAAATCTGACCCTTTCGTGTTCGTAGCCAATTTAGTACTGGCGGAATTACATGCCCAATCGGCAGCGTCTTTCCGAAGCCAGTCAATAATTTACAATGACACGCTTTTAGCTTTAACTTAGAATGAGAGGAAAATGTTTTCTCCCACAACTAAAGCACAATAATCTTCCACGGTAAGAAATGCATCCTGATGTACTGTGGGGTGAAGCAGGCTTTGAATGTGTTTCGGAAAGATCCCTACATTATTTATTGGAGATTGGAAACTATAAGTATCAATTGTTAACAAAAGGAAAATACTACTCTTTTCAAACACTTTGATGGTCATTGCCTGCTGGGGAAAATGAATCAGTATTTGTGCAGCTAGTGCTGTCAGTGCCTATCATATTTTATAGAGGGAAACTGAAGTTTTATGGTGCTCCGACCGCCTCTCTGAACTCCTGACGTGTATAAACCAGACCTGGTTTTGTGTGTGCCATACCCAAATCACCGGCCTTACCCAATATTAGTGAATATAGTGAGAACACCAGAGCTACAGCTAGAAAAGAATGCATATATCATACTAGTGGTCTAGTGAAATTAATAGAAAAAAGGGTAAAATAAAGAAAAGAGACAACAAAGAGAGCAAAAGAAAGAGAAATAAGGAAATAAAAGAAAGAAGAGAAAGACAGAGAAAGAGAAAGAACAAGAAAAAAAAAAAATCTGAGAAAAAAGAAAGAAAGAAAAAAAAAAGAAGAAGAGAAATACAGACAATGAGAAACAGAAGAAAAAGAGGACAAGAAAGAGAATAAAAGAGAGAGAAAGAGAAAGTGAAAAAACAGAGAAGAGAAAGGAAAAGAAGGGAAGGGAAAGGAAAGGAAAAGTGAAAATAAAAGGGAAAGAAAAAAAAGATAAAGAGGAGGGGAGGGAGGGGAGGAGAGGGGAGGAGAGGAGGGAAGAGGAAAAAGGAGGAGAGGAGGAAAGAGAGGAGGAAAGAGAAGAGGAAAAGGGAGGGGAGAGGAAAGGGGAGGGGAGAGGAAAGGGGAGGGGAGAGGAAAGGGGAGGGGAGAGGAAAGGGGAGGGGAGAGGAAAGGGGAGGAGGAGAGAATAGGGGAGGGGAGAGGAGAGAAAAGAGGAGAGGAGAAGAAAGAGGGGGGGGGATGAGAAGAGGAGAGGAAACAGAAGAGGGGGAGGGGGGGAAGAGGAGAGGTAAAAAAAGGTGAGGGGAAAGAGAAGTGGAGGGGAAAGAGGAGAGGAAAGATAAGCAGAAAAAAAAAAAAGGATTTTGATTACTTACTCATAGAACGTCGTCCATCCATTCTCATTGCTCTTGGTAGCAAGGAGACCAGAGTTTCCATGATAAGTCATTGAGGCCAACTCGTTACCCTGTTCAGAGACACTTTTGAGAGCGCTGTTGGTGCCCATTGTCAACCAGAAGACTTGATCATCGGGCACAACCAGCCAGAGGGGCATACCAGTGGAATCCCTTCGGATGTTTAGGGTATTTCCATTGTTGTCTGTAATCAGAGTCAGATCGCCATCTGCAGTGTAGGTGAAATTGTAGAGAAAATCTCCAGTGGTAAGGCTTTGGGTGTATAGATGCCGTCCTGTTGTGTCGAAAAGATACAGCTCCTGGTCAATAGGAGAGGACACTTCATACATGTTCTGGCTGTTGAGGAATGGCTTGTTGGTCCGGATAAACCGGATCCTGATATTTCCAAGGTCGGCCACATACAAGTCACCATCAGCACATACAGCTAGAGACGAGGGAGCATTTAGCTTGGCATCCTTGGCATAACCGTCATCTCCTGAAAAGCATTCACAGCTAGGATTTTCATTTTTGCAATCGCAGCCGCTCGGCGCACCAGCCACCAATGAGATTTCACCACTGGTGGAAACCTGCCTAATTCTGTTGATTTTCTTTTCATCAGTTTCGGAAATGTACAAGATGCCATTATGAGATACAGCCAGGGCAGTAGCTGCCTCCAAGGTGGCATGGACTGCTACTTTGCTAAGGAGGAAATGGTCGATGCCAGGAACCTGGCAGTGCATAGGTCTTCCGGCTACAATACGGACCTGGTGATTTTCAGAGATCTGCAACACTACGTTGTTGTCGAGAACATAGAGGGAATTATCCATTGGGTTTACAGCCAAGTCCGTAGGCCATTCAAGTCGAACCTGGAAATAAAATCCAAAGAAACATTTCAGATAAAGAACAATTTTTCCAGTCACTTGTAGAACTATTTTGTGCTTTGTTCCAAAGACCATTAATGTAGAAAAAACAAGAATGTCGCAACAGTTTACAAATGGCCGCTACCACTTTTTTTGACATATCCTGTCCCTTTAAATACATTGGATTACAAATTTTAGAGTAGCAGGAACAGGATTTGTGAATTTGGTGTTTCATCTACGAACAGACGCACGCCAATTTCTTTTCAAGCCAATAGTGATTACTCAGATGCAATACTTTCCTTTTAGATAATTGCCGTGTTTCTGCAACATTAATGTTTACATTGCACAACTCAAACATTTACAGACCGCATTAAATAAAATTAGCTCCACTCCAGTCTAATTTCAGCTCTCTCAATTTATTTAATCTACTTGTTTATTTACTTTAATCAAACCAAAAAAATAAATAAAAAATTGCTGCTTAAATTAGAAATGTCAGTCATTGCCAAGCTCCTTTGATTATACAACCTGGCAAACTACAAGTGCCAGCATACCTTCCTAGATAGGCAAAAGCAATTTCCAGTTGTCATTCTGTGTAATGACAAGTCCCAGAATGCTTACAGATTGGCTCACCAGTCATATGTAATCAGCCTGGGGCTCTGCAGGGGTGGGGCCTACAAGGACTTGAAGTTTGGTTGGCAGGTCAAATGCCCTGTGATTTGTATGGCTACAGGAACTGGACTGCTCTTGTGTAAAGCCCCGTACACACGCTACGAATTTCCGCCGACCGGTCGTCCGTCTTTTGTCCAGAGTTCGTGTCCGTTGGTTGGAATGTGCTCTAGACTGCACACAAATTTTCCCGTACGACAGAATTCTACTTCAGAAGTGATGTCATGTGTTGGATTGCTTTGTATGTGTTCTTTAGTCTCTGAGCATGACTAGTCTTGCTCTTAAGATTTTTTTCCGTCAAAATCTGTACTAATGAGACGAAAATCGGACGTTCTATTACGGACGACAAAAATTATATAGCCAGCCATTAGGATTTTGTCAGCCGAAAAGTCGGAGTTGGCTGTCGAACGCACCATACAAACAATCCGAAAATTGGCAGATCGGTCGTCGGACGAATTTTCCCTTCCGAATTTCTTATCGTGTGTACGGGCCTTAAGGACCCTTTTACAGGAGGCAGATCTCCTGCTGGCCGGAGCAGAGGAGGCGGATAAAAGATTCAGGTTATATAGAGCGGACACAGACAGAGCACACTCTACTCTATGGGCAGCCGGGAGTAAACGGACTCTGCTACTCTCCGATCAAACAGAAGATGACAGATTACCTTCAGTTTCTTTATTTTTTTTTTTAGCGGACCAGATTGGATCCGGAGGTAGGTGGGTGCAAACCCGCCTGTCCATATCAGGTCGTATCAGGACCCAATCGGGTTGCCCGTGTGAAAGGGGCCTAATGGTCATTTTTTTACCTTTCATTATTCAAAACTAATGCTCAGATCTCTGTAGTGCACACCTGCCCTCATTTGTGGACTTTAAAGCGAAACTACAAGTTCTAGCCCACATCTGATTGACAGTTTTGTCTGTTTGCTCAAGTCCTGGGTAGAGGTTTGTCTATCTCTATCTGGCTGTTCATACCATAGATTTTCCTTCCGTGAACTGCTTATTGCACTTAGCTTGTCTGTTCCTATTTTGATCATTGCCCTGTTACCTCTGGTTATGGCAGTCTGCACGGTCTTCCTGTATGAAACCTGGATTCTGCCTGTGACTGACCTGGCCATTAGCCTAGTGTCTCAGACTATCCTCTGCTACCTCTGTCTGAGAATTGATACCCGCTAGCATTTATTGGCAGCTAATGCCCCTGACAACACATTGGGGTGGATTTACTAAAACTGGAGGGTGCAAAATCTGGTTCAGCTGTGCATGGTAGCCAATCAGCTTCCAACTTCAGCTTGTTCAATTAAAGTGGTTGTAAAAGCTGAAAGTTTTTGTACCTTCATGCATTCTATGCATGAAGGTACAAAAGCATTCTGTGTGCAGTGCCCCCCCAATCCTAACCTGAGCTCCCTCCGATCCAGCTTTGGCTGTTCTGGGGCTCTCCATCATTGGCTCCCACTGCTGTCAGTCAGTCAGTGAGCCAATGAGAAAGAGCGGGGGAGAGCCACAGTTCTATCTGTCTCATAGACACATAGAGCAGCGGCTCAGGAGTGAACATGCAGAGGAGCCCCCAGGGCAAGCAGCTTTCCCTGGGGGCACTGCTCATGGGGGGGGGGAGGAGCCAGGGACACCGGTGAGGGACCTTATAAGAAGGGGATTGAAGCTGCTCTGTGCGAAACCACTGCACAGAGCAAGTATGTATGATGTTTGTTATTTAAAAAACAAAACAAAAATAAAGCTTTAATACCACTTTAAAGTGGTTGGAAATGCAAAAGGTTTTTTTTTTATCTTAACGCATTCTATGCATTAAGATGAAAAACCTTCAGCGCACCCCCCCCCCCCATACTTACCTGAGCCCTATCTCTATCAAACGATGTGCAAGGGTGCCTTGGCCAATTTGGACTCTACCTCCTGATTGGCTAGGATTGGGTCTCTGCCTCCTGATTGGCAGCCATGCCATTGGCTCCCAAAGTCAGTTAAAACGAAGTGATTTCCAGTCACAACTTATCAACCATCCTGCGACCAACCGAATTGACCTGTCTAACAGTATGCGTTAAAAACAGGGGTTTGGTTGCACACATTTGCAAATAGGCCCGGCAAGGCACCCTGTAATCTGCAGTCCCTAACTCTACAATCTAAAGAGTCTCTACAATGAGAGCACATGCATTTAATGGGATAGATGGAGGACAGGTGACTAGAGGGAGCCCACCCCTCCTTAAAGGCACAGGGTCACACTGAACACCCAGCACATCGCACAATGGCGGCAAAGGAATGGCGGCAAAGGTGTCAGTGCGTTGCCTGGCTCAATACAGATATCAACGATAATGCAAAAAGTGGTCACCGCCTCCACCTATAACTGGTCTTAATGGCAAGGAGCACTGGAAGTCAGTTAGCCAATCAGGAGAGAGATGGGGCGGGGCCAAACTGCGGCTCTAGTGTCTGAATGGACACATGGAGCTGTGGCTCAGGTGCCCGCATAGCAAGCTGCTTGCTGTGGGGGCACTCAACAAGAGGGAGGGGCCAGGAGCACCAAAGAGGGACCCAAGAAGAGGAGGATCTGGGCTGCCCTGTGCAAAACCAACTGCACAGAGGAGGTAAGTATAACATGTTTTTTTTTTTTATAAAAAGGAGACTTTAGTATTACTTTAAGCTTTGACAAAAACTAAACCAAAAAAAAAAATGAAAGCTGATTGGTTTCTTTGCACAGCTGCACCAGATTTTGCACTTTTCAGTTTTAGTAAATCAACCCCAGAGGGTCTACCAAACTTTTACTCTCTGCTGTCAGAAAATAAATACTTGGTTGCATTTACTGATTGTAGGTGTTCTTCATTTGAAGTAGTATTTTGTTTTCTATATCTTCTGCATTCAAAAGGTGACAGGTTCTCTTTTATATATAAAAAAAAAAAAAAAAAGGGGGGGGGGGTCATTCGAGGATATTAAAACAGAGACCGGAGCTATCATATGTCACCGCTGCCTAAATGTGACATTGCCTAACATAACTAGCTAGCCCCTTTCCTCGGTGGCGGTCTGCCTGCGGGGCCCATATATCGTCTGGATCGTCTAGTTCTGTATTTGCTCCTTCCTGGCTGCCAGCCCACCGCGCCCCTCCAGTATCAGAACATTACATTGTGCGGTTTGCTCATCAATAATGCATAGCCCCATAGCCAGCAATAATCTTCAGAGCAACGCTTACACTGCAGCTTTGTGCAAAGCTCGCTCTAAACCGGCGGGGGGATGTTCAATTTTTAAACTCTGTTTCTTGTCATCGCTGCCAGTTAAATATTTCATAACCTTCACACCCCCCCTCAGCACCTCTGAGACCTGACCGCACAACCTCCCTAGTCAGAAGTGATAAGATGGAGGATCTCTGGTGTTTCTGGCTGTCATGGAATATTACAAGGTCACCTGTCACACAAAATGTTTCCAATAAAAAAAAAAAAATGTAAAAAAAAAAATAAGGGAGATAGATAGAGGTTATCCTGGTAAAAGCTGGATTCCCAGCAAACTGATGAAATACTTTTAAAGGAGCGGTTTTAACTGTCAAAGGATTTGCATTTCTGTCCATCCAGTTCTGTGATTCACACAGCTCAGTCCTGTCAGGCAAACCAGGAGACCTCAATTTTCCAGCTTGGGAGTATTGGTATTGCCTACTGTCACATTTGCTTGGGCTTTCAACCAAGCTGTCAAACCATCAAATGGGGGTATCATGACTGATCACATGTGCAGCATCATGGCAGTTGCATATCAAATAGAGGCTTAAGCCTCGTACACACGCAATGATTGTTGGCCGACCGATCGGCCGTCTTTTGTCCAGTGTTGTTGTGTTGGTTGAAATGTGCTCTAGACTGCACAAGAATTTTCTCGGCCAACAAAAACCAACTTGAGAAGTGATGTCATGTGCTGGTTTACTTTCCGTGTGTTTTTTCTTCTCTGAGCATGCTCAGTCTTGCTCATCAGATTTTTGTCTGCCGAAATCTGTACTGACTGACGGAAAATCGGCCGTTCTGTTGACGGCCAACAAAAATTTTATACCATGCACACCAGATTTTGTTCAGCCGAAAAGTCGCAGTCGGTTGTCGGAAGCATCATACTAACAAGCCGACAATCGGCCGATCAGACGTTGGCCCGAAAATTCACGGCCAACAATCGTTGCGTGTGTACGAGGCTTAAGATAGCAGCTTCCTTGCTTGAAGGGATAGAAATGTTTAGTTTCACCTAAAGTGGAAACATGCCAATCGATTTAACAGTTTCAAAAACAGTTACATTCCCAACAGGTTACGGGAATGAAACAGTCACATTGGTTGTGCTTTCCACTAAACTGTCAAACCGTCTAATGTCTTGTGTCATAACTAATCACATGTGCAGCATCATGGGAGTTGAAAATCGAACAAGAGGCTAAGATGGCCACTTCCTTGGCTGAAAAAAATAGGAGGGTTTAATTCCACGTCGAATCCTCGCTCACATCAGTGCAGTTTCATGACAAATCGCACCCCCTTTGCCAGCTTTGAAAAAGGTTCCTGCACTATTTTTTTCCAACAAAATTGCGACTTGCATAGACTTCTGTTAAAGAGGTTGTAAACCTCCGAATTTTTTTTTTATTTTTAAAAAAACACCTGAAAGACAAACACATAATTAGCTAGTATGCATCGCATATTAGCTCATTATGAAATACTTACCTTAAAACGAAGCCCTGAAGTGCTGAACGCTCACCTCTCTCATGGGTGACATGTTCTGTCGCCCCTCTTCCGGGTTTGCGGCATCTGGCCATCTGATTGGCTGGAGCCGCGATGATGTCACTCCCGTGCATGCGCGCGGGAGCCGACGGTCACGGCACGGGGCTCTGAAGGAACGGCACCAGCGGCCGTTCCTTCAGAGCGCATTGCGCCAGTGATGTCACTGGCTGCATTTAAGGTAAATATCTCCTAAACGGTACATGTGTAGGAGATATTTACAGTACCTATAGGTAAGCCTATGATAAGGCGTATAACTTGCAGAGGAGGGTTTACTTCATCTTTAAGGCCCCATGCACACGGGGCGTTAGAAAAAACGTACGTCAAAGTTAGTTCTGACGCCGGAAAAAGCAGCTGTAAAAACGTGCTTTCAGTAGCTTTTTCCATTGGCGTTATTGCACGTTTTGCCACGTTGCTTTTAGCAGCGTTTTTTTTTCTTCCATTCAAAATCAATGGTTCCCTATGGGAGCCTATTGATTTGAATGGAGGTTGCACCGCAACACCGCAAGTCGGATCCGACTTGCGGGGCGACTTGCGCTGTGAGAATCTTGAGGGGGAACTCCACGCCAAAATGGGAAAAAAACGGCGTGGGGTCCCCCCCAGGGTTCCAAACCAGGCCCTTCGGGTCTGTTATGGAATTTGAGGGTAGCCCCATGCCGAAAAAACGGCATGGGGTCCCCCCCAAAATCCATACCAAACCCTTATCCGAGCATGCAGCCCGGCAGGCCAGGAAAGGGGAGGGGACGAGCGAGCGGCCCCACCCCCCCTGGACCACACCAGGCCACATGCCCTCAACATGGGGGGGTGTTGGTGCTTTGGGGCAGGGGGAGCTCTGCACCCCCCACCTCAAAGCACCTTGCCCCCATGTTGATGAGGACAAGGGCCTCATCCCCACAACCCTGGCCGGTGGTTGTGGGGGTCTGCGGGCAGGGGGCTCATCGGAATCTGGAAGCCCCCTTTAACAAGGGGGCACCCCAGATCCCGGACCCCCTCCCTATGTGAATGGGTATGGGGTACACTGTACCCCTACCCATTCACCCCATAAAAGGCAGTGTATGGAAATAACGACAAGAGACGTTTTCGAAAGTTTATTAAAAATCTTCATCCGACTCTTCTTGTCTTCTCCTCTCCGGGGTCTTCTGCTCTTTTGCTGTCCGCCCTTCTTGTCTTCTCCTCTCCGGGGTCTTCTGCTCTTTTGCTGTCCGCCCTTCTTGTCTTCTCCTCTCCGGGGTCTTCTGCTCTTTTGCTGTCCCCCTCTTCTTGTGTTCTTGTCTCCGGGGTCTTCTGCTGTCCCCTCTTCTGCTGTCCTCTCTTCTTTTCTTCTCCTCTCCGGTCTTCTGCTCTTTTGCTGTCGGCTGTCGGCTGTCTTCTTCCTCCGGTCCTCCGACGACGACGTCTCCGCTGATTATGCCTATCTCCGGTCTCTTCAGCTTATTATATAGCCATTAGGGGCGTGGCCCCGATGACGTCATCGGGAGGCCCCGCCCCCTCATGTCACAGATGACGTCATATGTGACATGAGGGGGTGGGGCCTCCAGATGACGTCATCGGGGCCACGCCCCTAATGGCTATATAATAAGCTTAAGAGACCGGAGATAGGCATAATCAGCGGAGACGTCGTCGGAGGAGGACCGAAGGAAGAAGACAGCCGACAGCAAAAGAGCAGAAGACCGGAGAGGAGAAGAAAAGAAGAGAGGACAGCAGAAGAGGGGACAGCAGAAGACCCCGGAGACAAGAACACAAGAAGAGGGGGACAGCAAAAGAGCAGAAGACCCCGGAGAGGAGAAGACAAGAAGGGCGGACAGCAAAAGAGCAGAAGACCCCGGAGAAGACCCCGGAGAGGAGAAGACAAGAAGAGTCGGATGAAGATTTTTAATAAACTTTCGAAAACGTCTCTTGTCGTTATTTCCATACACTGCCTTTTATGGGGTGAATGGGTAGGGGTACAGTGTACCCCATACCCATTCACATAGGGAGGGGGTCCGGGATCTGGGGTGCCCCCTTGTTAAAGGGGGCTTCCAGATTCCGATGAGCCCCCTGCCCGCAGACCCCCACAACCACCGGCCAGGGTTGTGGGGATGAGGCCCTTGTCCTCATCAACATGGGGGCAAGGTGCTTTGAGGTGGGGGGTGCAGAGCTCCCCCTGCCCCAAAGCACCAACACCCCCCCCATGTTGAGGGCATGTGGCCTGGTGTGGTCCAGGGGGGGTGGGGCCGCTCGCTCGTCCCCTCCCCTTTCCTGGCCTGCCGGGCTGCATGCTCGGTTAAGGGTCTGGTATGGATTTTGGGGGGGACCCCACGCCGTTTTTTCGGCATGGGGCTACCCTCAAATTCCATAACAGACCCGAAGGGCCTGGTTTGGAACCCTGGGGGGGACCCCACGCCGTTTTTTTCCCATTTTGGCGTGGCGTTCCCCCTCAAGATTCCCACAGCGCAAGTCACCCCGCAAGTCGGATCCGACTTGCGGTGTTGCGGTGCGACCTCCATTCAAATCAATAGGATCCCATAGGGAACCATTGATTTTGAATGGAAGAAAAAAAAACGTATAACGTGGCTTAACGCACGTTAAGCAACGTTATAGCAAAGTTATTCAGCTTTTAGCAGCGTCAGGCGTTTTTAACGCTGTAACGCTGGTCCTCAGAACGCGCAGGTGGTGGGTTCTTGTTGCAGCCTAAAAACGTCTAAGCCACTTACAGCTCAAAAACGTCTGAGTGTGCATGAGGCCATAGAATAACATGGAGGGGCGTTTTTAGGCTGCAAAAAGAAAACGCCTGACGCTGCTTACAGCGGCGTTAAAAACGTCCCGTGTGCATGGGGCCATAATGAAGTCTCAAGCTGCAATGAAATTGGAGATGCAAATCGCACTGATCTGCGGCTTTGAAATCATGCTGAAGTAGCACGGTTACAAAGAGACACTGAACCAGGGCTAAGTCTCAAATTTACATGTGCCAAACACAAGGCCCACGGGCCAAATCCGGCCCTCCAGGCCATTTCATGTGACCCTTGCACCTCTTCTGCAGCTGCAGCAACCCCCTCATCTCTGATCCCACCTCATCTCAGCAGTTGGCAGCAGGGAGACCAAACTCTTCCTCCAGATCCTGTGCTTCTCTGAGCCACTGAGGTGTTTGTCTATCCCCCTCTTCCTTCCCCGCCTCAGCAGTGAGCAGCAAACAACCCCTCATACAGATTTTGAGCAGCTGCAGCACTCCCTCCTCCATACCCTGCACTTTCTGCTTCCCACCTCTGCCCCCAGCTTTTTCCCAGCAGCAGCACAAGATAAGGGGGTGCACTATGATGTAAGAGAGGGTGGGGCACTCTTGACTTCTGACGGTGGGCTCTTAACATTTGATGTAAGGGGAGTGAGGAGCTCTGGACATCTTGTCCTAAAGATACAACAGGGCCTTTGAGGGCAACCATAACGCTGATGCCACCCACAATTAAATTGAGTTTGACACCACTGCTCTAATTAAAAAATTGCGAGCAGACAGGCCCTTTATTGCAGAAGAGTCATGCAATAAAATAAACCTACCTGCCTGCTCACTATCTGATTCCGGCACAGATCCTGTGTGCTGGTATAACTGAACTACTGCACATGAGCAGAAGTGACTACATCCCGCACAGCCAATGAAGACAGCTGCATACTGCCACCCAGAAGAAGCCGGGTAGAAGATGCCAGGGCTGGCGAGGGACCTCAGACCATTGAAGGGAGGTAAGTATTGCAGAATTTAGTTCTACTTTAATGGGTGTGCGAGATGATTCCTTAGGAGCAGAGATGTATAGTAACTAAGTAGCACTACTTCACTACTATACTTAAGTACGGAAAGGCGGTATCTGTATTTTCCTAGAGTAGAATTTTTTTCTCCTACTTCCACTTTTACTTCACTACATTTTTTCATTGATTTCAATACTTCTACTCCGATATTTTTTTTTTGTGCTGCATAGTTACTCGTTACAATTATAAAAATTACCACTGCCAGAACAGTAGATGGCAGGTTTCATGAAGCTCAAAACATGTGTATTATCAGCGCATACGAAAATAAATGCTACTGTATGTATAAGTAAAAGCTGCATTTGAAATAATAAAAAACAATCTGATGTTCAAACTTTTGACTTCTTTCTTTAATAACTACTGTGAGGGATTAGCTCGGTGGTAGGCGTGGATGACCCCTTTGGGGGTGCGTTTTCACAGAGAGATAGCTGAGCAGTGGTTGCAAACAACACTGTTTTATTCATGCAATTTACTTCACACAATTGCAAGCCTCAAAACAGCCAAAATAAAATAAAACAAAATAAATCCTTGCCACTGTGGGCGGCTACCTTCTCACTCTGAAACCTACCTAAGAGTCTGTCTCCAACCTACTGTTGGGCAGACTTTCTTGTCCTACAGCAGACACTCAATAGTCCATTTATAATCTCTACACACAGCACAAATGTCCATTGAACATGTCCTTAACTCATCACAATGAGAATGTCTCTTGGCTTGCCTCTTCACATGGCAAACATTCCTTTATTTCTTTCACATAGAAATAGTTCGTTTTCCCACCTTTGAGACGTCTTCACACTTGGTTACCCTCCTTAGCGCACATCACTTCAGGGGGTCTTCTCCCATGCTCACCAGCTTGTCGGGAGGCACACATCTGACTGTCCTCCTTCTCCCAGCCCACATGGCTTCAGGAGACAGCTTCCGGAGGCAGCAGTCCTTCTCCCAGGCTTCCTCAGCGTTGGGAGGCACACGTTTGTCTGCCTTCCTCTCCCAGCCCACACGGCGACAGGAGGCAGCAATCAATAGGACTTCCTTTGGACAAATTATAGAGGCCTTCATTTCCTCATTCCGAACAGCTGAAGGCCTTTCAACTTCCTTAGAAAGTTCTGGCTACCTTTGCAGCCAACACCCTATAGTAATTAGTGAACTTTCTAAATCAGGTGGAAATGTATCTCCTGCCTGTGACTACATTCCCAGATTTACCTGACTTCCTGTCACACTACATAACACAGTACTTGTACTTTTACTTTCAGTACTTGAGTAGCAAAAATTTTAAAACAACTACTTGCAATACTTAAGTACAAAAAATGTTGAATACTTTAGTACTTCTACTCAAGTCACTTTTTGATCGAGCACTTGTACTTTTACTCAAGCATGGGTTTCGAGTACTTTATACAACTCTGCTTAGGAGGCTATGGGGTAGTAGTGCACAGGCGCGGCCACGGCAGTAAAAATTTGTACCACTGGATGTAGACAAAGTGTTAGACTGAGCTAGTATCCACTAGTGGAGGGGGGGGGGGGGGGGAGAGTGGGTTAGATTGGGGCTAAGGAGGGGGGCAAAAAGTATAAATGCACATTGTTTTAAAGTGCACTTATCCATTAAGCAGATTACAATCATATGTAAAAGATCACAAAAAAAGAAAAAAAGGTTCCTTCTAAAAGCTTTGCTACAGATCGACTAGCAATTTATCTTTACTGACGTTTTAAATTGTCAGATTGCGTCGTTCAGCAGCCGGATCTGAAGGGAGAGTGGACTTTTCAGCACTAGATGAAACAGCTTGCCTTAAACTATACCCTTCCCCATCCAGACTTATCTGTAGTCTAATAAGCAAAAACAAACGCCAACTTGTTTTTTGATCTTGAGCTCTTTAAAGCACAGCATGACTCCGACTGCAACTAATTTGCAATCTGATACGACCCAAATCCTCTTACATTTCGGCTGCTGCAAATTTTGGGATAGGGGAGGGGGGGGGGGCGTTGCAGAGCCATTTCATCTGGTTCGCTTTGTGAAACCCAAAGATCAAACTGAACGTTGCGATGCAAGCGTACCTGGGAAATGTCCATGACGGAGTCGCAGCTCAGCGGTCTGGCCGAGGTCAGGTCGTTGGAGCCGAGCAAAGTGGAGATGATGCCGTTTTGGTCGATTCGGCGTATCATGGTGCCATCGACGAAGTAGATGAGGCCAAACTTGTCAACGGTGATGCCTGAAGAGGGAGAGCGTGAGGTCAGATTGTGGTCTCGGCAAGCAAATTTAAAATTTGACAACTTTTTAATTTGGGAAAAAATAAAATTAAAGGATAAGTCCACCCTAAAACTAAAGTTCCTGCATCTATAGACCTCCACAATCTAACACTAACCTATCTAGCCCTGTAAAGAAGAAATCAGTATACATACCTTTTTTGAAGCCGATTCCGACCCGCTCTCCAGCGGTCGAAGCTCTGCAGAGGAAACGGCCGACAATGGCTGGGAAATAAATGGGAAGTGATGTCACCCATAGACTTATTATGGGGCTTCCATTGTCGGAAGAGAAGCCGCATAGACTTACTATGGGGCTTCCGTTGTCGGAAGCAAAGCTGCGGCTGACAGCTCAGCGTGGGATCGGGTCGGATCAGCTTCAAAAAAGGTAAGTATACTGATTTCTTCTTTACAGGGCTAGACAGGTTAGTATTAGATCGTGGAGATCTATAGATGTAGGGATTTTTTTTGTTAGGGTGGACATATCCTTTAAATTGTCTCTTCAAGAAGTTACAATATGCATTTCCTAGATGTATGATGTAAGCAGTGTTATACTGTTTTCCAAGCAGGTAGTCTCTTTATTAGGACCCTATATATTCAAGAAGGGGTGCCATAAATGGATGCTAACAAATAAACTTTATTGAACACAGCATATTCTGCAAAGAACACTCATTGGATGCATTTTCAATAGCTAGGTGATTAGCACTGCTGCCGAGCGATCATCGGTTCAAATCCCAATCAGGGCACTACCTGCTGCAGTTTGCATGCTTTCCTTGTGCCTGCGTGGGTTTCCTCCCACACTCCAAAGACATGCTGGTAGGTTAATTGGCTCCTATCTAAATTGGCCCTAGTATGTGTATGTATAAATGCGAGATAGGGACCTTAGACTGTAAACTCCTTAAGAGCAAGGACTGATGCAAATGTATAATATACCGTATTTATCGGCGTATAACACGCACTTTTTCCTCCTAAAAATGGAGGAAAAAGCAGCAGTGCATGTTATACGCCGATATTAAAAAAAAAAAAAAAAGGCCAGGAAGCATTGCAGAGAGCAGAAGGGGCGGGCCGGGCCGAGGAAAAGGAAGGACGAGCTGTCATAAGAGCAGAAGGGGCGGGCCGGGCCGAGGAGAAGGGAGAACGAGCGAGTGCAGTCATCGGAAGTCCCGCCTATGACAAACGTCACACGTCTCGGCAGAGGAGGCGGGACTTCCGATGACTACGCTCACTCGTTCTCCCTTCTCCTCGGCCCGGCCCGCCCCCTTCTGCTCTTATGACAGCTCGTCCTTCCTTCTCCTCGGCCCGGCCCGCCCCTTCTGCTCTCGGCGCTGCTTCCCGCCCTTTTTTAAAACAGATTCGGACAGTTCCAATGGCGCTTGCGAGGCTGCATATTTGGACACTGCTGATGGGCTGCATATATTGACACTGCTGATGGGCTGCATATATTGACACTGCTGATGAGGCTGCATATATTGACACTGCTGATGGGCTGCATATATTGACACTGCTGATGGGCTGCATATATTGACACTGCTGATGAGGCTGCATATATTGACACTGCTGATGAGGCTGCATATATTGACACTGCTGATGGGCTGCATATATTGACACTGCTGATGGGCTGCATATATTGACACTGCTGATGGGCTGCATATATTGACACTGCTGATGAGGCTGCATATATTGACACTGCTGATGGGCTGCATATATTGACACTGCTGATGAGGCTGCATATATTGACACTGCTGATGGGCTGCATATATTGACACTGCTGATGGGCTGCATATATTGACACTGCTGATGGGCTGCATATATTGACACTGCTGATGAGGCTGCATATATTGACACTGCTGATGAGGCTGCATATATTGACACTGCTGATGAGGCTGCATATATGGACACTGCTGATGAGGCTGCATATATGGACACTGCTGATGAGGCTGCATATATGGACACTGCTGATGAGGCTGCATATATGGACACTGCTGATGAGGCTGCATATATTGACACTGCTGATGAGGCTGCATATATGGACACTGCTGATGGGCTGCATATATGGACACTGCTGATGAGGCTGCATATATGGACACTGCTGATGAGGCTGCATATATTGACACTGCTGATGGGCTGCATATATGGACACTGCTGATGAGGATGCATATATTGACACTGCTGATGGGCTGCATATATGGACACTGCTGATGAGGCTGCATATATTGACACTGCTGATGAGGCTGCATATATGGACACTGCTGATGAGGATGCATTGCTGGACACTGCTGATGAGGCTGCATTCATGGGTACTGGTGAGATGTCATTTGATTTAAAAAAAAAAAAATGTTCTGAGTTCAAAGCTGTTTATTTTAAATTGAAGCTTTTTTCCTGAAATTTCTCCCCAAATATTGAGGTGCGTGTTATACGCCGGAGCATGTTATACGCCGATAAATACAGTATATGTAAAGCGCTGCGTAAATTGACAGCACTATATGAGTACCTGAAACTAAAATTAATTTTCCCTGAAGAGCCTAAAGTGGTTGTAAACCCTTTCTGGATATCTGAGAGTCTTGAACAGGGTAATTTTTTGCATTGTCGCTTCATTGTATCTGTTATGCCTGGCCTTAACAAGACTATTACAGCTAGTAATAGTTACACTGGCCATAGATGGTGCAAATTTCTTTCCTGCAACTACAAGTTGCAGGAAAGAAATTCACTTGGTTCCCCCATAAACACAGACAGTGCTGACAGGGGAATTCTTACTGCTGAGCAATTGTCTTGTCGAGCTTGAATTGTCTGGGCCAGCTGGGAAAGCCGTCCCTGCCAGTAGACTATAGGAGCCGCTAGCAATAATTGCAAGTGAATCTGGCAGGCTGGTTGTACCAAAGTTGATTGATCAAGTTGGGTACATTTAGCCTGCCCACACACTGTTTGAATCGTACAGTCTATGGCCGGCCTTAGACACATTCAAATGGACTTGTTCTGTAATGTTGAAGATGTTACATAGGGTATTAGGTTCTAACGAGTGATAGCAACAGACCCCAGCATTTATCCACCCAGGTAGGTAGATTGATCAACTTGGTACATTCAGCCTGCCCACACATGGTTTGAAATCTCGACCCGTTCCTGCTGAACCAGCTGAGATTCTAACCGTCTGTGGCCGGTCTTAGACACATTCAAATGGACTTGTTCTGTAATGTTAAAGAGGTCTCATAGGGTATTAGGTTCTAATGAGTGATAGCAAAAGACCCCAGCATTTATCCACCCAGGTAGGTAGATTGATGAACTTGGTACATTCAGCCTGCCCACACACGGTTTGAATCTCGACCCGTTCCTGCTGAACCAGCCAAGATTCCAGCCATCTGTGGCCGGCCTTAGACACATTCATATGGACTTGTTCTGTAATGTTGAAGATGTTTCGTAGTGTATTCAGTTCTAATGAGGGATAGCAACAGACCCCAGCATTTATCCACACAGGTAGGTAGATTGATCAACTTGGTACATTCAGCCTGCCCACACACGATTTGAATCTCGACTTGTTCTGTAATGTTGAAGATGTTTCGTAGTGTATTCAGTTCTAATGAGTGATAGTAAGAGACCCCAGTATTTATCTACACAGCCAAGGCACCTTTAACAATCCCATGAAATATTTCAAGGCAGATGTTGATTGCCCAAGAGCAGGCTAGGAAGACATTCACGTTAAACGGGAATAACCATTCTTGAACAGGGCTGGAGACCTACGACATCACCTTTCTTCCATATTATAATGCAGATTTAACATCTCTACCCTGCCATTTTGACAACCATTTACACCTTCAGCCATGTAAATGAAATAATTACCACCTATGCTATACTTCTTGACATCAAGGATTCTATTATATAACTAGAACAAGGTGGTTTCATAACTTTCACACCTCCCATCCACTTCAGGGAAAATCAACATCTGCCTTGACACATTGCATGGTGACTAGACCAAGGTGTTTGTGCTGCATGTGTAGATAACTGATGAGGGATGTTTCTGACAATTATGGGAACTGAAGAAGTGGCTTGCAGAAGTTACAAAACATATTTAACATTAGAGAATAAGTCCAGCAGATTGTGACCAACTATTACTTAACATGCATTAACTTGATGCATACAGTGTATCCAGAAAGTATTCCCAGCTCTTCAAATATTCCACATTTTAGGTTACAGCCTTATTACAAAATGGATTAAATTAATTATTTTCCTCAAAATTCTACAAACACCCCATAATGATAACGTGATAAAGATTGTTTGAAATCTTTTCAAATTTAAAAAAAAAAATAGAAGTATTCACAGCTTTTGCCATGACACTCAAAATTGAGTTGAGGTGCATCCTGTTTCTACAACTTGATGGACTCCACCTGTGGTAAATTCAGTTGATTAAACATGATTTAAAAAGGCAGACGCCTGTCTATATAAAGTCCCACAGTTCACAGTGCATGTCAGAGCACACACCAAGCCATGAAGTCCAAGGAATTGTCTGTAGACCTTAGAGACAGGATGGTATTGAGGCACAGATCTGGTGAAGGGTACAGACGAATTACTGCAGCATTGAAGGTCCCATTGAGCACAGTGGCCTCCATCATCTGTAAATTGAAGAAGTTTGGAACCACCAGGACTCTTTCTAGAGCGGGCCGCCTGGCCAAACTGAGCGATCGGGGGAGAAGGGCCTTAGTCAGGGAGGTGAACAAGAACCCGATGGTCACTCTGACAGAGCTACAGCGTTTCTCTGTGGAGAGAGGAGAACCTTCCAGAAGAACAACCATCACTGCCGCACTCCACCAATCAGGCCTGTATGGTAGAGTGGCCAGACAGAAGCCACTCCTCACTAAAAGGCACATGACAGCCCGCCTGGAGTTTGCCAATAGGCACCTGAAGGATTCTCAGGCCATGAGAAACACATTTCTCTGGTCTGATGAAACAAAGATTGAAGTCTTAAGCATGAATGTCAAGCATCATGTCTGGAGGAAACCAGGCACCGCTCATCACCTGGCCAATATCATCTCTACAGTGAAGCATGGTGGTGACAGCATCATGCTGTGGGGAAGTTTTTCAGTGGCAGGAACTGGGAGATTAGTCAGGATTGAGGGAAAGATGAATGCAGCAATGTACAGAGACATCCTTGATGAAAACCTGCTCTGGACCTCAGACTAGGGTGAAGGTTCATCTTCCAACAGGACAAAGACACTAAGCACACAACCAAGATAACAAAGCAGTGACTACAGGACAACTCTTTGAATGTCCTTGAGTGGCCCAGCCAGAGCACAGATTTGAACCAGATTGAACATCTCTGGAGAGATCTGTGCACTGACGCTCCCCATTCAACCTGATGGAGATTGAGAGGTGCTGCAAAGAAGAATGGGAGAAACTGTCCAAAAAAAAAGTGTGCCAAGCTACTAGCATCATACTCAAAAAGACTTGAGGCTATAATTGGTGTCAAAGGTGCTTCAACAAAGTATTGAGTAAAGGCTGTGAATACTTGTACATTTTTATTAAATTTGCAAAGATTTCAAACAAACTTCTTTCACGTTGTCATTATGGGGTATTGTTTGTAGAATTTGGGGAATATGATCAGAATAAATGGTTAGACAAATAGATTAGGAGAAAAATAATGAATTTAATCCATTTTGGAAAAAGGCTGTAACATAACAAAATGTGGAAAAAGTGAAGCACTGTGAATACTTTCCGGATGCACTGTATACGAGAACCTTCATAGACGAGACTATCAGTGATGTGATTTGAGATTTTGATCAGAGATTTGATCTATGAGCTTTATTTAAAGCGTATGTCTTTTATTAAATTATTAAAAAATATATTATATTAATTTCCCTAGGTTTGTCTCTTAATCCATCAGTAAGCTCCCAACTTCCTACCGTAGTGAGCTGGCTAAACAACCCTGGAGTGTGTGTGTCCATGTAATTAGAGGTGACAGGCTCCTCGGGGGCAGGGACTGTTGTGATTGGTTCCATGTATGCCATTAAAGCTCTATGGAAGCATCCAATAAATTAACAGGGAAAATAAGACCATAATGGCAGCTGAATTTACTTATATCTTTGACCACATACAATACAAATTTAGTAATTATTTATTTCTCAACTCATCTTGATAATTACTCGTTTTATTCTTCTATTCAGCACTGAAGACATAAGTAAAGTATCTTACAAAAGACAGTTTAAATATAAGTTGCTCTCTATCCCTTTGATATAAAGCAATGTCATTTAGTTGGCTGTGTTAATTGTCTTTGTGTGATTACTGCAGTCAGGGTTTTCAGCAAATAACGATTAGAATGACTTAACTGCAAATGGAGCCGACAGCAAGAAACAAGTCCTTTTTTCCAGGCTGCACTGATGATAATGCAGACACACAGCATCGTCTGATGTAGGAATATGGACTGATGAGCACTGGTGATGGCTGTCAATCCGATGAAATGTTTGGATGGAGGTGGAAATTGAGGGGAGGCTCTAGGCCTCAAATAAGCAGGAGGTCACGGGGCTGTGTAATTTATTTATTTTTTTTTTTCCGGCATTCCTAATGTGATAAATAATTCCTTCACATCTAAGACATGTTAGAGGCTCAAAGATTAATGTAAGATCAACGCTCTGTTCATATAATTAATCTACTGCAAGACAAAAGCTGGAAGTGTCTACACAGCAATGAAATAAATTATCCAACAAAATTATTAAACAAAAGGATCTCTAGCTTAGCCTTGTGTTTGGTGATCAGGCTACATGTGTTTAATTGGTTTGCTGGAGTTCTCATTTAACAAATGCATGTGGATGACGGGACCTCTATAAGAGACCCTGCCACCATACCATTCATTTCAACAAAAATCTTCCTTGCTTACCTGCTTTGTGTAATGGTTTTGCATGGAGCAGCCCTGATCGTCCACTTCTTGGGTTCCCCACCGGCGCTCCACCCTTCCCATGCCCCCATAGCAAGCTGCTTGCTATGGAGGCACTCATACAGGCCTGTTCCTGACCAGGCTCTCTGTGTCCATAAACACACAAGAGCGCATCTCAGTTGACCCCCCCCCCCTCCAATGCCCTCCTCATTGGCTATTATTGCAAGCAGCGGGAGACAACGGAGGAGAATGCACTTTGGAACCACTTTAGGGAGACCCTGTTAATGACTATTAATAACAACAATCTTCCCATGGGATTAGATGTAAATTTAAGATACATTATATTGTCAAAAGTATTGGGACACCTGTCTTTACACGCACATGAACTTTAATGGCATCCCAGTCTTAGTCTGTAGGGTTCAATATTGAGTTGGCCCACCCTTTGCAGCTATACCAGCTTCAACTCTTCTGGGAAGGCTGTCCACAAGGTTTAGGAGTGTCTATGGGAATGTTTGACCATTCTTCCAGAAGCGCACTTGTGAGGTCAGGCACTTATGTGAATGAGAAGGCCTGGCTCGCAGCCAAAGGTGTTCTATCAAGTTGAGGTCAAGACTCTGTGCAGGCCAATCAAGTTCCTCCATCCCCATCTCGCTCATCCATGTCTTTATGGACCTTGCTTTGTGCACTGGTCCAAATAATTTGGTAGAGGGGGATGACCCCTTCCTGTTCCAACATAACTGCGCACCAGTAATTCATCCCAAAGGTGTTCTATCGGGTTGAGGTCAGGACAGTCAAGTTTCCTCACCCTAAACTCGCTCACCCATGTGTTTATGGACCTTGCTTTGTGCACTGGTGTGCAGTGATGTTGGAACTGGAAGGAGCCTTACCTAAACTGTTCCCACAAAGTTTGGAGCATGAAATTGTCCAATATGTCTTGACATGCTGATACCTTGAGAATTCCCTTCATTGGAACTAAGGGGACAAGCCCAACCCTTGAAAAACAACCCTGCACCATAATCCCCCCTTCATCAAATTATTTAGACCAGTGCACAAAGCAAGGTTTGTAAAGACATGGATGAGTGAGTTTGGGGTGGAGGAAACAGATTTACAGGCAAACGTCTCTGAGCTGCGTATGACACAGCATTATCTTTGCATAGAACCTTAAAATTATCCATATAAAATACAATAACTGTATCTATAAAGGAAAAAAAAGGCCTGCAATCTATTAATCTAAAAACATGGATAAAGAATGACACAGGACAGGGCGCTGCAATATCGAGTTCCTTAATCCTGTGACTTTCTGCTCTGGACCCGCGTCACGGTTCGCTGCCATGACAAAGTCTTGCGGAGAACTTTTTCCTGAAAACGATCCCTTTGGAAATAGAAATTCAGAACGTGCAATTTTGCATATGGAGGAGACATTAGCTGTGGACAAGGAGTACAATTAAATTATGAAAATGTAGTCGAGGCTTCATATGGCTTGATTTAAAAGGCACTTGTGGTTTTGGAATGATTGAAGACAGCTACGTCGAGAGATTTTCTTTTTTTTTTTGGCGGGGAAGGAACAGTTTATGGTGCATTAAGTACATCTTTTTGTATGTTAATGTGAGCCCTCTTGGCATTTTGTGAAGAAACTCACTGAAAACCCGAGAAATAAACCTTACTGGATCAGATCTAGGCCTTATGACCTATAAAAAGGTAAACAGGCAAAAATATAGGAATTTTGTACTCACCATAAAATAATTTTCTTGAAGTTTACTGAGGGACACAGGAAATCATGAACTGTTGGGTTATACTGCCGCCTACAGGAGGCTTGGGCACTGGTAAATTAGAAATCTTTGGAATAGCCCAGGATAACCTCCTACTACCAGCACGGTTTTGTAGCAAGCATTACCAAAAGCATGATTATACACGTAAAGGGGTGCGACCCACTTTCCTCAACGGTCTTTTGCATTTAAATGTAGCAACCACCCAATGCCAATGCTAATCTTCTGGTACTAAGCCACTGGACCTGTCAGGCTCTCATCAGAAGTGCCAACTTTGCCTGTCCTTTCCCTTCCTCCACTCATAGAAGCTGTACTGTAGCTTTGAGCAATGAAAAGCTCACTTATGAATGGAAAAGGCGGACTTTTCATTCATCCTCCCATTCTCCATTTATAGAGCAATTTTAAATTGCTGGTAGCTATAGTACAGCTTCTGTGATTGGAGGAAGGGAGCAGAAAGGGCAGAGCATAGTCGGCACTCTTGACAAGTGCCTATGAAAGGTTCAGCAGCTGTATAAAACTTGCAGTATTGGAAGATAAAAGCATTGGGGGTTGGGGGGGGGGGGGGGGGAAAGGATGGAATATTTCAACTAAGCTAGCAATCACCAATACAAGGGACACTTCTCATTCAAGTGCTGTCCCTTGTGCTGATTAGAAGCAAAATAACAAAACTTAGGCTTTAAATATGAATCCCCTTAGGTAGGATTCATATGAGCTTTAAATGCACAACAATTGCAGGAAAATAACACCCATCTATGTAAGTCCATAAGAAGCCCCCAGGTACCCATATTGGAAATATCAGTCTTACATGGAGATACAAGGCTTTGCACAAGCAGGTATAATGAGCAGTTATATTTCTAGAACTTGTGAACCTAGCATTACCTCTAGGATTGTTGAGCGAAGCTTCAGTGGCTTTCCCACCATCTCCACAACGCGTGTCATCGAACGGTAAGCACTGATCTCCTGTCCCAGCCACCACTTCCGAATTCTTCACAACGTCCTTCACCACTGTGGTAGACTTGACTCTGTAGACCCGGCGGCTGTTGGTGTCCGAGAGAAGGATGGCGCCAGTGACTGGGTCTGTGGCCAGGTAATATTTGTGTGCTGGGCTATGGCTGCAAAAAGTGGAAGGAATATATCAGGATTGGGATCTGGAGACACAAAGATACCACTAAACTTTGACCTCCTCATGTTCTCTCTTACAAAGAAATACCAAAAATATTTGCCCCAGGGATTTTATGTTTTTTTTTTTTCTTCTAATCTTATAAATGTAATTACAGACACCCAATCACCAACATCAAATTCCTGATTAAGTGAACCTTGTTTCATGAAATGTGTTGAGATTGTGATGTTTTCCACCGTCTGGAGTGGTCTTACAACTGTAGTTTGTAGCATGAGGATGAAGAATTGTATAATTGTGTATTTTGGAACAATCTTATAGGATATCTTGGTGCACTTCTCTTTTTTTAACATCTGTATTGGATATTTGTAATACAGAATATGAACTTTTATATTTTGTATGTTCTATTTGCCTTTTGACCTCCATAAAATCTGAGGGGGCAAATATTTTTGGTACTTCTTTGTAAGTGTAACTACGGGATGGAGGTAATTACGCCTCTGTGGAAGGTGCCATACATCTATCATTTTCTCTCTGCCATCATAGAGAAGGACTCCAAGCAAATATGGGAACTTTATTTTTT
The DNA here is from genome assembly GCF_965119305.1 of Pelophylax lessonae. Classification (NCBI taxonomy): domain Eukaryota; kingdom Metazoa; phylum Chordata; class Amphibia; order Anura; family Ranidae; genus Pelophylax; species Pelophylax lessonae. The sequence goes on along the minus strand of NC_138769.1, from coordinate 714,189,997 downwards.
ATAAACCATAACATTTTTATCTAAAGCTAGACAAGTGTTTCTCAACCAGGGTTCCATGGAACCCCAGAGCTCCTCCAGAGATTACTAGGGGTTCCTTGAGCACTGAAACTTTCTCCCTCTTACATAAGTTCCCACTGACACCTTTGATCTCTTTTAGCTATCTGTAAGGGGTAATTCTTCCCAATGACTGCAGGTGTAAGGAGAATTATTCCCACTTAACATCACACTAATGTATCATGAGTTGTAAATATATTAAATTTTTAGCAGGGGTTCCATGAGACCAGAAAGTTATTTTAAGGGTCCCTCTGTTATTTTAAGGGTCCCTCTGTTATTTTAAGGGTCCCTCTGTTGAGAAAGGCTGAGCTAGACTGTAACAAAGTCTATATAATGGATTACAGATGCAAGCTGAAAGGCGAAATAACGCTTCACATGGAAGTTTTAGCTGGTAAACTTCACGAAGAGGTGTAAATTTCAGTTGAGAAAGTGAGAGGGAATATAAAGTATTGTGGTTGTCCTGGGGATAAGAGGCAAGGGGAATTCCAACTGAGACACCTGTTCTAGCGACAAGGGTCAGAGGTAGGTTTTGACATTCGTTTGGAGAAAATTCCACCAATTTCCTGTTGTGTCCCTGTAGACCCGAAATGCAAGAAAATTTCCTTGCTACTCTATCCAAAGTTAAAACCAAAAATATTGGCTGGATTTTTAATTCAATAAAACTCACAAATAAAATAATGCAACCATTTCTATGAAAAAAGCTCCATGTCCTTCTAACGGAAGAAAGCAAAAAAGAGCGCCCAGTGGGACTTTGAGTGAGGTGGATGCAAAAAATAAATAACATAAGTATACAATAGCAGATTTATTAAATACAAATCATGTAATACATATAAAAATGCATATGAACAACAGACATCAATACATAGCATAAAAGCGTAGTAACGTATTGGCATAAATATAGAAAATAGATGACATGCATAAACTCATATCTGGAGTGTAAACTCGACGCGTTTTGTGGGTCCTAGATGCCCACTCATCAGGAGTGTGAAAGAGTATGCCTATACAGGAAAAAATGGAATAAATTAAAGAACGGAATGAGTCTAGTGTTGATATGCATGAAAATAGCCAGCAGGTGTGAGACTTCAACATGAATATGTATACCCCAAGTGGGGGAATCGCACTTACATGCGGCTGAATGGAAATTAAAAAATGGTGGATGAATGGTTCGGGAGCTGACGGGACATGGATGCCCGGCAACAGAATGGAGGGCCAGGTGAGAAAGCGTGAGAGATGGGTACCACATCCTGCTTGATGATATGTCAAGCTCCCGGACCAGACTTGATTTCCACCCTGGGACGAGCGTTCATCCACCATTTTTTAATTTCCATTCAGCCGCATGTAAGTGCGATTCCCCCACTTGGGGTATACATATTCATGTTGAAGTCTCACACCTGCTGGCTATTTTCATGCATATCAACACTAGACTCATTCCGTTCTTTAATTTATTCCATTTTTACCTGTATAGGCATACTCTTTCACACTCCTGATGAGTGGGCATCTAGGACCCACGAAACGCGTCGAGTTTACACTCCAGATATGAGTTTATGCATGTCATCGACTTCCTATATTTATGCTAATACGTTACTACGCTTTTATGCTATGTATTGAGGTCTGTTGTTCATATGCATTTTTTTGATTTGTATTTAATAAATCTGCTATTGTATACTTATGTTATTTATTTTTTGCATCCACCTCACTCAAAGTCCCACTGGGCGCTCTTTTTTGCTTTCTTATGTAAATTTGGGATGGAGGTGTTTGCAATCAACAGTGCTCAGACCATCTCTTTCTATTCATGTCCTTCTAACGGCTGTGTGTAATTTTAGCAAATATGCAAAAGGACGGTGTGATGTCTGAATGCAAATAATTTTAAGGATAAACAAGCCGTTACAACATAAAATAACAAGGACAGCTGGAATGGAGTAATTAAACTGATATACAAGACCACAACAGAACCTCCCTGAGACTAAACAGGATCACGCAGAGTTTTATTGTACATGAACTAGACTTCGGAGTGTACAAGAGATTTGACTTCTGAAACTAGGTGAACTTGATAAATCCCACAACAGTATTTAAACAACTTCCTGAGCACACCGACACAAATGGAGTTCAGCGAGGGTTGAAACCACACAGGCTGCGTTCTGGGGGCACTTAAATACTCGTGTTCCAAAGCAGGGCTTTTCATACCGCTGGGTCCTAACCTAAAGACCTCTGGATGGTAATGGGAAAATTATTAGGCAAAGTGAACGTTATTTGCTCTGTACTCTGTGTGGATTTTAGTGTGACGGGGAGACTTTCTAGGCTTAGAGGATTATCCATCCTTGGTATGTTATTCATCCATCAATTTAAATAATGGATGTTCTTATACCTTTTATTAACCTAAAGCTCAACTCCAGGCTAAGTAAGTATTGTCTACATACAAGAGATACAGTGGGTATAGAAAATAATCATCTCCCTTTTGAGGGGGAAGGACAGGCATAGTTTTTGTTTTATCCAGCTAAAGTTGACTTGTTGACCAAAGACTAAAACTGAATGACTTGGCCTCAACACTAAAACGATGTATCTGGTGGAAATCCAATACAGCTCACCATCCATTCCTACAGTAAAGTATGGTGGTAATATCCTGTTAAGGGGGGGGGGGGGGGGTTCTCTGCTGCAGGGACTGAAGCACATGTCAGGATAGAAGTAAAAATGGATAGGACAAAAGGGCATCAAATTCTTGACGAAAATCTTCTGCCAGAAAGTTAATCAACGGGAGGAAGGTTTACCGTAATTGCAACATGACAATGACCCAAAGCACACAGAAAAAATGACCACACAGTGGTTCAAGGAGAAAAAGGTGTATGTTCTTGCATGGCCTAGTCAGAGCCCAGACGTAAACCCCATTGAAAGTCTGTGGAATGACTTGTAGACTGCAGTCCACAAACAGTCACCATCAAATTTAACTGAACTTGAGCAGTTCTGCACACAAGAGTGGGCAAATTCTGCAAAGTCTAGATGTGTAAAGTTAGTAGAGACATATCCCAACAGACTAAAGGCTGTAATACAAAAGCAAAATATGATCCAACAAAATACTCACAAAAGGGGGTGATCCTTTTTCCAATTCGGTGATTCGGTTTTTGAGTAAATACAGTTGGATAAAACAAAAAAATGTGTCTTCATTTCAGGCTGCAAAACCCTCTTAATTTCACAACTGAAACTTCCACCTCTTCAGGAAGTTTATCAGCTAAAACTTCAATGTGAAGCGTTTTTTCAGCTTATTTTCTATACCCACTGTATGTGTATTCTTGTGTGAATCTTCATGTACAATCACATGCAGGCGCTATTCAGGTATAAATGGGATGCCAGGAGACAACAGGAAGTTGGTAGAAATCTCTCCAAACGAAGGTCAAAACCCACCTCTGACCCTTGTCACTAGAACAGGTGTCTTAGTTGGAATTCCCCTTGCTTCTTATCCCGGGACAACCACAACACTTTGGATCCCCTCTCAATTTCTCAACTGAAACTTCCACCTCTTCGGGAAGTTTATCAGATAAAACTTTAATGTGAAGCGTTATTATTTTCTATACCCACTGTATGTGTATTCTTGTGTGAATCTTCATGTACAATCACATGCAGGCGCTATTCGGCAGAGGTGGGGGACTTGAGTCACATGACTTGACTTAAGTCACCAGTTTGAGGACTTGAGACTTGCTTGACTAAAATTAATAAAAGACTCGACTTGACTTTGACTTGGTATTTATGACTTGAGACTTGACTTTGACTTGAGACATATGACTCGAAATGACTTTACTTTTTTAAGTTATTAAATATTTGCATTTTCTCAAGATGTGTTAAAGCAAAATTAAAACACCTCAGTGTGTTCTGATTTTTAGGACACAGTCGGTTTAACAATGGAAATACTTAACATGTTTTTTAGTGACTGTGGTGTTGAAACATGACCGGACGAAGGATTTTGAGCTGTTTGGGCATTCAAACTGTTTCTTTAATATGCCAAGAAAAAAGCACTAAGCAGTTTTGTTAATGTTGAAAATAAAACAAAACCTTTCCTGACCACTGACTTTTAACTGATTTAAAGGGGAAAATTGGGGTAGATCAGTATTTTGACTTGATTTGTGACTTGACTAAAATAAATGACTTGACTTGCTTGACTTCTAGCAGGGACTCGACTTGACTTGCTTGCTTTTCGCCACAGTAATTTGGGACTTGCTTGAGACTTGAAGGTTAAGACTTGAGACTTGCTTGTGACTTGCACATGTGTGACTTACTCCCAAATCTGCTATTTGGGTATAAATGGACACGCCAGGAGATCCGTCCATCTATATCTGTCTATATAGCACATATGGAGGCATTTAAATGACTTGTGTTCAACTCGGAGGCTAAATGAAAACCTATACGTGTATGGGCTTAAACCTTTAAATTGGCTATAAGTAATATGAGATGCTCCAAATGTTAACTAAAACCTAAACCAAGCTATCCTTGCCTTGGGATTTGTTTTTGTACCATCAGAATTTAGCTGCCTTGACACCTCCTCTCCCACCATAAACAACTCTGAGGGACCTACGAAATGCTAAGCTTATCCTTGGCAAAAAGCAGAATTTGCAGGCACACCATGCGTGTGATCAACGCCGACTGGGAGCATCCATCGGTCTCCTCGCCTAATACAGTGCTAGTCAAGACTGGTGGGTTTCATAGCAGTGATTTTCTAATGACAAGGAAATATTACACCCATCCATCACTATTTCTTAAATAAACGGTGAAGGAGCTAAGTACCCATGAAAGACACATTGTAATCGAGGGTTTAATATTTCAGCTCATTGCCATTTTACAGGAGGTGGGAAAAACGAGAGGCAGCAACCTCATCAATCACGTCCTACGGTAGATATCGCAGTGAGCCGGGCAATTAAGCAGCCGTCCTCCATCTTAAATTAGGGTATTCCAACTATAAAGGGCCTGGCTGACGTAAGCATCCCATCCTTTCTTCTATCCATAACGACATGCAGGATGCTAATCTGGTGACAAAGTGGGTTACGCCAAGACCTACACAGGGGTAACACAATCTCTACTGATGATTAAATACAATAGGGCACATCTCAACAGTTTAGCCAGCATAATCTCCTTCTACAATTAAAGGAACATATTTATAGCGATTACGCGCTTTGAATTATTGCACACTCAAAAGAAACAAAAATGGCATAATTTATAGAAGTTCACCTTAAATATGTATATTTGTTATAAATGTTTGCTCTTCATTATTTTTGCTATTCTATTAAAAATAGAGATTTGCAAAGCAACCACTAGAGGGAGCTTAGTAACTGACTCAGCCTCATTCAACCTTCATTGCTTAACAGCAGCTGAGATACCAGCCGCACAGGGAGTGCATTGTTTTCAATGAGCCAACTGACTCAATCACACTTTGAAAAGTGAATGTTCACCATGCAAAGTATCAGTCAATAGGGTGAGCAGGTGTTCTCTTTAAATATTTAGGGCTTTATTTAAAAAAAAAAAAAAAAATCAGAGCTTTTGGTCCTTTGAAACCCATCTAGTGGCCATAATGCAGTATTTCCTGATTTATTGTAATCTGAATGAATGAAAAACATTTGACCTGCACAGAAAATAGACTTTAAGCATTCATTTTTTTCCTCTACTCAGAGAACAAATGTGCATGCAGTTTCACAGGATGAATAATACCGCAAATTTTATTTCTAAATACAACACTTAAAGTGGTAATAAATCCAAAACCAAAGGAAGCATTAGATTTGTCTGCCTCAATGCAAATATATTAAAAAATACCATCAAAAAAAGTTTTATTTATTAAAAATTTACCTTAAAATTCACAAATCTAAAATGCCAAATTAAAGTAAGAAAAAAAAAAAAATCCCCCAGGAGTGGGGTTCCCCACACTTCAAGGGTTGGAGACCCCATTGCAAGTTAAATTTTCTATGCTGCCCAGAGTGGGGCTTTAACCTTTTATCAGAGAAGGGGGGAGGTATATGCATCACTTTTTTTCAACCAGCATCATAGCTTTGATGAAGAAATACCCACAGAAGTCTACCAGGAAACTGACACTTGTGGAAGTGTCGATTTCAGGCATCACTGGCCCCAAGATCACTAAAGGACACAGCAGTGATGAAGGGGGTCGGTGAGAGGAACCAGTGAGTGACACAGCAGAGAAACACCCCCAGAAGTGTCTGTTTCCCAGCAGATTTTGGGGGATGCATCTTCATCAACAAAGCGGTATTTGGAAGCAAGCGCGTTAGAAGAGGGAAGTATTTCCATTCTTTTTCAAAGGTCAAACATTAATCTGGTAGTTTAAATTTAGACATAATGAGCCATGACAGCGCTGCAAATACAGGATGAAGCAGTAAAGCAACCCTGCCAGTCTGGAGTGCCACAAACCGCAGTGCCAACATAAAAACTAGCACATGAAATGCAAGAAAAGGCCAACATAAAAGCATTACTTCAGTATAAAAGCATCCAAAAACCAAGGAATAGATTTAAAACAAATTTATCATATACAGTAAAACCTTGGATTGAGAGTAACTTGGTTTGCGAGTAAGACAAGAATTTTTTATTTTTTTTAAATTGATAAACAAGCAATGTATTGATATACAAGTGGCGTCATCTCACAACTGAGTATAAAAGAGAAGAGAGACCCTCTAAGTGTAGCAATATGGTTACATTTAGTGAAGGTTCAACATTTAGCAACTCACATGGTTGATGATTATAACAGGCACATCTAAGTATGCAGGCATCCGGGATAAAGCTGTCCACACAGACCGCCGTTCTCACCGCCATCAACGTCATCTCTTCCACACTGCGCCCCACGAGCGCTTCAAGCCTCGCTTTCAGATCGCTCTACTGCAGGGGAGTCTTCCCGGTCATGACTGCAGACTGACGGTGGCGAGGAAAACGGTCTATGTGGAAAGGTTTACCCCGGATGCCTGCATACTCAGATGTGCCTCTTTTATTCATCAACCATGTGAGTTGCTAAATGTTGAACCTTCATTAAATGTAACCATATTGTTAAACTTAACACCGCATTCACACTGAAGCGGCACGACTTCGGGGGCGACCTGTGAAGTCGCGTGCAGCGCGACTTCGACACGACTTGCACGGACTTCACAGAATGAATGTTTATGCAAGTCGCTCCAGGTCGCCCCGAAGTAGTACAGGAACCTTTTTCTAAGTCGGAGCGACTTGTGTCGCTCCTATTAGAATGGTTCCTGTACCACACAACGAACCTCAACTTGTCAGGCTGACTAGTCACCTGACAAGTCGTATTAGTGTGAATGGAGACTTAGAGGCACCTCTCTTCTCTTTTATACTCTGTAGCTCCTGCTGGATTTTGCTTCTAATCTACACTATCACATTGCTAAAATCTTTTTATATGGACTATAGACTGAAGGACTTATGAATAAATAGTGAAACCAATCATCTGAGTATCCATTATTTCTTATGGGGAAATTCACTTAAGAGTGCTTTTGATTAAAAGCATGTTTCCGGGAAACAAATTATGCTCGCAATCCAAGGTTTTACTGTATTGCTATATATATATTATATATACATACACAAGAACTATAGTCTTTTCATTTTTCTTTTTTAAATAAGAAGAGGAACAAAATCAGTTAAATACAAATAAACTTATCAATGCATATTAGCTTAATTATACATGCACACGAGGCAGATATATTTGTTCATAACATAAGCAGGTTCTGCTTCCTACTGATCTTCCTACTGATCGACCTACCATTGATCGACTTCGGTACAACCAGCTTGTTGGATTTCTAATATGTGATTGCTGCCAGTAGCCACTAGCAATAATCACTGTGTTCTCCCGGTAGGGACGGCCCCCCATGCTGGGAGAACACAATGGTTTCTCAGGAGGGATTGCCCCATCAACACTGTCTGTGTTGATGGGAGAAGCTAGCAATTTACTTTACTGCAATCCCTGGTTGCAGGAAACAAAATTGCACTGTCTATGGCCAGCCTTAAAAATCCTGGAGTTCAGCTTTAAAGACCAACTCCAGAAAATGATGCATCCTTTAGCTCATGCACAGTATGTATTTCTTCAGATTTTCTAAAATAGTTTCCAATTCCCTGTGCTATTGAAAGTGCTATTTCCTGAAGTTTGGATACTGTGCTGCCACACACCAGCTGAAAGCTGAGATCAAGCTTGCAAATGAGTTAAATAATCTCAGGGAAGCACTTAAGTAGGTTACCTTTTGAAACGTAAAATAGGTGCACCTGACCTGCCGTTGGCCACCTTCTAACCAGCCAATTGACATTATTATTCTTCTTTGCCTATTGACATTCTTACTACAAGCTTTTCTTATCCTTTAAAAGCTTATAATATACATTACAAAACAATTGGACAGTAAAAGCCGTACTTAACGCCACAAACACAAGAAGCTGCAGGACAATACAGAGAGGACAGGTTCTCTTACCTATGTCTGAAATCTTTATTTCTGAGAGGTGGCAAGAGAAATAAGGAAAAACAACATTACTAACAGACAGGAAGAAGAGACAACAGTTATTGACCTAAAGAAGAGAGAAAGAAAATCCTAGAGAATCGCCCTTATATCTGCCCAAAGCAACAAACAAGCTTCTTCTTTTTCCTATGTTGCCAAAGCCAGTTAGAGAACCGCATGGAGAATTTGCTATAGGCAAAGTCAACCATTCATGGGGTCTATTGTACTAAACCCTTGAATGGAATACAATTATGAAGCCGAAGTCCTGGAATTTCATCAAAAATGTTGAAACCGTGAGGCTGACAGTGTGTGAGGTTGAAGGAAAGCTTTGATGAGAGTACACGCAATGGTGAGTGCAAAGACAAAATGACTCCATTGAATACGTGAGACAGACATGGTGGAGCTTCAAACACACAGACAACACAAAAAAAAAAAGAAATAGTTGGAATAACAGGATAGTTCCAAAGTGGGATGCAATGGCAGTATCACAAATGTAGAAGCACCAAGACAATGCCACTACAGGGGCACTAAATTTAGCAATACTAACAACTAGAGGATACCATGAGAGTACTGCTAAAATTTGGTGCAATTAAAGAACTTCCAAAAAGGAGCATACATTCTGGCATTAAAAGTAACAAAAGGGCTCCATTATAGTACTTCTAATGTGGGAAGCCAGTACTTCTAATGTGGGAAGCCATGATCGTATTGGCAATATGGAGGAGCCATGACATTAGAGCCAAGGTGAAAGTGCCATGACAGTGCTGCAAACGAGAGGAAGCCATGATGGTAATGCAAAGTTGACTGTACCTCAGCAGTACCGTCAGTGTGGAGGCCTCATGATAGTATAGGCAAGGTGAGGGTCCTATGATAGTGATTACAATGGTGGAGGGGACAAATGCCAATGTACCATGCTAGTACTGTCAATATGGAGGCCTTGTCATAGTACAGGCAAGGTGAGGGTCCTATGACAGTGAGAACAATGGTGGAGGTGACTAATGCCAATGTACCAGGCCAGTACTGTTAATGTGGAGGCCTGGTCATAATTTAGACAAGGTGAGGATCCTATGACAGTGATTATAATGGTGGACGGGACTAATGCCAATGTACAATGCCAGTAATGCCATTTTGGAGGCCTCATGACCATATGGGCAGGGTGAGAGTCTTATGACATAGCTTACAATGGTGATGGGAAGGGGGGTGAATGCCAAAAGGCCATGAGAGTACTGTCAGTGTGGAGGCCTCATGATAGTATTGGCAAGGTTATAATATATGACTGTGATTTAAAAGGTAGATGGGACTAAAACCAACATACCATGACAGTGCTGTCAGTGTGGAGGCCCCATGACGGTTCGGCCAAGATGAGAGTACAGTGCACACACTGATGGAGGGGACTAATGTTAATGTACCATGACTGTACTGTCAGTGTTGAGGCCTCATGACAGTAGGACCAAGGTCAGAGTCCTAAGACAGTTCTTGCAATGGTGGAAGGAACTAAACCCAATGTGCCATACCAGTACTGACATGGTGGAGGCCTCAAGACAGTACAGCCAAGGTCAGAGTCCTATGACAGTGCTTGCAATGGGAGAAGAGACTAATACTAATGCACAATTAGAGTACTGACATTGTGTGGAGTCCTCATGACAGTACAGCCAAGGTAGGAGTCCTATGACAGTGCTTGCAATGGTGGAGGGGGAGTAATGCAAATGTGCCATAACAGTACTGATATTGTGGAGGCCTCATGACAATGGAGACGAGGTGAGGGTTCTATGACGGTTCCCTGAATTATTGGAGGAGACTAATGCCAATGTGCCATGACAATATTGTTAGGATGATTGCGCCATGACAGTACAGTCAATGTGGAGGCACCTTGTCGGTATGGCCAAGAGAAGGGTTCCAAAAATACAGCATTCCTAAGAAAGGCAGGAAAATATAAAGTACCAGGAAATGACAAATGTAGGATGACAGATCAGGAAACCTTAAAGGAACATCAAAGACAAGCAAGCGATGTAAGGGATGTGAGGGTAATGGGAGCTTTAAAATGTATATGAAAGAAAGGTGGTCTTTGGTGGCCATAAAAACCAACAACTGTTCATCTTTCCGCCACATGGAAACATGAATCTGATTGGGTAAGAAGGCCAAAATCAATAATCTGTAACAATCATGGAAAACCATTTTCAAGATATGAAATTTAAAAACATTTTTTATTCCCCAAAAGATGGCTGATTGGAGAGAGCTATTTCTACAGTACCCTTGTTCCTTCTCTCTACCAAGGAGTGGAGAAACAGTGTCCATCTTTGGACTTCTCCCTTCCATACCTACATTAAATTTCCTTTTATTAGGGGCCCCATCCATTCTATTTCATTGCAGTAACCCATAAATAAAGCGTGCTAGCACAATGTACAGCAACGTATATGTGCTGGTGAGATGCAGCACCATTGATTCTGAATGCCTGCCCAACACGCCTTGCCAATGGATGTGCATTGTACGGCACAGCCAGAAATAATGCATGTATATTTTTTGGTGCATTAAGGAGCCTATTTGAATAAATGGGCTGGCGGCTTAACCCAAAGAACATAACATGTGACATGATGCACATTACCGTCTGTGCACCAATGCCCCTTAGCGGTGTTGATGGGCCCTATGTTGGAGTGTATTTTCAGCCAAAACTTTTTTTTTTAGTTACAACTTTTGACTATTATTAATATTGTTGCTGTCTGGAGATTCATTCTAGAAATTTCCATTACTTCATGTCCCTGAGACATTGTATTACAAGCACAGGAAGCAAGCAAAAATTTCTAAAAGGGACACTGACAGCAATAAAAATACATGGGGTATAGGTGGGGCATGCCTGATGGGGCCACGGAGGGCAGTAAAACCTGGCCGATATTCTACCTCTTCCCTGCTCTATCCAAGCTAAAAAAAAATATGTTTTGACTGGAGTTACACTTTAAGTAGCACATAGTTTTTCTATCACAGTAGTTTACCAGTCCTTAGATAAGGTGGCTGCATTCGTTTTCTTTTTCAGGCTCTTTCTTTTACCGGGTAATCCTGCCAGTAACACACTTCCTGGTACTAGGTTGACAACGCTTATTTGTAGGCAGGTGCAGTTAGCTTGTCTGACACTGGGTGGCCCTGTTACAAAATATTGTCTGGTTACAGAAGGTAGTGTCATCAGGTGCTAGGACCCATTTAGTTAAAGCCCTCCTGTAATGATGTCATGGGAGAGTCAGGACCCAGCTATAAGCCAGGTTGGGATGAGCCATAGTACAGTGGGACCCAGCTATAAGCCAGGTTGGGAGGAGCCATAGTACAGCGTGACCCAGTTATAAGCCAGGTTGGGATGAGCCATAGTACAGTGGGACCCAGCTATAAGCCAGGTTGGGAGGAGCCATAGTACAGCGTGACCCAGCTATAAGCCAGGTTGGGATGAGCCATAGTACAGTGGGACCTGGGAGCCAAACATCCCACACCTATGCAAATGTAGCCAGCAAGTGGAGGCCCTGGACAGAGCTGGAGGTCAGAGAGCGGTAGACCTCCACTTAGGACAGCTGGCTGTGGACTACCCAACCCTTATAAAAAGTGGAGGCTAGGACAGGCTGCAAAAGGCCTTTGAGGCCTGGCCACGAGTTCCCTGAGTGGGGCTATCCCCCTGAAGGATCATGGGAAAAGTGCACCCATGGAGGAGAGGACTGCAGAGATCTCATTCTAGTGAATCCTAATGACCCAGGTAGGAGGGAGAGGGTTTCAGAAGGAAGATGGCTGCTTTAAAGTGCTTCACGATGCTTTCACATGTGACTACTGCAGACTGTCCACTAAATTTGACTATATACGTTCAAGTGACACCAGATGGTATGCCAATGTGACTGTTGTGTCATTTCCCAAGTATCACCAGTAAAGTGCAGCAACCTTATTTATGTGTGGACATTCCTTCCTTGGGGATATAAAGGTCAACGACTGGGAGTGTTGTGTGGAGGCCTCTGGGACGGAGTGGGGTACAATATGGCAGAGACAACAGCTTCAGCAGGAGGGTCACTGTTCTAGCAAGGGAGGAGCAGGGCAGGGACTTGTGCATTTGGTGCCAAACATCCAGCTAATTGCAAAGCTGCTCTTACAGAATATGATGGAGCCGCGTTGTCACCCTAGAACAGGAAGCGTGTTAGGACTATAAAAAAAAAAAGAAGAGGAGAACTGCACAGGAGAATAAAAATTAAGGTAAGTCCAAAAAAAGTCCCTATACTGAACACCGAAGGCCAGGCTCTCAGCTAGAAGTTAAGCTCAACGTTTTTAAGGAAAGCACTCAAAATATCAAATTCTGTTAAGCATTATACATAAATGAAGAAATTAAGTAAAATTACAAAGTAATTACATTTTTAAAAACTGCAGAAATCCGCATGATAATCTCTAAAATAAAAAAAGCAATCTCCACTGCGACAGAATGAATCTATTGATCAGCGTAACCTTAAATAGTAGAACAGTAGCATTTTTTTTAAATGAACACACAGATTTTCAGACTACATAACTTGCAATTGCGATAAAGCGACAAATGTTTGCTCTGTGGTTACCTTAGCTCCAGGATGTTTGTGACATTGCCGGAAGGAAAGATTCTACGTATATAGTTGAAATCGCCGACATACAGACTGCCATCTGCACCGCACGTCAAGGCAACCGGCGCCAGGAGTTTGTTACCATCTGCGAGGCCATTGCAGCTCGGACAGGAGATGCTCCTGCGTCGCCCATTGCCCATTATGCTGCCGATCACAGCTGGCTGCTGGGAAATGAACTGGTTTTCTCCATTGCCTTTGTGCAGGATGCCTGTTCAAGACATTGAAAGTGAAAGGAGTCTCAGAACTTTCCAGACCTTCAGAGGGAAACCACTTTTTTTTATTATTTTTATTTTTTGAGAGTATGTATTTGTAGTTTTAAAAAAGTATTTTATCACACTTTTAGGATATTGGACTTTGTTTAAGCTAATAAAAAATAATGCTAAAATTATAGTAATGTTAAAAATACTGGACTAATACTGATCTAACATTTAACATAATACTGCATCAACACTACCAATACCGTAATAATAAGAAATACAAATCTGTGGTAATATTAAATAAAATACAGTACTAATATTAGGGATTCCATACGAACAATAAATATAATACAGTACTATTAGGAATAACATTACTAACATTAAATATACTGTACTAATATTAAAAAATCTGTACTAACATTAATAACTACCAATAAATAAAAAATATAGTGCATACAATTTTGTATTCTTTTATCCAGCCAGCAGGTGGAGCTTTAAGCTCCTTTTTATATATTTCTGTTTTCTTTTTACCCCCCTCAGTAGCTCAAGCTGAAATTTACATTTATATAGTGAATAAGTCAGAGCAGCGATTGCTCCCTTAATATAAAGCTCAGACCAGTCAGACCTAGTTGGAGCCACAATATAGACATCCACAGCCGTACTTGTCTCTACCAGTAGATTTATATCGTATATCTGTGAATTCACACAGTAAAAAAAAAAAAAAAAAGTATATACATTTATTTTGGTTTTTCTTTTTTTATTTTCTGTACACCGTATATATATATAATATATATATATATATACACACATATATACACACACCAATCAACAATAACATTATGACCACCCACCATAACCTGTTGAGGCATGGGCTCCACTAGAGCTCTGAAGGTATGCTGTAGTATCTGGCACCAAGCCATCAGTAACAGATCCTTCTTTAACTCCTATAACTTGCGACGAGGGGCCTCCATGTATCAGACTTGTTTTTCCCGAACATCCCACATATTGGATTGAGATCTGGAGGATTTGGAAGTCAAGTCAACACCTCCAATACACCTCCTTTCATTGCTCTGTGGTCCAGTTCTGATGCTCACTTACCGATTGTAGGTGCTTTTGGCTATTGACACGGGTCAGCATGGGCACCCTGACTGGCTTTGCAGACCCATATTCAACCAACTGCAATGCACGGTTTTCTGACACCTTTCTATCAGAACCAGCATTAATATTTTCAGTAATGTGAGCTACAGTAGCTCTTCTAGTAGATCAGACTATGTGGCCCAGCCTTCGTGTCCCACGTGCATTAATGAGCCTTGGACACTCATGACCCTGTCGTCGGTTCACCGATTCTTCTTCCTTGGACCACTTTTGGTAGGTCCTGCAGACTGGAACCATCCAAAAGAGCTGCAGTTTTAGAGTTGCTTTGACCCAGTCGTCAAGCCAATATAATCTGGCCCTTGTCAAAGTCACTCAAATCTATAAGCCTGCCCATTTTTTCCTGCTTTCAACACGTCAGTTTCAGGGATAACATGTTCACTTGCTGCGTAATGTATCCCAATGTCACAAGATAATCAATGTTATTCACTTTAATGGTCAGTTGTCATAATGTTATGACTGATTACTTGTTTCGGATCACCTGGGGATGGATTAGAGGCCCTGTTAATTTTTTTTGCTGCTGTGGAGAGATTCACCCTCTTTATTAGTCCTCTTAACTAGTGATTGACTGATTTAGTTTTTTTTTACTGCCGATACTGATATTTTGGTCATCGGATATCGGTATCGGCCGATATTTTTGGACATTTAAATTTTTTTTTTTCACAGGTACTGTTGTGGAGGGATCTGGGGGTCTAAAAGACCCCAAACCCCTCCTCGGCACTTAAAAGCATTCAAAACGCCAAGTTTGGCTGTTTTGAATGCTGTCATTCTTTTTAATTTGGCGTCGAGTACCCAGAGTCTCCGGGTTTTTTACATGGAGACCTGTTTTAGAGCCGAATGCGCCTTTGATCGGGTCTTCACTTAGGCGGCCGTGCAGGTAGGATGCCCGAGTCCCGGGCGAGCCGGGAGACCCGGGTGAGCCGACAGGAGGGGGGGGGGGGGACATCCCCTCCTGCTCCTTGTAATGACAGCCGAGAGGCTTCTCAGCCGCATCGGGTTGTCATTACAAGACAGCCGACCGTCAGCTATGGATGCCGGTACCGGGGTGATGCCTCTAGCTGCAGGCATCACTCAGGTACTGCACTTTCCCGAAATATCGGCAATATCGGTAACCTCAGGGGCCGATTCTGATATATCGGGGAAAGCGCATATCGGCCCCTGATATATCGGTGTTGCCGATAATCGGGTGATACCTACACTTAACTACTGTCACTGGGACGGACAGTCATGAGAAAGCCAAAATTGTAAGTCAACATCGGAGCTGGAATAGAGAGGAAGTCTTCCAATGGGGACGTTTATTCCAGTGCCCACTGAAAAAAGGGATTTCCCGAGCTGGGATCATTAATGTTCTGCAAGTTCAAATTTCTATTGTGTATGCAGGCAGACACAGGGTTCTCTGCATACAGAGTTTTAATAAAGAAAGCATGCATGGAATCCATTTACATAAGTGTGTGCTCTCCAGGTTAGTTCACAAATGCAGTAATGAGTACAAGACCTGAGCATTTAAGGGAAGCAAGTGTGTACCCCAATTCTCCTTGCCTTTCTAGACACGTTAGTGAAGACGCTGGATTACCCAATTATGACAAGCAACATACCCTGTAATGTTATCACAATTCTTTAAGCACCTGTCAATCTAAGAACAATATTCTGGCCTTACAGAGACCTCTGAAAAGCCATAATCTCAACTCACCAGTCTGTATATTGAGCGCGTGATGTTTATCCAGAGACCAGCCACCGAGCTTGGATGCCTCAATTTCATAACCCTGCAGAATGGCCGTTCTTTTCTCCCACAAAATGAGATCCGGACAGGATTCATATTCATAACCTACAGAGACTGGAATTCAAAGAGAGAGAGATCTGACCTAAATATCCAGATAAAAACGTGCTTGAAGGCCACAAAACACAGGAAGCGGCATTTTCACTGGCAGGTGCCAATCACGGAAAAAATATCATTATGCTAAAACAGCTCATTTCACAACCTCAATTCTCTTCACAGAGAGGGTTCTGAATACCAGCGGTCAGCTAATCAGTCACTGCTAATATGATTACTAGTATAATAGCTTTCAGACAGAGGAACACCATAGACCTCAATTGCATCAACTATCAAAGGGTGAAAATGCATTGTTTTATTGGTCAATAAAGATCGAAGTTAAAAATAAGATCAACACTTCCTCTACAGAAGAAAGTCCTTCCTATGCAGCAGCTCCTGTGAGCCAAGCTTGCAGTATATTCTGGATCTCATTAAAATGTAATTTGGTCAGCCAATAAACATTAAAATATTTACATATTCTTAAGCATTAAATTAATTGTAAAACAAGCCCTCTGTAGCTACAGGCAATGTGGAGCAAATAATTCTCAAAGTTTACAGCAGAAGCACCAAAGTGATTCTCTCAGCAGCTCAGTTCCCCATGATCCCACCTTCCAGTAAGGATTCTGCAGTTAAGCTATCCCTCCCAGCAGTGATTCTGCAGCTCGGTCCCACCTGTCCCATCCTCCCAGCAAAAATTATACAGCTCAGCAACCCCTCCCAGTAGCGATTCTGCAGCTCAGCTACCCCTGCTACCACTCCCAACAGTGACTCTTCAGCGCAGCTCCCCCTGCTCCCAGCTAGGATTCTGCAGCTCAGATGCCACTGCAACCTTTTCTAGCAGTGATTCTGCAGTATAGCTATTTCTGCTCCATACTCCAAGCAATGATTCTGTAGCTCAGTTACCCCTGTTCTGACCTAGAACTGTGTGGCTCAGCTACCTTTGCTACCCTTCTTAGCAGTGACTATGCAGTATAGCTATTTCTGCTACCTGCTCCAAGCGGGGATTCCGCATTTCAGCTCTCCCGATTCTGCAGCTCAGCTTTACCCCCAGCAGTGATTCTGTAGCTCAAGCTCTCTCCCTCCCAGTAGTAATTCTGCAAATCAGCTCTCCCCTCCCAGCAGTCGTTCATTCTGCTGCTCAGCTCCCCCCCGTGGGCAGCAGTTTTGCAGCTTAGCTCCCCCTGCTCCTTCCTTCCTGCATTGACTCTGCAGCTCAGCTCGCCCTCCCAGCAGGGACTTTGCAACCTTTCAATCTCTTATATAAGCACAAAGTAGGAGATTTATGAGTGAGCAGAATTGCAGAGAAAGCCAACAATCTTAAAGCGGAGTTCCACCCAAAAGGGGACGCTCCACTTGTTTGCACCCCCCCCCCCTCCTTAGCAGTCTTCAGCACTGCATAGTGTGCTTGCTATTTGCAGGCTTTTTTTTTTTTTTTTTTTTAACGACAGATTTGATTTAACGATGCCTGCTCTGGTTTATAAACAGTGCAACCATTAAAGCTTACCAAAGGCTTCAGAAAGTCCATAGACCTTCTGGCTGTAGACATCTGTCTTGTCCCAGATGAAGGAATAAGAGAGGTCGGGGGCGGCAGCAAACCACTTTCTGAACAGGCGACCCTCCACAGCGACCATCAGGTGTACTTTCATGAGATTGAAAGGAATAATGTGATGAGTCAAGCTGATCCTCAGAACTGACTTGTAGCCGGCGTTTCGGGTGCTCAGGTAGTTCAGCTTAATTTTGGTTCCGGGGACTGGAATCTCTTCCTGCAAAGCCTGGAAAGCAGAAACAATTTGCTAATATGATTAACTGGTATTTGACTCCATTGGCCAGAGGAATGTTCTTTAAGGATGGGGCTTCCTCCAAGGCATGCCTCTTAGTTTATACATTGCTATATATTAAATGTCTTAGGTTGGGAGGCTCAGTTTTGAGTTGGAGATCGCACTCTGTAGAGGTGCCTTGGACGTGGCAATGTGGCTTCAACTGCAAATATACAGAGACATTATCACTTTTCCCTGCATGAGAAAGGTGACAGTGTCTTTTTTTTTAAATTATTATTCTACAGGATTTTTTTAGTGCCAACAGTTCGAGCAGAGCTTTACAAAACGGAGGGCGACAGCATAGTTACAAAATCCAATACAAGAAGAATGAGAGGGCCTTGCTCTTTAGAGCGTACAATCCAAAAATAATACCTGCAAAAATATGTTTTCTTATAAGAAGAGCCAGTCTTTGGTTATACACATTTATTTTTTCTGGAAAATAAGTTACAAAAATGTTTTTTTTTTTTTTTTACCTTGTGTTAGGCACTTCCTGTAGATGCTGACCCCCCCCCCCCCCCCCACCTTTCAACCTTTGCAGCAATGCTGGCAGCACTCATACATCTATTTCCCAAAGACAACCTCTGGATATGACGCTGAGCACGTGCACTCAACTTCTTTGGTTGACCATGGCAAGGCCTGTTCTGAGTGGAACCTGTTCTGTTAAACCACTGCATGGTCTTGGCAATTGTGCTGCAGCACAGTTTCAGGGTCTTGGCAATCTTCTTATAGTCTAGGCCATCTTTATGTATAGCAACAATTATCTTTTTTAGATCCTCTGGGAGTTGTTTGCCATGAGGTGCCATGTTGAACTTCCAGTGACCAGTATGAGTGAGAGCGATAACACCAAATTTAACACACCTGCGACCTTGTAACACTAACGAGTCACATGACCCCGGGGAGGGAAAATGGCTAATTGGGCCCAAATTGGACATTTTCACTTAGGGGTGTACTCACTTTTGTTGGCAGCGGTTTAGGCATTAATGGCTGTGTGTGGAGTTATTTTGAGGGGACAGAAAATTTTACACTGTTATACAAGCTGTACACTCACTACTTTACATTGTAGCAAAGTGTAATTTCTTCAGTGTTGTCACATGAAAAGATACAATAGAATATTTACAAAAATGTGAGGGGTGTACTCACTTTTGTGAGATACTATATTATCATTAATACGTTGTCTCAATTGCCATACAGTTTTCCCTACGTCGACATGTCATCAAATATATAAAACCCCCTGAGTCCCACAGTCAGCATAGAATTTAGGCATACAATGTTCTCCATTAGGAAGTAGAAAGGAGGTTAACCCAGGGGCAGTGGGGGCATAGACCACATCTGTAAATGCCTCTGGGTTTCTATTCTTGTATCTCACCTGATACATAATGACTTGTGGTCAAATCGCTTTTCGGATGACAATCTCAGCGTCATCGCGTACATATTTTGATAAAACATGGTCCTCCGAAAGCAAGTGCCAGTATCTGCCCAGAAAGGACCATAATTGACCGTGATTGGGGTCAGTTGGTGGAATAGTGCCCCAAGGGCCAGATAAAGGCAAGCAAAGAGCCACACTTTGGAGGCCACTGCTGTAGAGAATCACCCTTGTTCTCTTTGTGGATGCAACGATCTCTCTGCAAAACCCCCCTACCTTCGTTCCCATGCCAAGTCAATGCCAAGTTCACATATGCATGGGCGCGGGTTCCAGCCTGGGGTCTGGTAAGTTTCTGTTCTTGTATCTCACCTGATACATAATGACCTGTGGCCAAATCGCTTTTCAGATGACAATCTCAGGGTTATCGCGTACATATTTTGATAAAACATGGTCCTCCGAAAGCAAGTGCCAGTATCTGCCCAGGAAGGACCATAATTGACAGTAATTGGGGTCAGTTGGTGGAATAGTGCCCCAAGGGCCAGATAAAGGCAAGCAAAGAGCCACACTTTGGAGGCCACTGCTGTAGAGAATCACCCTTGTCCTCTGTGTGGAAGCAGTGAGCTCTCTGCGAACCCCCCCCACCTTCTTTCCCATGACGAGTCAGGCCAGGTTCACATATATATGGGCGCGGGTTCCATCCTGGGGTCTGGTGAGTTTCTGTTCTTGTATCTCACCTGATACATAATGACTTGTGGTCAAATCGCTTTTCGGATGACAATCTCAGGGTTATCGCGTACATATTTTGATAAAACATGGTCCTCCGAAAGCAAGTGCCAGTATCTGCCCAGGAAGGACCATAATTGACCATGATTGGGGTCAGTTGGTGGAACAGTGCCCCAAGGGCCAGATAAAGGCAAGCAAAGGGCCATACTTTGGAGACCACTGCTGTAGAGAATCCCCCTTGTTCTCTGTGTGGAAGCAGTGATCTCTCTGCAAACCCCCCCCCCCCACCTTCTTTCCCATGACGAGTCAGGCCAGGTTCACATATGTATGGGCGCGGGTTCCAGCCTGGGGTCTAGTTGAGTTTCTGTTGACCGGTTCAGGTCCAAGTTTTTGTCTGAATTTGCACATTAACCAGACCCAAAAACTTCCAGGACTGGCTCCACTGAGAGCCAGGGAACACTCGCATGTCATCCAATTCCCACATATGTGAACCCAGCCTCAGACTTATGGCCCTGCAATATACAAGGCTCACATTCACGAATGAGTTGAAAGCTAAAGCTCTGATGTAGCTGGGGGTATGTCAGACCACTGTAGAGAGACCACTGGTTTCCCATAGAGAGCAAGCATCTGTCTCTGCAGCCTTTGGCAGGGGACAGGCTTTTCTGCTCAGGCTGTGACTGCTTTCTAAAGAACTGTAAAACTTTGCACACTTTTGTTTTATTGCATCTGGAATGTAATGAGAAAATTGAATCTGAAACTTCAGTTGAACTTTAAACTAGACATGCATTTACCAGAAATACATATAAAAAAAAAAACTATAAAACAAAATGATTTTTTTTGTTTTTTTGTTACATCATTGTCCATTTAAATCACAAATCCCAGGAAACTATTGTTACAAAGACCTAGCACAGTCAGAAAGCCTTAATTTATATTTACCTGGTCTGACCGGAACTTTTTGAGCATTAAAAATTTCTTTCGTCTATTATTTATTTTTTAACAAGCGCTCTCTTATCTTGCGTACCAACATTTGAGAGCCGTCGTTACTAACAGCGCTTTACAAAGTTCAATTTTCCACTCTGCTTTGATTAGCAGCATTAGACTTTGCTGTGCTGAAGTGGATTGTGAGAGCCCCGGCAAATAGATGACACAAGCGTAAGTGCGGCCACAAAACAAAAAACCCACCAGGCAGGCAGAAGCGTATAATTTGCCCCTCAAAGATCTCGTCTGCAAATGTATTCTCGCCGCGAGTGAACAATGACTGCAAACTTCAAACATAATGTTAACGTGTTTGAGTTTGCCGAGACTGTTCTGACGGAACCTCTGGGAACAGGAGGGGGGAGGGCATGTTTTTTTGAACTCCGCACTTAACATGCATTTATTTTTCCGAAGCCTGTAAGTTTTCTATTCACAAGCAGATTTAGAGAGTGGAAGATGTTAAGCACGGATTTATTTGGTTTTGTGGGCAGGCCAAACAAGAGGAATAAAATTGTTTGAGAAGGTTAAAATGTAATGTGCATAACAGTCTCGTGTTTCAGTCGCACAAAATTGTGCTTAAAGTTAACCTGTGATTTACAAATGTATGTTCACTTAACCACCACCCTCTCCTCTGCTGCACATAGTCAATACTCAGCACTTTCTGACATGGGCGAGCATGTGACACTCTCCTTCCTCCTACATGACAATGCTAGTACTTCATGACCAGACACACAGGGCTGTTCCTTGGGGGTGGGGAAAGAATCTTTAGCCTGGTGTAAGCTCCAAGCTGCGATTTAGAGCTTACACGAAGGTTCCTGTCTTTGCTCCTAGCTGCTAAAAGGACTGGCAGTTAGCTAAAGGAAGATAGCTTTGGAAGCTGAACTAAACCAAACCAACAATTAAAAAATTGGAAGCAGGCCACTCTGTATTGCAGAAGAGACATGAAGTCATCAACGCTGATGCCCACTGCAGGCTCCAGCATGGACGCCCACTGCAGGCTCCAGCATGGACGCCCACTGAGGGCTCCAGCATGGACGCCCACTGAGGGCTCCAGCATGGACGCCCACTGAGGGCTCCAGCATGGACGCCCACTGAGGGCTCCAGCATGGACGCTCACTGAGGGCTCCAGCATGTATGCCCACTGCATGCTCAAGCATGGATGCAGGCTCCAGCATTAATGCCCACTGCACGCTCCAGCATGGATGCCTACTGCAAGCTCTAATGCTGATGCGCATTGCAGGCTCCTATACTGATGCCCAATGCAGCCTCCTATGCTGATGCTCACTGCAGGCTCCAAAGTTGATGCACACTGCAGCCTCCGTTTATGTCTGCTGCATGCTCCAATGTTGCTGCCCGCTGCTGGCTCCAATGTTGCTGCTAACTGAAGGGTCCAACCCTGATGCCCACTGCAGGCACCTACCCTGCCACTCACTGCTGGTACCAATGCTGCTGCCGAATGCTGGCTCCAACATTCCTGTCCACTGTAGGCTACAATGCTGATGCCCATTGAAGGG
The DNA here is from genome assembly GCF_965119305.1 of Pelophylax lessonae. Lineage (NCBI taxonomy): Eukaryota > Metazoa > Chordata > Amphibia > Anura > Ranidae > Pelophylax > Pelophylax lessonae. Next base: position 714,167,320 of record NC_138769.1, on the reverse strand, counting down.
TTCTACACTGATGCCCATTGTAGGATCCTATGCTGATGCTCACTGCAGGTTCCTTCACTGATGCCCACTGCAGGGTCAAATCCTGCTTCCAACTGCTGGCTCCAACGTTGCTGCTCACTGCAGGCTTCAACATTGCTGCCCACTGTAGGCTCCTACATTTATGCCTACCGCAGGCTCCTACATTTATACCTACCACAGGCTCCAACGTTGATGCCCACTGCAGGCTCCAACGTTGATGCCCACTGCAGGCTCCAACGTTGATGCCCACTGCAGGCTCCAACGTTGATGCCCACTGCAGGCTCCAACGTTGATGCCCACTGCAGGCTCCAACGTTGATGCCCACTGCAGGCTCCAATGTTGATGCCCACTGCAGGCTCCAACGTTGATGCCCACTGCAGGCTCCAACGTTGATGCCCCCTGCAGGCTCCAACGTTGATGCCCCCTGCAGGCTCCAACGTTGATGCCCCCTGCAAGCTCCAACGTTGATGCCCCCTGAAGGCTCCAACATTGATGCCCCCTGAAGGCTCCAACATTGATGCCCACTGAAGGCTCCAACATTGATGCCCACTGAAGGCTCCAACATTGATGCCCACTGCAGGCTCCAACATTGATGCCCACTGCAGGCTCCAACATTGATTCCCACTGCAGGCTCCAACGTTGATGCCCACTGTAGGCTCCAACGTTGATGCCCACTGTAGGCTCCAACGTTGATGCCCACGGCAGGCTCCAACCTTGATGCCCACTGCTTGCTCCAACGTTTATGTCTGCTGCATGCTCCAATGTTGCTGCCCGCTGCTGGCTCCAATGTTGCTGCTAACTGCAGGGTCCAACCCTGATGCCCACTGCAGGCACCTACCCTGCCACTCACTGCTGGTACCAATGCTGCTGCCGAATGCTGGCTCCAACATTCCTGTCCACTGTAGGCTACAATGCTGATGCCCATTGAAGGGTTCTACACTGATGCCCATTGTAGGATCCTATGCTGATGCTCACTGCAGGTTCCTTCACTGATGCGAACTGCAGGGTCAAATCCTGCTTCCAACTGCTGGCTCCAACGTTGCTGCTCACTGCAGGCTTCAACATTGCTGCCCACTGTAAGCTCCTACATTTATGCCTACCGCAGGCTCCTACATTTATACCTACCACAGGCTCCAACGTTGATGCCCACTGCAGGCTCCAACATTGATGCCCACTGCAGGCTCCAACGTTGATGCCCACTGGAGGCTCCAACGTTGATGCCCCCTGCAGGCTCCAACGTTGATGCCCCCTGCAGGCTCCAACGTTGATGCCCCCTGCAGGCTCCAACGTTGATGCCCCCTGCAGGCTCCAACGTTGATGCCCCCTGCAGGCTCCAACGTTGATGCCCCCTGCAGGCTCCAACGTTGATGCCCCCTGCAGGCTCCAACGTTGATGCCCCCTGCAGGCTCCAACGTTGATGCCCCCTGCAGGCTCCAACATTGATGCCCCCTGAAGGCTCCAACATTGATGCCCACTGAAGGCTCCAACATTGATGCCCACTGCAGGCTCCAACATTGATGCCCACTGCAGGCTCCAACATTGATGCCCACTGCAGGCTCCAACATTGATTCCCACTGCAGGCTCCAACGTTGATGCCCACTGTAGGCTCCAACGTTGATGCCCACTGCTTGCTCTGATGATGATGCCTGCTGCAGGCTTCGACTCTGCTGCCCCCTGCATGTCTCAACACTGTTGTCCACTGCAGAAGCCAATGCGGTTACCCACTGCAGACCCCAACACTGCTGCATACTGCAGGCTCCAATGCTGTTGTCGATTGCAGGCTTCAATGCTGCTGCTGCTGCTACCCACTGCAGGCTCCAATGCTGCTGTCCACCACAGACTCTTGTCAGTGCCACAGCCACTAAGGTAATTATGTATCACCGATAGGCTATTGAGCACTGCATCTCACAAAATGGCTGCTTTTGCTCCATGCAGGTGACAAACTTCACATTGAAGGAAAGCAATCTGAGAATGAGGCAACCAGGTTGTTTTCCTGAGGCTGTAAATAACACCAAGCATGTAAAGCACTCTTTAATTTACTCCTCATTGAAGTCTTCCATCACCTTGACAGTCTCATTTATCCACCGTTAAATGTAAACATTGCGCAAAAGGTTGGAAGTCCTCAATTTGATCATTAAAGCTACTCTGCTCCACTTCACCGTCTTCCTGAGCTAATTAAACAAATGACTTCCATTAAGCAGGTGGCCCCACCTAGAACCATTTGCTGCATCCATCCGGGCAAAAGCAGCTTGGATAATAAAAGTGATTTTCTTTTTTACTCTTTGTAGCCTGCTGTCATTTTGTCTAAGGCTACAAAACCGATATATACGCCAACCTCACAATTTTCTTTGCTTAACTGAGTCCAGTGTTGGGTAACGTATACACCAGATGCATTATTTTACCAATTTTCACAGATCATGTATCAGTTTTAGTCACTAAATCCTCTAATTCCACTTTGCTCCTTACATTTCACTCTACCTAGCTGTCCACGTCTTGCCTCTAATGTCAAGATCAAGAACCCAATCTACTGCTATGTGGTGGTTTTATCACGTCATGGATAGAGTCATGGAAGTAGATACATAGCCCACCACCTATAACTTAGGTAATAGGTTCATACATCTTAGTGAAGTCTATTTATAAAAGGAAATTTGCACTTCTAGTAAAATGTGAACCCCTCCCCAGCCCCCCTATTCTAAAGAAGTATGTATTCATCTTTTTTTTTATGGTGGCTCCAATAGCCCCTTGATGAAATCACGTGATGAATCGCATTGGGCGGAGTCGAACAGGGACTTGAACATGCTTTACATGCTGTCTCTGGTATATTGTTTGTAAGTACCTTTCTTTACAATAACATTTTGGATTTTTAACTACTACACTATGGAGCTTCTTTGTGTTTCTTCTATAGCAGCTATTGTTTGACCTGGCTGAAAAACTCTTTATGGCAGAGATTGATTCATGTTACAGTTTGGATGACTGATTCATTCATGTGCTTTCAGACCTCCTAAGGCTAGGGGGGTCTAATCATCTGGTAAGCAGTGGAATAGTGTATTGGCAGTGGAGCACTGAAGGAGTCACACTGAACAGAAACATTATTATTATTTATTTCTGGTAGGACTCTCTTTTTGCACACTTTTGTTGCGTTTATCACAGATTGGTTTTGCACACCTTTGTTGTTTATAACAGATTAATTTTACACATTATTAATTTATTACAATTTTAATTTTTTCCCACTTACTAAAATAATTGTGCAAAACACAGTAATAATGTAAGTGATACGTCTTAGGGGACAGCGCAAAATTATTTATTTTTTTTAGGCTCCTATTCTAAACTAGCCTAACCACCCCACACCCAATTGTTTACGTTAATGATTCACTGTTGTGGCCTCCACTATTGTTTCACTCCTCCTATTCAGTGCTGGATGTGTATTGAGCCCTCAGAGACTTGAACGGGGCTGTTCTCAGAGTGTCTCCAATGTGAGAGTATTGTCCCATTCATGTGGCAGTCCCTGATGAAGTCACGTGACAGTGACGTAACACGTAGGGTTTGGCGGAGGCAGTCCTGGACCGGAAGTGACGTAGGCGGATGTTAATCCTCATGTCTTATGGTTTAAAGGCTTTTTAATGTATTTTATCTTGTAAATGCATATTTTTACGTAAATAAAATGGATTAAACGACACTATGGGAGGCTATATTTCCTCCCCCCAATGTTTAAAAACCACAATGACCTCGGAAAATGTAATAGGATCAGTACCACGGATAATGAGAGCACCGCAGAGGGGTCCTACCATGGAGACACCGCCACTGCTTCACACTCCCCCTTGCCGTTCATCATGGGCACTAGGTGATCTGGGTTTCCCTCTCCACATCCCCCTGGGACACCCCTCCATCTCCATCTCTACGGCTAGGACTACAGTGAGGCCACCTGCACTGCTGCACCTTCCTGGTTGCCCCCTACAGCAAGTCAGCTCAATACGCAAATGTGAGTCCCCTACACTCTCAAGTTTTTTACCGCAGGTTGGGGGTCTCAATTTTAGGCTTGCCATTGTCTTACACGGTTTTTGCATTTCTTCATTTTTAAACATTTTCTACGCATCAACAAAGGGTGTTACACTATCGTTGACTTTGTGTGCTGCCCTCATCATCACCCTTTTGGGATCATCTAGGTCATATATGTGGTTACCCTTGATTTGAATGTTACTCTGCACATACTATTAATTGGAAGGTGAGAGTTTAGAGAGAACGGAGGTGTCACGAGTGACCCTATTTCAGAAGCACTTTGATTAATGCACAAGGTGTGGGATTTTCAGTACACAAGAAGCACGTGATGGATATTAAGCACCTGGTACACTCACTCTTTGTACAGGATTTGTTGCTAAATTTATTGTTTTATCTTTGATTGCATTGCGGATGTCACTTGATATTATTATTTAGGTTATTAGATTGATGTTCAACAGTTACACTATGTTGTATGTTTTGGTGCAGTTTGCACCCATTTATTGCGACTATTTGCAGCGCAACACACTCATTTATTTATCTGTGCCATAGAGAGTTTCGGCATGGAGGATACAAGTGGCGGAACTAAGTAAGCAGTTAGGTGTAAGATTCCTGAATTAGTACTGGTTAGGAGGACTGGGGCTGGTGAACTTGTGAGTGGTACTAAAAGTGGGCACGTCCTTTGACTATCAGAGAGTTGACTGTCTCTATATTTCAGCACTGTCTATACTTTCAAAGCCATTGTCCAGAATTAAGGTCCGTGGATAAGCAAGGTATCCAGACAAACACTTTTTAGAAGGAAAGGTCAACAATAACAGAGGGTTTAACTGCCATTAAAAATGTGCTCGGGGTTTGCTATGCAAAATTTCAACACCCATTCGATGGTGAAAACATGCATATTGCCCCAAGCCGGCATATCCAGTTGCAAGTTTTAAGTGCCATTAGTCTGCTGCTCAAGTAACTAAACACATCACTGAGGATTTGGGATTTGTCTCTAATGTTTTTTGTTCAGAAGCATGGAGGTCTAAGAATGCAGAAGTCCCTGAGATCCAAATAGTGGTGGCACCATCTGTACAGCCCAAAGACAGCACCCCTTGTTGATGGGAGGTATATATTATAATTATACCAGGATGATATTCCATGCACATATCAGGAATTTGAAAAGGTAATTTTAATGAGATTAGTTCACGGATTTGCCCAAAAGCTTGCACAGAGCTTTAAATCACAATAAGGCATCTCCTATAATAGGATTTTCATATTCGCTTAGGTTAGTTTATTTCATAAATTAATAGGGCGATACAGCATTTCTAAATACAACATGTGGTTATGGTAAAGGTAGACCCTCCCACTTAGCACCCAATCTTTGGCTCACTGACTGTGATTGACAGCAGCGGGAGCCAATAGCTCCTGCTGCTGTGTGAGCCCATGAGGAGAGAGAGACCTGGGAGAGGCGCTGTTCTCATGCACATTGCTGGATTGGGCTCAGATAAATATAAGGGGGGGGGGCCTGGAGGGGAGCAGCAGTCTAAGGGGGGGGGGCTTGGAGGGGAGCAGCAGTCTAAGGGGGGGGGGGGCTTGGAGGGGAGCAGCAGTCTAAGGGGGGGGGCTGGGAGGGGAGCAGCAGTCTAAGGGGGGGGGGCTGGGAGGGGAGCAGCAGTCTAAGGGGGGGGGCTGGGAGGGGAGCAGCAGTCTAAGGGGGGGGGGCTGGGAGGGGAGCAGCAGTCTAAGGGGGGGGGGCTAGGAGGGGAGCAGCACCCAGAAGGTTTTTAACCTTAATGCTTAGAATGCATTAAGGTAAAACAAAAACATTAAGCCTTTAGAATCACTTTAAACCATCAAATGCACATAAAACCCCTTATAGATTATTTCTCAATAAAACTAGAGGTCCACTTTACTTTGATTGATATCCTTTGTGTTTGTAAGGTTTGTGTACCTACCTGTATTTCTGGTACAATAGGCCCCTTCTCAGAACACGAGCTGGCAAACGCAGTAAGTGGTGCCGGAGACAGCACAGGATTGGGACGGGCGAAACTGCTCAGGTCACAACTGGATATTTCATTCTCCTCGTGACGCATGGTGATGGTCTCCATGACAAAGAAACGGTCCCATGGTAACCAGAGGGTGTGTTCCTGCGTGATAAATGGCGCTCGCTCAAAGCGCAGGGTTGCGGAGATCCCACCGTGGGTGACCAAATCAAAGCTGTTTTCACAGAAAAAGAGAAACACAAAAACATACATTAAAGTGGCACTAAGTGTCATTCTGTCTCCTGCCTCATTCCTCTGTTCACAGTCATTTCTGATTTTCTCTGACACCAAGAGAAAAAAAAAAAAGCAACAAAGAGGGAGCTCCAGCACACAGACTGTGATTGACAACCTCAGCTCTGTTCTTGTGTGCTGTCTGAAGGGGAGTGAGTCTCTTCCCTCCAATCAGCTCTCACTAAGCTCTGCAGACTGCACTTTCATATACCTTCTCCTGCTTTCTGAAAGCTCAGACACGCTGTATAAATTCTGGACTTTGAATAGAAGAAGAGAAGAGAAGACTATAGGTTTTTCTTATATTTTAAGAAAGATTAAAACACTAAACATTTTAATTGGCTATTCTTTTTGACTTCAACATGTTAAAAGGGAACTTCCTTTCTTTTGGATTTACATGTAAATTAAGTTAATGTTATCAACATGTATACATATTTAAAAGAAACGTCACAGAGACAGTGGTTTCACCAGAAAGGAAGTGAGGGGAACATTAATAAGGGACACAGACAATAGACGAAATTGAAGAACGAATTGGTAACAGTTGGGAGGAATAGTGCCCCGTCATTGGTTACAGTTGGGAGGAATAGCGCACCACCATTGGTATTAGGGGGAGGAATAGTGTCCCATCTTTGGTATCAGTGGGAGGAATAGTGTCCCATCATTGGTATCAGTGGGAGGAATAGTGTCCCATCTTTGGTATCAGTGGGAGGAATAGTGTCCCATCATTGGTATTAGGGGGAGGAATAGTGTCCCATCTTTGGTATCAGTGGGAGGAATAGTGTCCCATCTTTGGTATCAGTGGGAGGATTAGTGTCCGATCATTGGTATCGGTGGGAGGAATAGTGCCCCATCATTGGTATCAGTGGAAGGAATAGTGTCCCATCATTGGTATCAGTGGAAGGAATAGTGTCCCATCATTGGTATCAGTGGAAGGAATAGTGTCCCATCATTGGTATCAGTGGGAGGAATAGTGTCCCATCATTGGTGTCAGTGGGAGGAATAGTGTCCCATCATTGGTGTCAGTGGGAGGAATAGTGTCCCATCATTGGTGTCAGTGGAAGGAATAGTGTCCTATCATTGGTATCAGTGGGAGGAATAGTGTCCCATCATTGGTATCAGTGGAAGGAATAGTGTCCCATCATTGGTATCAGTGGGAGGAATAGTGTCCCATCATTGGTGTCAGTGGGAGGAATAGTGTCCCATCATTGGTATCAGTGGGAGGAATAGTGTCCCATCATTGGTATCAGTGGGAGGAATAATGTCCCATCATTGGTATCAGTGGGAGGAATAGTGTCCCATCTTTGGTATCAGTGGGAGGAATAGTGTCCCATGGTTGGTGTCAGTGGGAGGAATAGTGCCCCGTGCTTGGTGTTAATAGGAGAAATAGTTCCCCTGTTGTTGATGCCAGGAATTATGCCCATTGCTGGTGTCAGTGAAAGGAATAGTGTCTTCTCTCAGTGGTAGAAAAAGTGTCCTAAGGGCCAGATAAAGGTGAGCAAAAGGCCACATCTGGCCCCCCAGGCCGCAGTTTTGTGACCATTGTTTTAGGGCTTAAAACAACCCCATTCTTCTATTAAAGGCTTTGTCAATGAAAATTTGTACCCATTCAGCATTAGCAAGGTCAAGCAATAATGTTGTGTGAGAAGACCTGGCTAACAATGGGCATTCCAAATCATCTTAAAAGGGGTTCAGTTGGGTTGAGGCCAGGGCTCTGTGCAGGTAACTTGAGTTACACCACACCAAACTGAACAAACCATGTCTTAATGGAGTTGGTTTTGTGCACAGGGGGATAGTCATGAGATAAGGGCCTTTCTCAAATTCTAACCACAAGGGTGAAAGAGCACAATAGTCAAAAAAAGTCTTTGTATGCTGTAACATTAACAGTACTAATCACTGGAAACATCTGAACGAAATAATTTAGAGAAGGTCCTTATAACTTTTGGAGTTGGTGCAATCTGCAAAATTTGATGTAATTTCCGTGATGTTGTAAATGGCTGGCTAATTACACTTTTTAACCAATTACATACAATTGTCTTCTATCCCAATTTCATAACCTTGTATCTGTAATTACCTGAATAATAAAAAGAAAGAAAAACAGAGTCCCGTCGCATTAATAAAATAGGCACCGCTCAGTAATGATCAGACATAATCGTCCCCTTTCCATCATTGTGTACAGATCCCGAAGAGACCTCAAACAAATGAATTCACGGTGTGATAACTTATTTATGTTGATTGCTCCCAGATGTTTCCTTATCCCTCTTCTTTGTCACATAAATCTCTTTCTGTGACAGTTTTACATGGCTCTTCCAGTATGCATTCCCATTAATTTTGCTCCTTTCTAGTTCAACGCTGAGAAGTCTGTTTGGTATGCTATCTTTCCAAGCACTTCTGTCTCTTGATGAGCAAGACCTACCAAGGTTAGGCAAAAGGTAGACATTGATGAACCACAAGTGCAGGAGGATGACCCCGTTACTTGTTGTTCCTCTACAGTTGGAGGACCCGACCACAACATAACAACAAAGGGCAAATCTCCTCAGTGGGGGCAAAAAAAATCTGACAGGTCCCAACTGATCTCCGCCAAACTTAAAGCGGAGTTCCACCCAAAAGTGGAACTTCCGCTTTAGGTATTCAGGTACCGGCTCTCACTTACGCTCGGAGGGCCGCGGCGCCCTGAACGGAAGTTCTCCTCTCCCCCTCCCTCCCTGCAATCTTCTGGGACATGTCAGAGGTCCCAGAAGATTGCCGGCCAATCAAGACGCGCAGCGCGACTCGCGCATGCGCAGTGGGTACCCGGCTGTGAAGCCGCAAACTGTCACAGCCGGGTGCCCACAGCAGTGATGCCGGCGCCGAGGGAGAGGATCGAGGCTTCGGGCGGCCGCATCGCTGGACCATTGGACAGGTGAGTGAAATGGCTGGAACTCCGCTTTAAGCCTAGTAGACACCAAGAGTTTTTTTTTTGTTCAACCCAGTGGGCAAAATGGAAAAAAACTGAAGAGCTTGGGAGGACCTGCTCTACTAATTATCCAATGCTAGTACAGCGATTTCCCTCACGTTTGTGTTCTGACAGGGTGATGCTCCCCCTTGCAGAACACACCGGTTGAGCGCGCTGACCGGGTGTCGATCAGCAGACCTTTCTCAGCCATGCCCCTTCAAAAGAACCTGGCCAGCTTCTGTCAGATCGGCTGCCATACACACGGGTTGAATGTCTGCTGGGTTCTATTCAACCGGCCGATGCCGCCCGATATTCAGCCCGTATGTACTGTCCTTAAATCAGGTTGGCTAAAAGATACACTTTGAATTCACAGTACAGGGTGGTCCAAGGAGGCAGCTAATGGCACATTTCTGCCCCCAAACTGTGTGTAAAGGAGACTGTTTGCAATGTCCCCGAAAGTTTTCAAACTGTTTTTGTTTAAATAGTATTGATATAAGTACATTTATGCAGCCATATTTTATATTTACACATGCAAACTCTGCTTCCTATTCAGTGGTTACGATACTCTTTAGCCAGCCATAGACATATGGAAATTTGTCCGGTTACCAGGAACCAGCCAAATTTGGATCCATCTATGGGCAGGCTGGTTGTACTGAAGTTGATTAATCGATTGACTTCAGTAGACCAGCCCCTTTCTTTTTTTCGCCTGAACACTGCCAGGGCTATAGCCACCAGCAGTGTATCATTGAGTATGTAGAGCCTTGCCCACCAGCAGAACACAATAGCACTGTGGGTGGGATTCCCCTATCAACACTGGCTGTGTTGATGGGGGAATCAAGCAATTTTCTTTCCTTCAACTTGTGGTTAGTTGCCATAAGGTCAACTTTATTGCCTGATTTTTTTTTTAAAGCTGAACTCTAGGAAAAGTAAAAATCCCCACTTGCCAGTGGGGCTGACCCTTCACTGTAAGGGTTAAATGGTCATTTACATATGGTTACTTACTTAATCCTCCCAAAAGCTCCTCTGCATTGTCATAGCGGTCCTCGCAGCCTCTTCTAACCAATGCTCTGGAGGTTGGATGCCCCTGATGTCATCAAGACTGAAGCAGAGCCCATAGCTGTATGTATTGGACAGTGGACATCAAGGAACAATCCACCACTGAAAATATAACTAAAGGCAAAACCTTTTTTTTTTTTTTTTTTTAGTTTTGGATAGAGTGGAGAGGGATTAGAACCCCTGCAATTTTTATTGCGGTCTGTGCCCCCATTAGGGAGGCTCACCCTCTCCATTTCTCCTGTTTACCATTATAATTGAAAGTGAAAATACTAGAAAATCCTACATTTTGGGGTACCCCCAGAAAAGTAATAGAGGGGAAATGGTGATCTGGGGGTCCCCAAGAAATTCCCATAATTTGCATGGATTTCCTCTCACTTCCTGTTTGGCTATAGGACAGGAAGTGAAGGGAAATCTCCGATATGGGAAACAAATGGAGAAAAAAATAAACTGACAAGGGTTAAAATCCTTCCTTGCTCTATCCAAAATGGAAAAAAAAGTTTTGCCTATAGTTCTACTTTAAGCATAAGGGGAGCACGCTGTCTGCTGGGAGAGGGGAGGTTCAGATAAGTAATGGTGCTTTTTCCACAACCTAGACCTAAACCCTTGCAATGACGGAGGTGGTATTGGCAGCTCCAATGTATTGGGGGCATATTTATTTTTCCTGGAGTTGAGCTTTAAAGGACAACTTCAATAAAGTTGAAGTTGACTTTTAAAAAGTATTTATGTCTTAAATGTCTATGTAAAAAACAAAAAAACAAAAAAACCCTTTATTACATTAAAAAATTGAAAATCCTTCCCGATATCACAAACCTATTTTTCATGGTTTCCACCAGCTAATGGCTGCACTTGTGGTGCATCCTTTTTCTCAGCTACTAACCAGTGAGCAGCAGAGAAGGCCAGTAATCCACAATGTTGCCCATGTACTTACACTATATAAACAAATGTTTTGGGACGGCTGCCTTTACACGCACATGAACTTTAATGGCATCCCAGTCTTAGTCTGTAGGGTTCAATATTGAGTTGGCTCACCCTTTGCAGCTATAACAGCTTCAACTCTTCTGGGAAGACTGTCCACAAGGTTTAGGAGTGTGTCTATGGGAATGTTTGACCATTCTTCCAGAAGAGCATTTGTGGGGTCAGGCACTGATATGGATGAGATGGCCTGGCTCGCAGTTTCTGCTCAAATTCACCCCAAAGGTGTTCGATCGGGTAAAGGACAAGTTACTCCACCCCAAACTCGCTCATCCATGCTTTTATGGACCTTGCTTTGTGCACTGGTGCTCAGTCATGTTGGAACAGGAAGGGGCCATCCCCATACTGTTGCCTCAAATTTGGAGCATGAAATTGTCCAAAATGTCTTGGTATGCTGACGCCTTAAGCGTTCCCTTCACTGGAACTAAGGGGCCAAGCCCAACCTCTGAAGAAAAGCCCCACACCATAATCCAACCTCCACCAAATGATTTGGACCAGTGCACAAAGCAAGGTCCATAAAGGCATTGATGAGCAAGTTTGGGGTGGAGGAACTTGTCCTGACCTCAACCTGATCATTCTGGAAGAATGGTCAAAGATTCCCATACACACTCTCCTAAACCTTGTGGACAGCCTTCCCAGAAGAGTTGAGCCCTTGTTCACATTCACGCTACTTTGAAATTCACTTGAAGTAGCACGATTTCAAAGTAGCAGGTCAGCACGATTTCAGGTGTTACGGCTATGCGGCTTCATGCACAAATGTCTATTATGTAAATGTATGTCTATTAAAGTCGCACCTGAAATCAGCAGAAGAGTGCAGGAACTAGTTTTGCAAATCGGTGCGGCGCTGCAAAGTCGGTGTCGCACCGATTGGAACAATGCCATTGCCAGCAAAAGGGCGTGACTTGTCATGCGATTTGACCTGGCTGTACTAAACTGTGCTAAAGGCAAATATAGTGTGCACTTTGATATTGCAGTTGCACTCTGCAAGGGAATCTGCTCCACCGCTTAGTAAATGGGTTGAAGCTTTACTTTGCCAAAAATATCCAATCATATGCAAGAAAAAAAAAAAAAAGCATTTTTGCTTGCAAAGGAATGGATGATGGAAGTCAGCAGAGCTTCTCTTTATTTACTAAACTATGCAAATGACCTGTGCACAGTGTATTTTGCCTTTAGTAAATCAACTCCACTTCTTATCAAGTATATAAAATGGGTCATTCAGAAGAGCAATTCTCTAGCAATCCAAATGGCTTTTAATTGCAAGATCATGTCGATGAAGGCAACCCATAAACATCTCCATCATACATAATATATAACCTGTTGCAGGTAGGTTGCTGGAAGTGGTCAGAATTGCTAAAAAGTGGCTTTTGTATGGCCAACATAACACGCGATGATAGGATTACCTGCATTAAGCCGATAGTATTCACCCATAGATCTAAAAAATGGCCATAAATTCCCTCTAAGACTATTATTTTATTTGGATTACCTGTATCACCGACCTCTCAGGCTAAACAGTAAGCAATTGCTTGTGTTATAAATATTTAACAGCAGCTCATCCTCCGTGTGAAAGCTGCAGCCATGAACATGTCAGATCCCAGAGGGGCTTCCCGTCAATATAACACCCTCCGTCGGAGTATTAGAAGCACACACTAGGGACTCTGCACCAGGCCTGTATTATTGGAAGGATAGGGAACAGGAGGCTGTAGTACGATTCTCCCTCTAGACAGCTTGCCCATTGCAGACGCCCCCCCCAATTCTCCCCCCGCTGCCTGGGTGCTGCTGAATTATCATGTTGTGCTGCTGTTAAAATTCAGTAAGGCTGTCTCAGCGATTCGCTTGTTCCCTGCTAACTGCCATTAATGATCGGCGGCTCAGGCAATGCTGCATTACATTACTGCTCTAGGAACCGCGGCCTGTGCCGGAGGTCACAAAAGCACCAAGGTTTTCCCTCTCCCCCGAGACTTCCCTCTAGTTCATCCCCATCATTTCTTGTTACCTCGGGCCTTGTGTATAGCAACTGTCTGACAGGTAAATAAGTGGTACTCACAGCAACCAGACAATTGGGGCCATTGTTTCAGTGAAAAACAGGAGGGGGAATGAGGATTCTGGGTGCTGTTGACTACATGCATTTGTGTCTCCCAGCATTTTAAATAGACAAGACTCATTTATCATACATACATTAGGTATTTAAAATAAGAATTGTGTTGCCAAAATAGCAAGCATGCAGATTCAAACTGGCAGAAGAAAATTGTACAACGTAGGAAGAATTTAATAGGTGCATACTAAGGGTCCTGAGTTGGCACTCTGACCCTCTTGGCTTTACATAATTCTAAACCATCCATTCTCAAACAGGTGTCCTCCAGAAGTTGCTTGGGGTTCCGAAAGCTGTGGCTGATTGACTTGATTGACTTGATTGCTTCTGAGGGTGCCTGTATTTTTCTGGGTTCAATGCCGTTAGGCAGGGAAAGTTACAGGATACCAATGATCTTTAATGATCTGTAAGGAGGACAGTCTTCCCTGACCTGACCCTCACCAATGAAAAGGGGGGCATTCACATTGATCACTGATGTAAGGGGAATTCTTCACACTGACCACTAATGTAAGGAGCATTCTTCCCACTGATCACCAATGTAAGGAGCATTCTTCCCACTGACCACCAATGTAAGGAGCATTCTTCCCACTGACCACCAATGTAAGGAGCATTCTTCCCACTGACCACCAATGTAAGGAGCATTCTTCCCACTGATCACCAATGTAAGGAACATTCTTCCCACTGACCACCAATGTAAGGAACATTCTTCCCACTGATCACCAACGTAAGGGGCATTCTTCCCACTGATCACCAATGTAAGGAACATTCTTCCCACTGACCACCAATGTAAGGAGCATTCTTCCCACTGACCAACAATGTAAGGAGCATTCTTCCCACTGATCACCAATGTAAGGGGCATTCTTCCCACTGACCACCAATGTAAGGAGCATTCTTCCCACTGATCACCAATGTAAGGGGCATTCTTCCCACTGACCACCAATGTAAGGCGAGGGTTGAGCAACTCATAATATACAGTGTGTGTAATGCATTACCTGCCATCTTGTCTGCTGATGGTATATCCCAGCAGAGGTGCGTTGACAAAACTGATATTCACGCCCACAAGCGGTGTTCCGTCTGATGTCATCACTTGACCACGGATGACACATGCATGTCTGCAAAAAGATGATAAATATTAATGTAAGAAAACGTAGTAAAAGGTAATCTGGAAAATAAACATCAGCCTTCCATTACCTGCCTATGGAACCTCCAGTATATCGCTGGGCCTTCAGGCATTATTTATACAGTATAAAGTCTTGTTCACTTGAGTGTTCATTACTCATGTTACCAGCTCCCATTGAGAGCTTCCAAAACTCCCAACTTCCAAGAGTTTACCAAGCTGGATCCACATTTGAGTATTGCTTCCCACTGGCCTCACATTCCACCAACCTTTTAGTGTCAACTCACCCCACCATGAGCTTGGAGCAGTGAATATCACTGGCACCATACCAATCACGGTAACAATCCAAGTATATTCTACTATATAGACACTATATTACCAAAAGTATTGGGGCGCCTGCCCTTACACGCACACAAACTTTGATGGCATCCAAGTTTTGGTTTGTTGGCTTTGATATTGAGTTGGCCCAGCCTTTGCAGTTATAACAGCTTCAACTCTTCTGGGAAGGCTGTCCGCAAGGTTTAGGAGTGTGTCTATGGAAATGTTTGACCATTCTTCCAGAAGTGCATTTATATGGTCAGGCCCTGATGTTAGAGAGAAGGCTCAGCTCGCAAACTGCACTACCAAAGGTGTTCTATCTGGTTGACATCAGGACTCTGTGCAGGCCAGTCAAGTTCTTCCACCCCAAACTCGCTCATCCATGTCTTTATGGACCTTGTTTTGTGCACTGGTCCAAATCATTTGGTGGAGGGGGGATTATGGTGTGCGGTTGTTTTTCAGGGGTTGGGCTTGGGCCCTTAATTCCAGTGAAGGAAACTCTTAAGGTATCAGCATACCAAGACAATTTGGACAATTTCACGCTCCCCACTCTGTGGGAACAGTTTGGGGATGACCCCTTCCTGTTCCAACACGACTGAGCACCAGTGCACAAAGCAATGTACATAAAGACATGGATGAGCGAGTTTGGGGTGGAGGAACTTGACTGGCCTGCACAGAGTCCTTATATCAACCTGATAGAACACCTTTGGGATGACTGCAAGCCAGGTCTTCTCATTCAACATCCGTACTTGACCTCCTGGAAGAATGGTCAAAAATTCCCATAGGCACACTCCTAAATCTTGTGGACAGCCTTCCCAGAAGAGTTGAAGCTGTTATAGCTGCAAAGGGTGGGCCAACTCAATATTGAACCCTACGGACTAAGACTGATAAAGGAAAAGGAATTGGCAGCACTCCAGGTTGAGTCAAAATCCAGATTTATTGACTGGACATCCAAATATGACAATCGTGACAAGGTAGACGCGTTTCACACACTGACTGTGTGCTTGATCATTATGTAATGTACAGTAATGATTAAGCACACAGTCAGTGTGTGAAACGCGTCTACCTTGTCACGATTGTCATATTTGGATGTCCAGTCAATAAATCTGGATTTTGACTCAACCTGGAGTGCTGCCAATTCCTTTTCCTTTATCAAGTTTTCACGGAGGCGAGCCGGGGCATGCGCCGGTGTGAGTCATCAGGCAATCACACCACCTTGAGCAGTGAGTTCTTGTCTTTTCAATTGGACTAAGACTGAGATGTCATTAAAGTTCATGTGCGTGTGAAGGCAGGTGTCACAATACTTTTGGTAAAATAGTGTGTGTATATATTATATATATATATATATATATATATATATATATATATATATATATATATATATAAATAAAAAAAAAAACACACCCCATAGACATTGGGATGCATTTACTAAAGGCAAATAGACTGCACAATCTGCAAGTGCAGTTGCTCCTGAGCTTAGTAAATGAAGAGAAGCTTTGTCTTTAGTAAATCTACCCCAAAATTATTGGATTTTCCATCAGTTATCTCCGTATAAGCAGCGTGTTATGTGCCAACTACATCTGCAAGTAATAATACCATGCATGGGTGACCAGAAATAGAGTTTATGAAAAATGTAATTGTTTGTACGCTACAGACCACCCTGTTTTCGTCTCTTCGCTATCTCCCTTACCTTATCCCGATCTGTGACAGGCTTTTATTTATTAACACGGCAAGGAATAATTCAGAATGTCATCTGGGACAGCTCAGAGAAGAAGTCTACCTGCCTCTCCCACAGGAAGGCCGAGCCTTGCATTATTTACAGCGCCTGTAAAGAAAGCTGCGGAGCACCATTCTCAGATCACTCTGATAAGAGGAGCCTCAGATGAGAACACATGAATACAAAACTCAGCAACAGCGCTGATAACCGAGTAGACATATGCCGGTTTTCGGTAATTCGATATATCGCGGTATTGTATAGCCACGGTATTGTTATTGTGGCATTTTTAAAATACCGAGTTTCTCTGCCCTGGGTCTGACTTGTGAATTGATACATTTCAGTGAGCTGGATGACTCATTCACTCACACAGCTAATGCCTATCAGCACTAAGTCTCCCAGTAACTATAAACAAAAATGATTACATTTGTATCTTTTCCTTCCCTCTGCCAGGGAGAAAGGAAGTTTAACCTCTTAAAGACTGGATCTTTTTCTGACATTTGTTGCTTGCAAGTTAAAATCATTTTTTTTTGCTAGAAAAGTACTTAGAACCCCCAAACATTTTATATATTTTTTTAGCAGAGACCCTACAGAAAAAAATGGCGATTGTTGTAATATTTTATGTAACACTGTAATTGCGCAGCAGTCTTTCAAACGCAATTAATAGACTTTAATGAATGAATAAAAAAAAAAAAAACGTAACAGTAAAGTTATCCCAATTTTTTTTTTTGTTACACAGAGGATCTTTATTCCAAGCTAAAAAAATCATGATTCTCATTTTGGCCAGAACCGTGCAGCTCTAATATATATATATATATATATATATATATATATATATATATATATATATATATATATATATATATATATATATACACACACACACACGCATAGCAGCCCACATTACATTATTATATAGCCATCAAGCAGTGTCTGGCCTACCTGGTGATGACTGGTCCTGGCGCTCTGATCCGATGGCCTGGTCTTTAAAGGGGCAAATCCTTGCGGTCCAGAAGTGGTTAAACCTGCAGGAGGACCGGTGTTTTTATCTATTAATGACTTTACTATTGCTTTAGGCCTGGTTCACATGTATGCGGGTTGGGGGCCCACATTTGCACAGGCATAGCAGCCCATTGATGTGAATGGGCTTGGGCTGCTATGCCTGCGTTTTCAGCTGAAAAAAGGTGCATGCAGAATTTAAAAAAATGCAGTGGCCATGAAATCCATCCTTCTTTTGCACCATGCGACTTACCTGCAGTTGCTGCACACGCAAACTGTTTTTAAAGGCCGTGCCCACGTATACAAAAAATGCAGAAAGCTTGCCAGAGCAGTAACTGCAGGTTAGTCGCATGGTGCAAAAGTAGGATGGATTTCAAGGCCACTGAATTTTAAAAAAATGCTGCATGCACCTTTTTTCTGCGGAAAATGAGGGCATAGCAGCCCGTTCAAATCAATGGATTGCTATGCCTGTGCAAATGTGGGCCGCCAACCCGCATACATGTGAACCGCCAACCCGCATACATGTGAACCACCAACCCGCATACATGTGAACCAGGCCTAAAGCAATAGTAAAGTAATTTATAAACAACACCTCCTTCAGGTTTAACCACTTCTTGACCACAAGGATTTGCCCTCTTAATGACCAGGCCATCGGATCGGAGCCGAGCGCCAGGACCAGTTATCACCAGTTAGGCCAGACACTGCTTGATGACCTATTTTAGGCCTGGTTCACAGAGTCTGTACTGACTGACTATATAATAATGTGCATAAGTGAACCAAAGCCCCTAAATTCAGCAATGAAATTGAAGTGAGGTGGAAATTTAATAATTTAAATTTAATAATAGAATACCGTGATAATACCGTATACCGTGGCAAAACCTTAATCAATTAATCGCAGCATGAAAATCTGATACCGTCACAAGCCTATAACCGAGCTTCAAATCCGACGCATAAAAGTCTATCCTTCGCAGCAGCAGAGGCGTCACCATAGAGGGGAGAGACATTTTGTTGTCAGAGCCAATATTCGGCCCCAGGAAGAGGTGACATGTCTGCGGCAAAAGGCGCGTCTTCATATCCAAGGGTCAACGTGCCTTTAATAAGCAATTCTCGCTCATACATTTGCTACTTACAGAATGAGCGATGACTTGTGGGACCTCCGAGAGGGCAAGCTTCTGTTCCTGGACCCCCAGACAATAAAATGACCTTGCTAGGGGGGGGGGGGGGGTGATGACCCTGACAGCATGCTAACAGGGATTGTAATAATTTAGTCACCCGTACCCTTCCAAGAATTCTTTGCAATGAAAGAAAAAGATTAATCTAAAAGGAAGCTTTAGATCACCTAGACCTCCCAGAGTTCCAGCATAAAGTAGATATAAACCCTCAGTGATGACATTTAGTATGCTAAAGCACTGTGTATCACAAACCAGCGCAATTTTGCAAATAAAGTATTTGTTTTTATCAGTTGTTGTACCTCAGTGCTGCTGAACCCCTACAACAGGGGCATCAAACTAAATTTGATTGCGGGCCGCATCAGCATTATGGTTGCCCTCAAAGGGCTGATTGATTATATCTGTAAGATTAGATGTCCAGAGGACCCCCATGTCCCCTTATACCCTTACATCAGATGTCAAGAGCCCCCCCCCCATCAGAAGTCAAGAGTCACCCACCCTTCTTTACATCACAATGCACCCCCTAACCTTGTGCTACTGCCAGGAAGAAGATGTGGGTGGATCTCGGAAGAAGTGCCGGGTCTGGAGAGTCAGAGGAGGGCTGAAGTCAGCTTCCAGAGTCTGCTGAATCCTGATACCAGTGGAGGCAGAGGTAAGGTGGTGTTGCGGCTGCACAGAGAGGTGCAGGATCTGTAGGAGGAGTTCTGCCCTCCTCTCTGCTGCTGACTGCTGAGAAGGAAGGGGGGGGGTGTGGGCAAAGACCAGGCTTTCTGCAGCTGCACAGAGGAGTGCAGGATCTGGCAAAGGAGTTCTGTTCTCTCTCCTGCCAACTACTGAGACAAGGTGGGGGCAGAGAGAAAGGGGGTGCTGCAGCTGCAGGAGAGGTGTGAGGGCCATATGAAATGGCCTGGGGATGACCGCATTTGGCCTGCGGGCCTTGTGGTTGACACCTGTTTCCTACAACTTCTATACAGCCATTTTCTTCCTATATGCACTCCAGTGACGCCTGCATGAAATAATAATGGCTGGTAATATGGATTGAATCTCGATCCATGGATGAGTAACATAAAAATGGATGAAACTGGAGAGGTAAGGCTATACCCTATTGGCTCCTAAAAACAAAAGTGTATAGGTAAAAGGTCCAAAAACAATTAGTCCATAAAGTCCAGTAGATGCAAAATCAGTAGATGGGTAGTAGGCAGCACCCCATAGAGCAAAGTTGTGACTCTGTAAGGATACAAAAGGGAACACACATGGGCGCCAGACTAAGTGCAGCATGAGAAAAGCAATTCAAATCTGTAAAGAAAAGCGCACGCAACCTCGGGCAATAACGCTTTAATAAAGGACAATAAAACAGTACATTGGAATTGCACTCACACTTTTCCTTTAAGACAATCGCTTTACAGCATTCCAACAGGAGCTACTCGCTCCTCCCGTCCCTCCAGATGGTGACTCTGCGGTCTCCTCATCCGCGGCTGCCACCGCTGTATCCCCGCTCTCCTTCACTTCCTGTGTTGCCTGGTCACCGGATGCCGGTTCTAGTGCGCCTGCACACTATACCGACGTGATCTACGGCGCTTCAGGAGAGCCTCAGCCAAAGCCGGAGCCACAAGTTGTACGGAGCTGCGAGGTGGGGGATTCAAGACACGGGTGCACTGCCTCTGCTGTTACTACGGACAACGCGTTTCGGAGGCTGAGCCTCCTTCCTCAGGTCCCACCTTGCTTCCTGCTAACGCCCCTCCCTATATACCCGGGATACCCATGAGAAAAGCAAGCAGGCATATCTGATAATCCAGGGCAAGGTGTTAGAGGTGTCAAGGTCATCTCTGTCATCCAGTGGGTACACCAGGCAGTAGGAGCATGTTATATAGCAGAAAGTGAAAAATATTGTTTTATTTATTTTTTTTCAGAGGTGATCAAATACCACCAAAAGAAAACTCTATTTGTGGGGAAAAAAAAGGACATCAAATGTATTTAGGTACAGCGTCGCACGACCGCGCAATTGTCAGTTAAAGTAACGCAGCGCTGAATCGCAACAAAATGGCCTGGTCATTAAGGGGGGAAATCTTCCGGTCCAGAAGTGGTTAATCTATGGCTTACCATAGAAGTCAGCAAACTTGATTGACTAAAGGCAAATAGACTGTGCACTTTGCAAGTGCAGTTGCACTCAGCATGCAAAGTAGCTCAACAGTGTTCTGGGGCTCAGAGAAATCAGAGTAAGCAATTTCAATACGGGAGAGGATCCTGTACAAATGTGTAAGACTGAAGGGAAGGCCGGAGTCCAGTTTGAACAGAATTCTGCCGCTGGTATTATTTAAGGACCTTAAAACTGTGTTTTGCACTCAGTAGGCATTCCTCTTGCTTCAGTTGATATACTGTTAGATAGAACACTGCTTAAGTACATAAAGGTCTCTCGTCATATACTATATCCGCAAACCAAGGGGCATAAACTAGATTCATTTTGTCCAATGCGCAGACTTTCCTAGCTGGGTAAAAAAAAAAAAAAAAATTAAACAGCCTACAACATAAAACTGCCTTCCGACTTCATATTCGGAATGGTGAGGACATGAAAAACGGAGTTTTATTGCTGCACTTGTTATGCTCTCATTTTATTTATAAAAAGAAAAGTACATTTCGCCCTCAGGTTAAAATAGAATATATTATTGTAGTGGAGCCATTTACCTCCTGCCACTGTTTTCTGCCGCTCGCTTCGTGCGGCGGATTTAGCAAAACAAAGCATGAAAAAAGCTGCACCCCCTCGACAAATGGCGATATTTTTATACATGCACAAAAACCAATATGTTTTATTTATTTTTTAGCTGCTCCCTGACCAGCGGATAATCCCAATTATTCCATTTTCACATCAGGGGCTGATTCCGATTAAATGGAATACGCTGGAAATCTCGCTGAGCGGGAGGCGGTCATAAGTAGGACACCGGTTGTAAAATAAAATAATAAAAAGAAAAGAAAAGTCCTTTTCTTTTCTTACTTTGTTTAACAGCTTAAGGGAACTTGTTTGTTCATTTGGAAGGAAAATAACCACCAAGGGCATACATTTCTTTAGCTCAGAGGTGTGTGCGCTACATTGAAGGGCTTCTCTTGTTCATCTGTAGATGTATCCGACTTCTTTTGATAACTGTAGAGTATCCGGAACCATTCACATCAATTCCAGATCCTGAAGGAACTTAGAATCTAAGGCCTGTGCCACACTTGTTGGTATGCTGGCCGAGCAAAAAAGGTATTGCTGGGTGGGTAATAAAAGGGGTCCCTGGCAGGTCCAAAAAAGGGGTCACTGGGCAGCCAAAAAAGAGGTTGCTGGGCGGCTGAAAAAGGGGGCACTAGCCGGACAAGGCAAGTGTCACTGGCCAGACAAGGCAAGTGTCACTGGCCAGACAAGGCAAGTGTCACTGGCCAGACAAGGCAAGTGTCACTGGCCAGACAAGGCAAGTGTCACTGGCCAGACAAGGCAAGTGTCACTGGCCAGACAAGGTAAGTGCCACTGGCAAAACAAGGTAGGTGCCACTGGCAAAACAAGGTAGGTGCCACTGGCCAGACAAGGTAGGTGCCACTGACCAGACAAGGTAGGTGCCACTGACCAGACAAGGTAAGTGCCACTGGCCAGACAAGGAAGGTGCCACTGGCCGGACAAGGAAGGTGCCACTGGCAGGACATGGAAGGTGCCACTGGCCGGACAAGGAAGGTGCCACTGGCCGGACAAGGAAGGTGCCACTGGCCGGACATGGAAGGTGCCACTGGCCGGACATGGAAGGTGCCACTGGCCGGACATGGAAGGTGCCACTGGCCGGACTAGGAAGGTGCCACTGGCCAGACTAGGAAGGTGCCAATGGCCGGACTAGGAAGGTGCCACTGGCAGGACATGGAAGGTGCCACTGGCCGGACAAGGAAGGTGCCACTGGCCGGACAAGGAAGGTGCCACTGGCCGGACTAGGAAGGTGCCACTGGCCAGACTAGGAAGGTGCCAATGGCCGGACAAGGAAGGTGCCACTGGCAGGACATGGAAGGTGCCACTGGCCGGACAAGGAAGGTGCCTCTGGCCGGACAAGGAAGGTGCCACTGGCCGGACAAGGAAGGTGCCACTGGCCGGACATGGAAGGTGCCACTGGCCGGACATGGAAGGTGCCACTGGCCGGACATGGAAGGTGCCAATGGCCGGACTAGGAAGGTGCCAATGGCCGGACTAGGAAGGTGCCACTGGCCGGACAAGGAAGGTGCCATTGGCCGGACAAGGAAGGTGCCACTGGCCGGACAAGGAAGGTGCCACTGGCCGGACAAGGAAGGTGCCATTGGCCGAACAAGGAAGGTGCCACTGGCTGGACTAGGAAGGTGCCACTGGCCGGACAAGGAAGGTGCCATTGGCCGGACAAAGATGATGCCACTGGCTGGACAAAGATGATGCCACTGGCTGGACAAAGAAGGTGCCACTTGGCTGGAAAAAGAAGGTGCCAGTGGCACCTTTCCTGTCCAGCCAGATGGACTTGTCTTTTTTAAACCCGACTATGTAACTATGTTGCTGGCCAGATAAGGAAGGTGTCCCTGGCAAGCTGTGCATATTACATCCGATGTGTTTCCTAGGGAGAAAATCAGAAATAATTCTCACGGAGGGCATGCATGCAGCCTGTGGTCAGTGGGACTCTGAGGGACAGTGCTGTGTAAATGAGAGCAGTTATAAGTATCGCTGACAATCAATAGCTGCTGGTTGGTCGCAACCGGATACTGTGGAGATCGCACGCACCTTCAGAATTGCCATCTCTCCTTCTGCAAACTACACAAAGCAGGAAATCTAACTGTGAGCTATTACAATACAGCCAATAACTTATAATACACACAACAAACAATAAATACAGTCAATACATTAAAAATGGCATAGAGGGCATACTTGGGGAATAAGAACTAGTGTAAAAATTGACTCAAACAAAATGGACATCTTTAGGGTGGCGTAAAGATTGTTTTAGAAGTAGCTGTGACCACATATATGGTAAGGAAGTCAAAGCATAACGTCCATCCAACGCCAATGACCGAGCCAAGAACTGCGGGCACAGAGAACACAAGGCAGGCCTGCAAATGCGTCAGCTGTCACTGGTTTCCAGGGACCCATCGGGTTTTATCATCCTAAACAATGTTTCTGCAAGCGAGAAGGACGAAAAGTTATTTTGGAACTCAAACTTTCAAAGACTATTTTTACTCAATGGCACAGCTCGGTGTTAAAAAGCCAATCGAAAAGTAATTGTTGTTTTCTTAGAAATGTTTTACGGATAAGAGAAAAAAAATAAGAATTCTAAAACAAGAAAAGGCGAGGGAGAGATTATCCCTAAACGCACTTAGCGCAGCGCAGCGCCATGGTAAAAATTGTGCAATAATGGGGTTGGCATGGAGAGAGAAATGGCATATTCTCCACGTCGCTTGGCCTCGTTTGGGATACGAACGCTGAAAGCTTGCAGGGCCAGATCCATTTACTCGGTTTGAAAACAGATTTATTTCAAGCTGTTCTTTCACTGAATGCATTTACACAGGTTTTCAAAAGCCATCGCCGCCGGAGAGACATGGCTGCCTAATACCAGTTTGCATCAGCATCGAGTATGACTACCAAGTCTTCAACTCAATTCCCAGATGGAAAGTTTGACAAGGGGGGTAATTAAGTCAAATTACTACACAGGATTTTTTACTTTTGTTTTTTTTTTTCTCTTTTAGCAGTAAAACTAACTTTCAGCTAGCAAGCGAAACTCCATTTTTGTTGCGGAAAACTATCCTTTTATAGATACTCTAAGGATTTGTCAGACAATGTGGCCCATTTATAGTATCTCACAAAAGTGAGTACACCCCTCACATTTTTGAAAATATTTTATTCTATCTTTTCATGTGACAACACTGAAGAAATGACACTTTGTTACAATGTAAAGTAGTGAGTGTACAGCTTGTATAACAGTGTAAATTTGCTGTCCCCTCAAAATAACTCAACACACAGCCATTAATGTCTAAACCGCTGGCAACAAAAGTGAGTACACCTCTAAATGAAAATGTCCAAATTGGGCCCAATTAGCCATTTTCCCCTCCCCGGTGTCATGTGACTCGTTAGTTTTACAAGGTCTCAGGTGTGAATGGGGAGCAGGTGTGTTAAATTTGGTG
Source organism: Pelophylax lessonae (assembly GCF_965119305.1). NCBI lineage: Eukaryota > Metazoa > Chordata > Amphibia > Anura > Ranidae > Pelophylax > Pelophylax lessonae. Next base: position 714,142,547 of record NC_138769.1, on the reverse strand, counting down.
TTATTGCTCTCACTCTCTCATACTGGTCTCTGGAAGTTCAACATGGCACCTCATGGCAAAGAACTCTCTGAGAATCTGAAAAAAAGAACTGTTACTCTACATAAAGATGGCCTAGGCTATAAGAAGATTGCCAAGACCCTGAAACTGAGCTGCAGCACGGTGGCCAAGACCATACAGCGGTTTAACAGGACAGGAACCACTGGTTGACCAAAGAAGTTGAATGCACGTGCTCAGCGTCATATCCAGAGGTTGTCTTTGGGAAACAGACGTATGAGTGCTGCCATCATTGCTGCAGAGGTTGAAGGGGTGGGGGGTCAGCCTGTCAGTGCTCAGACCATACGCCGCACACTGCATCAAATTGGTCTGCATGGCTGCCATCTCAGAAGGAAGCCTCTTCTAAAGATGATGCACAAGAAAGCCTGCAAACAGTTTGCTGAAGACAAGCAGACTAAGGACATGGATTACTGGAACCATGTCCTGTGGTCTGGTGAGACCAAGATAAACTTATTTGGTTCAGATGGTGTCAAGCGTGTGTGGTGGCAACCAGCTGAGGAGTACAAAGACAAGTGTGTCTTGCCTACAGTCAAGCATGGTGGTGGGAGTGTCATTGTCTGGGGCTGCATGAGTGCTGCCGACACTGGGGAGCTACAGTTCATTGAGGGAACCATGAATGCCAACATGTACTGTGACATACTGAAGCAGAGCATGATCCCCTCCCTTCGGAGACTGAGCCGCAGGTCAGTATTCCAGCATGATAACCACCCCAAACACATCTCCAAGATGACCACTGCCTTGCTAAAGAAGCTGAGGGTAAAGGTGATGGACTGGCCAAGCATATCTCCAGACCTAAACCCTATTGAGCATCTGTGGGGAATCCTCAAATGGAAGGTGGAGGAGCGCAAGGTCTCTAACATCCACCAGCTCTTCATGGATGTCGTCATGGAGGAGTGGAAGAGAACTCCAGTGGCAACCTGTGAAGCTCTGGTGAACTCCATGCCCAAGAGGGTTAAGGCAGTGCTGGAAAACAATGGCGGCCACACAAAATATTTACACTTTGGGCCCAATTTGGACATTTTGACTTAGGGGTGTACTCACTTTTGTCGACTGCGGTTTAGACATTAATGGCTGTGTGTTGAGTTATTTTGAGGGGACAGCAAATTTACACTGTTATACAAGCTGTACACTCACTACTTTACATTGTAGCAATGTGTCATTTCTTCAGTGTTGTCACATGAAAAGATAGAAAAACATATTTACAAAAATAAGAGGGGTGTATTTACTTTTGTGAGATACTGTATAATGTAGGGGCGAATATCATTATATCTGTAATGCTCTGTCCTAGCAAGTCTTTATGCACATGGCCATATGCGATTTATGCAGGATCTTGCTTGAAGCATGTAAAATGCAAAGCCTACACGTCTGAGAAGGTTCCGACTTTCTGGGTCATGGGATATCTAGAAGTAATTAGCCACATTCACCTGGACTTGTTCTGTAATGTTGTAGAGGTTTCATGGCTCTGCCAAGTTTTAATGAGTATTCGGAAAATACCAAGCATTGGATTATGTAACTAGAACACAGGGATTCCTCCACTTTCACACCTCCAATTATGTTCTTCTACAATCCACATACACATCCTCTATAGTGATTGGATTAGGGTGTCAGTGCCACCTGTGTTGATCGAAATGCTGGGGTATGTTACTATAGCGGTCACTGACACCATTGCTGGGGGTTATTATTACATTCACTGACATCAATGCTGAGGCTATTACTGCATTCACTGACACCAATGCTGGGGGTTATTATTGCATTCAATGACACCAATGCTGGGGTTATTATTGCATTCACTGACACCAATGCTGGGGTTATTATTGCATTCCCTGACACCAATGCAGAGGGTTATTACTGCAATTACTGACACCAATGCTGGGGGTTATTATTGCATTCATTGACACCAATGCCGGGGGTTATTATTGGATTCACTGACACCATAGTTGGGGGCTATGATTGCAGTTACTGACACCAATACTGGGGTTATTATTGCATTCATTGACACCAATGCTGGGATTATTATTGCATTCACTGACACCAATGCTGGGGTTATTATTGCATTCACTGACACCAATGCTGGGGGTTATTATTGTAATCACTGACACCAATACTGGGGGTTATTATTGTAATCACTGAGACCAATGCTGGGGTTATTATTGCATTCACTGACACCAATGCTGGGGGTTATTATTGTAATCACTGACACCAATGCTGGGGGTTATCATTGCATTCACTGACACCAATGCTGGGGTTATTATTGTAATCACTGACACCAATGCTGGGGGTTATTATTGTAATCACTGAGACCAATGCTGGGGGTTATTATTGTAATCACTGAGACCAATGCTGGGGTTATTATTGTAATCACTGACGCCAATACTGGGGGTTATTATTGTAATCACTGACACCAATGCTGGGGTTATTATTGTAATCACTGACGCCAATACTGGGGGTTATTATTGTAATCACTGAGACCAATGCTGGGGGTTATTATTGTAATCACTGACGCCAATACTGGGGGTTATTATTGTAATCACTGACACCAATGCTGGGGTTATTATTGTAATCACTGACACCAATACTGGGGGTTATTATTGTAATCACTGACACCAATGCTGGGGTTATTATTGTAATCACTGAGACCAATACTGGGGGTTATTATTGTAATCACTGACACCAATGCTGGGGTTATTATTGTAATCACTGAGACCAATGCTGGGGTTATTATTGTAATCACTGAGACCAATGCTGGGGGTTATTATTGTAATCACTGACACCAATACTGGGGTTATTATTGTAATCACTGACCCCCTGCGGTCACTAACACTTATACTGGGTGTCATCATTGCATCCACTGACACCACTGATGACTCCAGCATAATCTTCAGCGTTCATTGTGGTAAAATGAAGCAGGACAGCCATTTTGGGTGTTGGGAGTGTGTTATAGAGCTTTGATTTTAAGATATTGTGCAGCTCACTTCGCAGGCCCACACTTAATGCCCTCTATTATTTTAATGACCAACACTGATTTAGATTAAATTAAACTGGGTGAATTTTCTGATTTTAGCACAGCTGCAGCTCTTGCTGTATAGGATTAGTAGCACAGTGCCTGCTTGGAATTCCTCCTAAAGGGTCAGCTAGAATTGGGCTGGTTAATGCCCTGAGTGTTCTCCAAGCAGGGATCACATATGGATGGACACCTTTACGCCATCTACATTCTGTGTCCGGTACTGCAGTCCGCACGCTTGAAAACCTGGAGCGAGGAGGCGGAACTCATTTGAATCAATTAATGTTTGCCAACTGCCCGAAATAGTTCATAAATATTCAGCCAGCCTAATTACAAAACAATAACACGCCGGAGCGGACTTCACACGGCAAACGGCGAGCCAGGGTAAACACCGATGCAATCCCATTACAATCCTCGGTGTTTGCGAATAAATATTAGCTGTGGTGATGATGAAGCACCAATAAGCGCGGCGCTTTACGAGGCCCATGTGACCAACTTCCCACCAAAGCAATTTACTTTATTCCATACAAGACTTCAAACACCCACAACATGTGTATGGGAGGGGGGGGGGGGGGGCAGAACATACCACCTAACTTCATTAAAGAGGACCTGTCAGTGCTTTGGAGAAGACGTAATTCTGCATTTGGGGGGGGAGGAGGAATCTGGTCAAGGGTCTTTATATGTCAAAGGGCAACTCTAGCCAAGGGGATCAATACATAAAATAAATGTTTAGTTTGCAGCCAAATGAAGAGCTTAACCACTTAAGGACTGGAAGGATTTACCCCCCTTAATGACCGGGCCATTTTCTGCGATTTAACTGACAATTTGCGCGGTTGTGCGACGCTGTACCCAAATACAATTGATGTCCTCCCCCCCCCCCCCCCCCACAAATAGAGCTTTTTTTTGTGGTATTTGATCACCTCTGTGATTTTTATTTTTTGCGCTAGAATTAAAAAAAAAAGCGACAATTCTGAAAAAAAAACAAAAAAACAAAACAATATTTTTCACATTCTGCTATATAACATTCCCAATAAAATAAAAATGTAAAAATCTAATTTTTTATAATTTTAGTCCAATTTATATTCTGTTACATATTTAAAAAAAAAAAAATCCAAACGAGCAACGCTATACCCAAATACAATTGATTAAAAAAGAGCGACAATTCTGAAAAAAAAAAAAATAAAAAAAAAAACAATATTTTTCACACTCTGCTATATAAAATTTCCAATAAAATAAAAATGTAAAAATCTAATTTTTTAGCATTTTAGTCCAATTTATATTCTGTTACATATTTTTGGTAAAAAAAAATCCCAATTAGCGACGCTGTACCCAAATACAATGGATGTCCTTTTTTTGTTCCCCACAAATAGCGCTTTATTTTGGTGGTATTTGATCACCTCTGTGATTTTTACTTTTTGCGCTATAATTTAAAAAAAGAGCGACAATTCTGGAAAAAAAAATAAAATAATATTTTTCACATTCTGCTATATAACATTCCCAATAAAATAAAAATGTAAAAATCTAATTTTTTATCATTTTAGTCCAATTTATATTCTGCTAGTAAAAAAAAATCCCAATAAGTGATGCTGTACCCAAATGCAATTGATGTCCTTTTTTTCCCACAAACAGAGCTTTCTTTTGGTGGCATTTGATCACCTGTGCAATTTTTCTTTTTTTGCGCTATAAACAAAAAAAAAAAGCGACAATTCTAGAAAAAAAAAAAACAATATTTTTCACATTCTGCTATATAACATTACCAAAAAGTAAAAAAAAAATTAAAAATCAATTTTTTTTTAACATTTTAGGCCAATTTGTTTTCTGCTACATATTTTTGGTAAAAAATAAAATCCCAATAAGCAACGCTGTACCCAAATACAATTGATGTCCTTTGTTTTCCCCACCACAAATAAGAGCTTTTTTTGGTGGTATTTGATCACCTCTGTGATTTTTATTTTTTGCGTTAGAATTAAAAAAAGAGCGACAATTCTGAAAAAAAAAAAAAAAAAAAAAAAACAATATTTTTCACATTCTGCTATGTAACATTCCCAATAAAATAAAAATGTAAAAATCTAATTTTTTATCATTTTAGTCCAATTTATATTCTGCTAGTAAAAAAAATCCCCATAAATAACGCTGTACCCAAATGCAATTGATGTCATTTTTTTCCCACAAACAGAGCTTTCTTTTAGTGGTATTTGATCACCTGTGCAATTTTTATTTTTTGCACTATAAACAAAAAAAAAAAAAAAAAAAAGCGACAATTCTGAGAAAAAAAAAACAATATTTTTCCCATTCTGCTATATAACATTACCAAAAAGTAAAAAAAAAATTAAAAATCAATTTTTTTAACATTTTAGGCCAATTTGTTTTCTGCTACATATTTGTGGTAAAAATTAGGGTATATATTGTTTTTTTATTTTTTTTTTTAAATTCATTTAAGTCTATTTTTTCCCCCAAAAATTGCGTGTGCAAATACAGTGCAACATAAAAAATTGCAAAGATCGCGTAATTGCAACGATTACATATTAGGTATCCATTTACACGGCGTAACATCATCTTTCTTATTATACAAAAAAAAAAATTAGGGTATATATTGTTTTTTTTTAGTTCATTAAAGTCTATTTTTCCCCCCAAAAATTGCATGTTCAAATACAGTGCAACATAAAAAATTACAACAATCGCGTAATTGCAACGATTACATGTTAGGCATCCTTTTACTCGGCGTAACATCATCTTTCTCATTTTACAAAAAAAATAAAAAATTAGGGTATATATTGATTTTTTTTAAATTCATATAAGTGTGCAAATACAGTGCAACATAAAAAATTGCAACGATCGCGTAATTGCAACGATTACATGTTAGGTATCCATTTACTCGGCGTAACATCATCTTTCTCATTATACAAAAAAAAAATAAAAAATTAGGGTATATATTGTTTTTTTTTTAGTTCATTAAAGTCTATTTTTTCCCCCAAAAATTGCGTGTGCAAATACAGTGCAACATAAAAAATTGCAACGATTACGTAATTGCAACGATTACATGTTAGGTATCCATTTACTCGGTGTAACATCATCTTTCTCATTATAAAAAAAAAATAAAAAAATTAGGGTATATATTATTTTTTTTTTAAATTCATTTAAGTGTATTTTTTCCCCAAAGAATTGCATGTGCAAATACAGTGCAGCAAAAATTGCAATGATCACGTAATTGCAACGATTACATGTTAGGTATCCATTTACTCGGCGTAACATCATCTTTCTCATTATAAAAAAAAAAAAAAAAAGGGTATATATTTTTTTTTTTTTTTTTTTTTATTTTTTTTTTTATTTTTATTTATTAAAGTGTATTTTTTCCCCAAAAAATTGTGTGTGCAAATACAGTGCAACATAAAAAATTGCAATAATCGACATTTTATTCCCCTAGGTTTTCTGCTAAAAAAAAAAAATAAATAAATAAAAATAAATTTTCTAGCAAAAAAATACTGAAAATATGAAAAATATTTAAGATTGTAAACAGAAAGTGCCAGAAAAAGCCTGGTCTCTGCTGTAATAATTCAGGCGCCATTTGGGAGAATATTTGTAGCTTTAAGATACGTCTGGTAAAGTGTCCCTTTAAAAAGGGCGAGTTAAAAAAAAAAAAAAAACCTATATTGGTAGAATGAAAACAGGTCAGACGGAAGGTAAGCGGACATCATAAGGACATCTGGGAGATAAGAGCTGGAGATGTATCTGTGTGCACCTCGCGGTGGGTTTAATATTTCAGTCTCGGGTTGTCGGAGATCACGGATGGCTGATAAAACCGTCAGGATTTATTTCATAGCCGCATATAAATCTCCTGACCTGATACAGCCCGCCAGGAAACCCCATCCCTGGGGGACGATTAACTCAGCCAATAAATGCTGCCTTTCCCCACTCGTCCAGCAGCGAGGGGGTTAAATGTGCCCAAATTGTCAGCATTGTGAAAAGTACAGGAGATTGACAGCCGGCGCCTGCACAGCGGCTATGACAGCCGGGTGACCATACACTATGTTACCAAAAGTATTGGGACGCCTGCCTTTACACACACATGACCTTTAATGGCATCCCAGTCTTAGTCTGTAGGGTTCAATATTGAGTTGGCTCACCCTTTGCAGCTATAACAGCTTCAACTCTTCTAGGAAGGCTGTCCACAAGGTTTAGGAGTGTGTCTATGGGAATGTTTGACCATTCTTCCAGAAGCGCATTTGTGAGGTCAGGCACTGATGTTAGAGAGAAGGCCTGGCTCGCAGTCTCCGCTCTAATTCATCCCAAAGGTGTTCTATCGGGTTGAGGTCAGGACTCTGTGCAGGCCAGTCAAGTTCCTCCACCCCAAACTCGCTCATCCATGTCTTGCAAGAGGCAAGCTGAGAACTGCATAACCTGGCCACCAGGGGGCATCATCTTACTCAAGATTCTCAATGTGCCATGTACAAGACTTGCCATGTCCACAGGAGGAGGCGTCATGCTGAGAAGTACATAAACCCTGCCACTGGGGCGCATCATCTGACTCAAGATTCTCACTGTGCCATGTATAAGACCTTCCATGTCCACAGGAGGAGGGGTCATGCTGAGAAGTGCATAAACCCTGCCACCAGGGGGCATCAACTTACTCAAGATTCTCACTGTTCCATGTACAAGACTTGCCATGTCCACAGGAGGAGGGGTCATGCTGAGAAGTGCATAAACCCTGCCACCAGGGGGCATCATCTATCTTACTCAAGATGCTCACTGTGCTATGTATAAGACCTTCCATGTCCACAGGAGGAGGGGTCATGTTGAGTAGTGCATAAACCCTGCCACCAGGGGGCATCATCTGACTCAAGATTCTCACTGTGCCATGTATAAGACCTTCCATGTCCACAGGAGGAGGGGTCATGCTGAGAAGTGCATAAACCCTGCCACCAGGGGGCATCATCTTATTCAAGATTCTCACTGTGCCATGTATAAGACCTTCCATGTCCACAGGAGGAGGGGTCATGCTGAGAAGTGCATAAACCCTGCCACCAGGGGGCATCATCTTATTCAAGATTCTCACTGTGCCATGTATAAGACCTTCCATGTCCACAGGAGGAGGGGTCATGCTGAGAAGTGCATAAACCCTGCCACCAGGGGGCATCATCTGACTCAAGATTCTCACTGTGCCATGTACAAGACTTGCCATGTCCACAGGAGGAGGGGTCATGCTGAGAAGTGCATAAACCCTGCCACCAGGGGGCATCATCTTACCCAAGATTCTCACTGTGCCATGTATAAGACCTTCCATGTCCACAGAAGCAAGAGGCAAGCCAAGAACTTCGTTATCTAGCCACCAGAGGGCATCATCTTACTCAAGATTCTCACTGTGCCATGTAAAAGACGTGGAATGTCCACAGGAACAGGAGGCCAGCTAAGAAGTGCATAAATCCAGCCACCAGGGGGCGACATCTGACTTAAGATTCTCTTGTGCTCTTTACAAAACATGCCATGTCCATAGGAGGAGGGGTCAACCTAAGAAATGCATAAACCCAGCCACCAGGGGGCATCAGACTCAGGATTCTCTTGCAGAATTGGCTCTGACCACACATAGAATTTTTATAGGCAGCCAGGCATAGAACTCACCCTCCTTCAAAAGGATTGTCCCCGGGAATGAAGTGAGTGCTGTCTCGGCCAACCAAGAACTTGATTCTGTGATAGAAGGACTGCAGGTTCTGCTGGGACACGGGTGCTTGTGTCTCTTGGATAATGTCCAGAGGGTCCGGGGAGCCCATGCACAGGGCGTTGGTATGACAGTTCTGTTGCAAGCAGCAGTCTGGATCCATGCAGTCTACTAATCCATCTGCAATATAAAAACAAAGATCGGGTCATTTACAGCTCAGTCTAATATTCACCCTTCATGGCATATTAATATCCTCCCAAGAGCCAGCCCACTGTTTGCATTGGAGAACAGAGCCTGGATGCTATGATGTCATCAGGAAGCTATGTACAGCTCTTTGTCGGCCCCTCCCACCAGCCATGATCTGCCTGCACTGCATAGAGAAGCATACAGAGCCAGTGATGTCACTGGGTCTAAAATAAGGTATATAATGAAAAGGATAAGGATTTATTTAAAAATGTCATTCAGTTGATAAGAGGGGAAGGGAGGAACTAGGAAAGGCAAAATATAAGCAGATTAATCAGTTTGTTAAACATACCATTGAAAGCGGTTATTCTGTATAATAAATGAAAAAAAAAATGTTGATCCTGCCAGAAATCCAGTGAGCTTATCATTTTCTGTGCACTCTACCTGTGAAATTGCAAACCATGTGTTCAATTTTGCCAACTACAGAACAACTCCCCTTAATGTTATGAAGATGTTTTGTAGTTCACGCCAAGATAGAGCACCCTGGGGTGACAACGCTGCCTTTCCATAGATACAATACAGTAAATGTTGTCAGCCTAAGACAGGGGTCTCCAAATTACAGCTCACATGTCACATCTAGTCCACTAAAATATTTATCCCAGACCTCAGCTAGGGCCAGTGGCACATCCTCAATGGGCACAGAATGGGGATTCAGGTCAGCAAAGGTCCCAAAGTCTCCAGTGCAGGTTTCCCCCTGCTGCACAGTCATCAACCCTGTCATTTTTGCTAGGACCGCTGATGTCCTAGCAACCAGTTTCGGACTTGTTTCAGCATTTCCAGCAGGATGGAACTTCCTCTGCCCAGCCCTGCTGTACCAGCTCCCGCCCTGCTGCACCAACTCCAGCCCTGCCGCACCAGCTCCCGCCCTGCCGAACCAGCTCCCTCCCTGCCGCACCAGCTCCAGCCCTGCCGCACCAGCTCCAGCCCTGCCGCACCAGCTCCAGCCCTGCCGCACCAGCTCCTGCCCTGCCGAAACCAGCTCCAGCCCTGCCGCACCAACTCCAGCCCTGCCGCACCAGCTCCCGCCCTGCCGAACCAGCTCCCTCCCTGCCGCACCAGCTCCAGCCCTGCCGCACCAGCTCCAGCCCTGCCGCACCAGCTCCAGCCCTGCCGCACCAGCTCCAGCCCTGCCGCACCAGCTCCAGCCCTGCCGCACCAGCTCCAGCCCTGCCGAAACCAGCTCCCGCCCTGCCGCACCAGCTCCAGCCCTGCCGCACCAGCTCCAGCCCTGCCGCACCAGCTCCAGCCCTGCCGCACCAGCTCCCGCCCTGCCGCACCAGCTCCCGCCCTGCCGCACCAGCTCCCGCCCTGCCGCACCAGCTCCCGCCCTGCCGCACCAGCTCCCGCCCTGCCGCACCAGCTCCCGCCCTGCCGCACCAGCTCCCGCCCTGCCGCACCAGCTCCCGCCCTGCCGCACCAGCTCCCGCCCTCCTGCACCAGCCATGCTGTAAGTCTGAAAGTGGTAACCAGGATTGTGATGTGGACACAGTTGTAAAGGGAAACTCTGAAGGGGACACTGTTGTAAAGGGGGACTCAGAATGGTGACCAGGATTGTAAGGAGGGACTATGATGTGGGTGTCCAATGTTAACTGGGAATCAGCTCCAGCCCTGCCGCACCAGCTCCAGCCCTGCCGCACCAGCTCCCGCCCTGCCGAAACCAGCTCCCGCCCTGCCGCACCAGCTCCCGCCCTGCCGCACCAGCTCCAGCCCTGCCGCACCAGCTCCAGCCCTGTCGCACCAGCTCCAGCCCTGCCGAAACCAGCTCCCGCCCTGCCGCACCAGCTCCCGCCCTGCCGCACCAGCTCCCGCCCTGCCGCACCAGCTCCAGCCCTGTCGCACCAGCTCCAGCCCTGCCGAAACCAGCTCCCGCCCTGCCGCACCAGCTCCCGCCCTGCCGCACCAGCTCCCGCCCTGCCGCACCAGCTCCCGCCCTGCCGCACCAGCTCCAGCCCTGCCGCACCAGCTCCCGCCCTGCCGCACCAGCTCCCGCCCTGCCGCACCAGCTCCAGCCCTGCCGCACCAGCTCCCGCCCTGCCGCACCAGCTCCAGCCCTGCCGCACCAGCTCCCGCCCTGCCGCACCAGCTCCCGCCCTGCCGCACCAGCTCCCGCCCTGCCGCACCAGCCATGCTGTAAGTCTGACAGTGGTAACCAGGATTGTGATGTGGACACAGTTGTAAAGGGAAACTCTGAAGGGGACACTGTTGTAAAGGGGGACTCAGAATGGTGACCAGGATTGTAAGAAGGGACTATGATGTGGGTGTCCAATGTAAACTGGGAATCTGATAGGGACCCAGATGCAAAAGGGGACTTTGATGACAACCCTGATGTAAGGAGAACTTGATGTAAGGTGTGACTCTGATGGAGATCCTGATTACTCTAATGTAAGGGGGATGTTGATAAGGACCATGATGTCAGGGGGACAATGATGGGGATTCTGATGTAAGAGGGACTCTGATGGGGACCCTGATGTAGGGGGTGAATCTGATGGGGACCCTGATGTAAGGAGAACACTGATGGGGACCCTGACAGGAACCTTTATGTAAGGTGAGACTCTGATGGAGACCCTGATTACTCTGAAGTAAAGGGATTACTCTTTTATAAGGGGGACATTGATAGGGACCCTGACATAAGGGGGAACCTAATGAGGACCCTGATGTCACGGGGACATTGATGGTAATTCTGATGTAAGGTGGGACTCTGATATAGACCCTGGCTACTCTGATGTAAAGGCAGACCCTGATAGGGACTCCACTTTAAAGTACAACTCTGATGGGAGCCCAGATGCAAAGGGGGACATTGATGGGAACCCTGATGCAAAGGGATACACTGATGGAGACCTGATTACTTTAATGTAAGGGGGAGATTAATGAGGATTCTACTGAAAGTAGGGACACGTGATGTAAGGGGTAAATCTGATGGGCACCCTGATGTAAGGGGTGAATCTGATGGGCACCCTGATGTAAGGGTTGATTCTGATGGGTGACCCTGCTGGAAGGGGTGAATCTGATGGGCACCCTGATGTATGGGTTGATTCTGATGGGTGACCCTGATGTAAGGGGTGAATCTGATGGGCACCCTGATGTAAGGGTTGATTCTGATGGGTGACCCTGCTGGAAGGGGTGAATCTGATGGGCACCCTGATGTATGGGTTGATTCTGATGGGTGATCCTGATGTAAGGGATGAATCTGATGGGCACCCTGATGTAAGGGTTGATTCTGATGGGTGACCCTGCTGGAAGGGGTGAATCTGATGGGATGGGCACCCTGATGGAAGGGGTGAATCTGATGGGCACCCTGATATAAGGCGTGAATCTGATGGGGGAACACTGATGTAAGGGGTGGTTCATTAATTTATAAAACTGATGTATTTTCAGCCCACAAATATTTGTAAAATTTCTGGTGTGGCCCTCGTAATAAAAGTTTGGAGACCTTTGCCCTAGGACATAAAGTATACTGGCAGAATCATCAAATAAAAAAGCCAAGCAGCCACATCTAATGAGTGGTAATCTGCAATATATTACATTTTCACTCTTGGGTTTACATTCACTTTAATTTGGCTATAAACATTGGGGCTGACTTGGTGTCCACAGTAAACTCAGAGACGGTCTGAAGATGCAGTCATCTGTAACCGCATAGAAAAACCCCGACCACATGGCTTCCTTTCCCTGGCAGATGGAATGTATGTGTATAAAGGGGTTGGGGGGGGGGGGGGGCGATCATCACAGTTTATCACAGGGAGGCTGAGAGCTCTGGAACCATTCAGATACACCGTCATATGTATGATGCTACAGGCGGGATGAAATTGCTTTCAAGGGCGTTTGGGAGAAGGATAAAAAGAAAGTCTTATCCTCCGATAATGTAAACTGGATAAACTTCCATTCAAGAAGGCCGACTCGCCGCTGGATGCAAATACCGCTAACCAATCAAAAATATCTGATGCAGGAGAACACTCGGCTAGGCACCTTTTAAAGAAGTTCATATTGAAAATGGATACAAAGCAGAAGGCTCATCATTTTAGGAAAACTAAAATCCATTCTGTGTTTCCTCGGTCTCCCCTGATGGGTATATTTATTTATTTTATTTATTTCAGGTACTTATATAGCGCTGTCAATTTTACGCAGCGCTTTACATATATATTGCACATTCACATCAGTCCCTGCCCTCAAGGAGCTTACAATCTAAGGTCCCTAACTCACATACATACACAGTAGGGCCAATTATTTTTATACAGGATCCAATTAACCTACCAGCATGTCTTTGGAGTGTGGGAGGAAACCGGAGTACCTGGAGGAAACCCACGCAGGCACAGGGAGAACATGCAAACTCCAGGCAGGTAGTGTTGTGGTTGGGATTCGAACCAGCGACCCTCTTACTTCTATTGCCATTTTATAGCTTATTTTAGGTCCAGTGACACCATCAATGAGTCGGTGAGGTTGAGGAGGAAAGGATAATGCTGGATGTTCTCTGTCTAGAAAATAAGGCAGGCTTGTCCTGCAGCTTCTAATGCACATTGTGAGATGATGACAGTGTGCAGTAAAATCAGAGTAAGCCATTTCATTACAGGAGAGGAGCCGGTACAACTGTGCAAGATTGAAGGGAAGGTTGGAGATCAGATTTCAACGTTTGCTCCTGTTTGAGGTTTAGGTAGGTAATACAGGGGTAGGTGTCTTCATGAGAACAGAACTCATCCATCCGATCTCTCCAACACTGGGGGCCCCTAGTGATGTGGTTTAAGGATTCTTACCTTTTCAAATACCTCTGATCTTATGCACAGGTAGAGGTAAGGATCTCAAATGTGACAAGAGGAAAGAATCTCATGCGAGAAGAGGAAAGAGTCTCATATGCAAGAAGTGGAAAGAATTGCATGTGAGAAGAGGAACGAGTCTCATATGTGACAAGAGGAAAGAATCTCCTACGTAAGTACAGCAAAGAATCTCATATGCGAGAAGAGGAAAGAGTCTTATATGCGAGAAGAGGAAAGAGTCTTATATGCGAGAAGAGGAAAGAATCTTATATGCGAGAAGAGGAAAGAATCTCATGCGAGAAGAGGAAAGAATCTCATGCGAGAAGAGGAAAGAATCTCATGCGAGAAGAGGAAAGAGTCTTATATGCGATAAGAGGAAAGAGTCTTATATGCGAGAAGAGGAAAGAATCTCATGCAAAAAGAGGAAAGAATCTCATGCGAGAAGAGGAAAGAGTCTTATATGCGAGAAGAGGAAAGAATCTTATATGTGACAAGAGGAAATAATCTTCTATGTTATTAGAGGAAAGAATCTCCACCGTAAGTAGAGGAAAGAATCTCATGCAAGAAGAGGAAAGAGTCTTATATGCGATAAGAGGAAAGAATCTCATATGTGACAAGAGGAACGAGTCTCATATGCGACAAAAGGAAAGAATCTCATACGCAAGTAGAGAAAAGAACCTCATACGTGAGTAGAGGAAAGAGTCATGTGCAAGAAGAGGAAAGAATCTCATATGTGAGAAGAGGAAAGAATCTCATGCGAGAAGAGGAAAGAGTCTTATATGCGATAAGAGGAAAGAATCTTATATGCGAGAAGAGGAAAGAATCTTATATGCGAGAAGAGGAAAGAATCTCATGCGAGAAGAGGAAAGAGTCTTATATGCGAGAAGAGGAAAGAGTCTCATATGTGACAAGAGGAAATAATCTTCTACGTGATTAGAGGAAAGAATCTCCACTGTAAGTAGAGGAAAGAATCTCATATGTCTCATATGTGAGAAGAGGAATGTATCTAATATGCGAGAAGAGGAAAGAGTCTTATATGCGAGAAGAGGAAAGAGTCTTATATGCGAGAAGAGGAAAGAATCTTATATGCGAGAAGAGGAAAGAATCTCATGCGAGAAGAGGAAAGAATCTCATGCGAGAAGAGGAAAGAGTCTTATATGCGATAAGAGGAAAGAGTCTTATATGCGAGAAGAGGAAAGAGTCTCATATGTGACAAGAGGAAATAATCTTCTACGTGATTAGAGGAAAGAATCTCCACTGTAAGTAGAGGAAAGAATCTCATATGTCTCATATGTGAGAAGAGGAATGTATCTAATATGCGAGAAGAGGAAAGAGTCTTATATGCGATAAGAGGAAAGAGTCTTATATGCGAGAAGAGGAAAGAATCTTATATGCGAGAAGAGGAAAGAGTCTTATATGCGAGAAGAGGAAAGAATCTTATATGCGAGAAGAGGAAAGAATCTTATATGCGAGAAGAGGAAAGAATCTTATATGCGAGAAGAGGAAAGAGTCTTATATGTGACAAGAGGAAATAATCTTCTACGTGATTAGAGGAAAGAATCTCCACTGTAAGTAGACGAAAGAATCTCATATGTCTCATATGTGAGAAGAGGAATGTATCTAATATGTGAGAAGAGGAACGAGTCTCATATGCGACAAGAGGAAAGAATCTCCTACGTAAGTAGAGGAAAGAACCTCATACGTGAGTAGAGGAAAGAGTCTCATATGCGAGGAGAGGAACGAATCTCATATGCAAGAAGAGGAAAGAATCTCATATGTGAGAAGAGGAAAGAATCTCATATGTGAGAAGAGGAAAGAATCTCATGCGAGAAGAAAGAATCTCACATACGAAGAGGAAAGTCTCATATGTGAGAAGTGGAAAGAGTTTAATATGTGACAAAAGGAGAGGAAAGAATCAGCAAGTCTTTTCCTGGGATTTTTCCAAGGAATCTGTGGTTTATCCTTAAAAATAGAAGCTGGGTGGAAAATGTTTGGCCAAACAGCGATTGTATCCTGTTAGATGCATTCAGTGTTCAGGTATTCAGGCAACCGCTGATACCATGGCTACCTGAATACAAGAGCAGGCAGGGGAGCTAGCAGTGTGGATTGATAAATCCATTGTATTTCCTCGTTCAGTCCATGATGTCAACATGTGCACCCACAGCGCGAATCTCAAAATTTGAGACCTCTATGGGGACCTCACCTATAATAAGTCCACGAGTGAATATAAACACATTACACAGTTCTCAGCAATGACATCAATAATTTACTAGATAATGGTAATATCTCAGAGAGACCCTTAAAACGTGAAATGTAAAAAAAAAAATGGTCCGATTTTTAGTTCTTGCAGCTGTCACTAAGAGAACGATATTGGGGTTAGCAACCCCGCTGACACACAAATCCCACCGTATACACGGGGGAACATCTTACGTTTCTGGTTTGTAAGGAAATAATTGAAATGCAAGTTACTCAGCAGAACATAATTTGCTGACCTTTAAAACCAATTCTGCCTGATTTTCTCGGTTGATCCCCGTGAATAAATTAATTAGTTATATCATTCTTCGGCTATACATCGGCGCCGCTGATAGCCACTTCAGAAGCTACTGTTTGCACACATACATCTATGTGAATGTCATGAACGCACCAAGCCGACCTCAAAACAAAGAGGACAACTCACACGGACGAGCCATGCCCAATCGCATCCCCTTTAAGCCTCTGCAGGCTGCGGCCTTGGGGGTACACATGTTGCTGCCTCAATGTTATTGGGGCTGATGATGTTTTTTGCAGAAAAGAAGCTCATGTACTTTCTTGAGCTACATATTTCAAGGATCAAGTGACACTACTCGAAGAGAAGACAGGCGCCACTCTAAGTGTAATATGACTTCAAGTTTATTTAGAACACAGCACACTATATACTCACAGGACAAAGAATAAGACCAGCAGTATATGATAGCCTTGGGGTTGATCCGGAAGATCAGTAGTCCGGGTGCCTGTATGGATAGGATCCGACTGATTCGCCGTGCGGTCCGCTCAAGCCGATAAAGGAGCGGCTTTCTCCGAACCCTGGGGACACTGCGGGAGATGTCGGGGCGTACTTCGGCGTACTTCGGCGTGATGACGTAATAGGCGACGCGTTGTTGGAGCATGCGCTCCTTCCTCAGGCCTCTAGCAAGTGACACTACTCGCAGGTGTGAACAGGCACAATTAGAAACTGAGGGTCTTCGAATGTTGGGAGTTTTGGAGCTTCAAGCCTCATGCCACACTTGCCTAAGTTATATATACAAATCCCAGTGCATTAGTGTCATTGGCGGGACGGATGCCCTCTTACGTTTATGGTCACCAGAGTTGTATAAAGTACTCGAAACCCATACTTGAGTAAAAGTAGAAGTGCTCGATCAAAAAGTGACTTGAGTAGAAGTATAAGTGCTCGATCAAAAAGTGACTTGAGTAGAAGTATAAGTGCTCGATCAAAAAGTGACTTGAGTAGAAGTATAAGTGCTCGATCAAAAAGTGACTTGAGTAGAAGTGGAAGTGCTCGATCAAAAAGTGACTTGAGTAGAAGTACTAAAGTATTCAACATTTTTTGTACTTAAGTATTGCAAGTAGTTTTTTTTTAAAAAAATTGCTACTCAAGTACTGAAAGTAAAAGTACCAGTACTGCGTTATGTAGTTATTAAAGAAAGAAGTCAAAAGTTTATTAAAGTTAAAGTTATTAAAGAAAGAAGTCAAAAGTACACATGACCTTATACACATTATTTTTGAGCTTCATGAAACCTGCCATCTACTGTTCTGGCAGTGGTAATTTTTATAATAGTAACGAGTAACTATGCAACACAAAAAAAAAAAATATCGGAGTAGAAGTATTGAAATCATTGAAAAAATGTAGTGAAGTAAAAGTGGAAGTAGGAGAAAAAAATTCTACTCCAGGAAAGTACAGATACCGCCTTTCGGTACTTAAGTACAGTAGTGAAGTAGTTCTACTTAGTGAATTCTGGGGGTTGGTTGATCCTTATCTACCTGTAAAATAGTGTGGGGTTTGCTTCTCTATTTTGTTTAAGAGAGTTTTCCTCTTTTTGCGTCCCAACGCGTTTCGGCTCAATCCTGGAGAAGCTTCCTATTTTACCAAGTCACAATTTACACACTGTCACCATTTCATTATCTTTTTCACCCTCTTCACTCAGGGGCCTACAACCCCTCACCTTTACCATTGTATACTGTATATATAATGTTTTTCATACAGTAAACCAAAATTTATTTTACTACTATTGTATTCATCGTTACTCTTTACACCTTGCCCATAAAGTCCCCCCAACCCTTAGGCCGGAGGTACCTAACCCCAAAAGTAGTTCTACTTAGTTACTATACATCTCTGCTCCTCCCTGCATGGGGCATCCGTTCAGATCCGCCTGAAATACTGACAGGCGGATCTGAACGGGCCGCAAGCGTGAAAGGGGCCTATGTGTCTAATGAAAAGATGTCTTGAAAACTTTTATTCTGAGACTGTGTTGGTTTACCTCAATTACATCATTATCTGATTGGATGCAGGTGCTGTTCTGCCAACAATTTTCAGGGTCCTTTTATGAGCAGTGTATGGCCAGATTAAGAATAATTTATTACAGAAGACACATAGTAGGTCTCTTCTGCAAAAAAAAATAAACCTTGCTTCTCGCATATTTTTAAGTTAACCCTAAATTTCACTTTGAAACTATGCAAATCTTTATTGAACATCCCTCTAATCAACAGTCACCGATTCCACCACAAGATCCAAATGAAGAGTTGCTGCACCTGACACCGGAGAAATGTGGCCTCCCGGTCATAGGAAGAAAAGTGCACATCTATCATCATGGCACAGAAAACCGTTCAGTGAAAAAAACCTACTTTACGATGCCAATTAAGGAAATCTCTGGCTTTATGATAGCTCCACTTACACTAATCCTGCTTTGTGAGCCAAGTAATTTCAGTGTCAGACACGGGCGGATTACTAAAGAAGTCACTTAGCATACAGGATGGATGAAGGGGAGTCATGTATGATTGGTCCTCGCCACGTTATGCGGGAACGACTGCAGGGCTGCACAATAACGGGGCAGTGTGATGACACAGGGTTAGGAGACAATTCATTTAGCTGAACGGCTTATTTCAAATGCCATACAGTAATAACATAGATAATTTCCAAAACCAAAGGAAGAAAGTGTGACTGTCTTGTTTCATCGGGAAATAGCCATAATAATGGGGGGATCCTACTTCCTTTACAATCCTGGGAAGCAAATTAGTACCCACACCATACGGTTATCTGACCACATCTTCCAATATACGTGGGGGTGCACAAGTATCATTTCAAATAAATCTAAGATTTTAAGCATGTAAATAAAATTACATTTGATTCGTTTATTTGTTTTTTAACACAAGATGGGGCTGTATAATTGTATGTATTTATCCAGTTTGGTTATGCATGTGTTTAACCACACAGGCTGCTGATCTAATGTATTTGGATGTCCTCTGGACCTCTATTGTTCTGTCTCTTATTGATCACCATGAATTGAGTCAACAATGGAGAATTTATTCATTATTGAGTGCTGATCGGGTTTATGCCCCTGCATGTGCTCTAGTGCTCGTCTATGGTGGATGCCATTTTCCAGTGGATTTGTTCTTGATTAGATGCCCGATCACATGACTGGAGGAGTCTATTTACTCTTGGTATGGCGTGCTATGTTCACGCTCCCGTTTTCCCTGACAACGTGCTGTGAGACGAAACGCGTTGGGCAGGGCCAGAACCTGTGACGTCATCACACCCGCCAATGTTGGTTGTTGGTGAGGCTTTTTTGCTGTTTGATTGCTCATGTTAAATTTTAGTAATGGGAGTACCTTTTCACTTTTAATAAACAAACACACATCTAGCAGTATTAACACTATGTGCGTACTTTGTCCTTCTTCCTCTATGACGGTTTTTACATGTGACCTGGGGATAAGGCATTTGAAGCCAGTGGATTTCATAGGCCGAGATCCAGTGGACTGGATTGAGTTAACATCTGGACACCAGGAGGTGGCCGTGTATTGTGCTTGTTTGGTCTCTGTAAATGAGGATCTTTTTGATCCGGTAAAGCCCCGTACACACGTACCGATCGTCGGCCGACCGATCGGCCGTCTTTTGTCCCCGGGCTGTCGTGTCCGCTGAAAAGTGCAAAAGACTGCACACAAATTTTGTCCGCCGACTGCAGAAGTGATGTCATGTGATGGTTAACTTTCCCTGTGTTTTTTATTTTCTGAGCATGCCCAGTCTTGCAAATCTGCTGTCTGTCGTCCGAATTCTGTACTGACTGGCGAACAATCGGCCGTTCTGGTGTCGGCATACAAAAATTTTAATGCTTGCATGACAGATTCTGTTCGGCCGAAAGTGCGCTGTCGGCTGTCGGAAGCATCATACTAACAAGCCGAATATCGGCCGATCGTTCGGTGGCCGAACATTTTCGGCCGACAATCGGTACGTGTGTACGGGCCTTTAGAGGCTTTCATGTTTGCGATGGAATTTCAAGTACTTTTCATGCTGTTGGGGTGGCTTTGGAATGCACCATTATATGATAGAAGAAATTTACTATTTTCTCACTTTTTTCTGGCATATGGATTATTCATTTTATTATTCATTTACTTATACAATTGCATGGATTGAAATTTTGCACATTTCTTATATATTTATCATTATTATTTGCCCAGTATTAAATCAATATTTTTGCCAGGAAGCACACCTTAGTTTGTATATATACACAAAAATAATGTGCCTGAATTAATAAAGGAGATGAGAATTTTCACTCCATAAATGGTAGCTGTGATGACCTGGAACATTTTTTCTATCCCAGTGACCATAGTCATTGGTACAAATAGAGAGGATGAATCTCCCCAGTGGAAATAGGGGGAAAAAAACAGTAATTTTCAACCTTTTTTAACATGGAAGAACTCTTGAAATAACTTTCCAGGCCCAGGGAACCCATGCTCATATCTACTTTTATATATAGGGCGGCACAGTGTAGTGGTTAGCACTTTCACCTAGCAGCAAGAGGGTCGCTGGTTCGAATCCCAACCACGACACTACCTGCCTGGAGTTTGCATGTTCTCGCTGTGGTTGCGTGGGTTTCCTCCGGGTACTCCGGTTTCCTCCCACACTCCAAGACATACTGGTAGGTTAATTGGATCCTGTATAAAAAAAAAAAAAAATCGGCCCTACTGTGTATATATGTGAGTTAGGGACCTTAGATTGTAAGCTCCTTGAGGGCAGGGACTGATGTGAATGTACAATGTATATGTAAAGCGCTGCATAAATTGACAGCGCTATATAAGTACCTGAAATAAATATACAGCTTAAGGTACATTGGCTTGGTGGTCAATGAGGAGGAGGGTTTGTTCCTCCAAATGTGGCAACTACAGTTTACCATCTGTGGTCATGACCTTTATGACTAAGCCCGTGGGAGGGTGAAACGTGTCACAGGAGTGTGGCTTGGAAGGAGACACGCTAAAGTTGATTTCTCATACATGACCATTGGGCTGGTAGCCAGGGTGCTCCTTACCTTTGTTGACCGTCAGCTTCAGTAGGTTGAGCAACCCCTTTGGGAAGCCAGCACCCAACAGTACTGTGAGCCACCAGGCTGTTTGTATGATTGCGCTTGGAGTGGGGCTCTTTACTTTCTCAGGATCACCTATTTCTAGCTATTATATATTATGGTCATGTAATATTTCCCAGCTTACTTTGCAACTCACTGTGTGATCGATGGGTGCAGCTAAGAGGACACTTGTGATATGACCTGCAGATGTCCATTCAGTAAAATCCATTCCTTTTCTTGGGATGCACAGAACTGATTCGTGCTCTTGCCACGTGGGGTTACAGTAAGAAGCATAAAACATAATAAAGCCTATTGAAGCTTAGTTCAGCTTCACTCTGGCAGCTAAATTCTCCGGAGGAGCCCCTGTCAATCACACTGCTGGAGCCGCCCTGCAAAGCAATGGAGAGTGTTATGTGGGGTGACTAGCTAAGGAGGAAGTGCATGGCTTCCTTCCCAAGGAAGACTGGACCATGCTCAGAGAGAGTGGCAACGCAGAAGACAGAGCGTCAGCTGGTATGGCAAAAGTACAAAAAATTGGCAGGATCACCATGTATTTACCCCCTACTAATAGAGTTTGGAAAGAAACTTTAGCACACAGTGTCAGGAAAATCTGATATAGCGCCAACGCCACAAAATAAATTTAGGATTGTGGAGCAACCTTTCTACAACTGTGTGCAATACACAGGGAGTGCAAGGCAGTGGGTCGGCATTTTGAGGGTTAAAACAGACAATATTTTGGTCTATCAAATGCCATTTGAAAAGCGATCCACCGCAAAATATTAGCTGCATGTGTGAACAAGCCTTTTTTTTTTAGTTATATGCTAAAAAATAAGTTGCAGGCTGAGCATAAAACCAGTCTGTAGGTAAGTAAGCTATCTGAGCTGAAAAAAAAAAAAAAAATTAAAAATTTTAGATCATTTTTTTTTATTAATTTGCAATTCATTTATCAAAAAGTGATTGTGGAGGTGGGGGACCAGAAGAGGGGCATTGTAAAAATCTCATCTGTGTCAGGAAATATATTCAAATTAAATGATGTGAGTTTTACACTCCATCCTGTGCAGAACACCTTCCTTGAAAAGCACCAAAAAAAAAAAAAAAGCTTTTGAAATATACGGCATAAAATTGAAAATAATTGGATTATGAACATTGAAGAATGGATCCTGTTTCCAGAGGGAAAAAAAACAGCTTCAGAAGAATACTTTTAGCTTGTCAGAGCTTGACTCTTGCTATGGCAAGTGACCGGCAAATTGATTTTGGCACTGTGGGTAGTATGATATGGACTGTCCCCCAATTACCAGAAGAAGGGGAAAAAAAACCCTTCATGTCCTTTGCAGCTTAGATGAAACATCGCTGTGCAATATGGATGTGCGTGTAAATTATCCCTCTTTAAAGCTAGTAGTAGTTAGTCTCATTAACCGGACTTGGTCTGTAAGCTTGAAGAACTTTCAATTTCTCCAAGCCACTTCTTAGGTTCTAGTTCAAGCCAGGAAGATACCCCCGCATTTATATCCCCACATAGCACCTTAATCTTTTCACCATTGAATGGGTCAAGGCAAATGTTGATTGTCCAAGAACAGGAAGGTGTAAAAATTGTGGAATTCCCTGTTCTAGTTACACAATCCCAGTCTTGGCATCAAAGCCTGTGTAGGTGATAATCCTTGCAGTCATGTGGTTTAAAGTGTGAATTGACGTCATATTGCAAGGGTAGAGATTATAAAGCATTATATGTGTGGAAAACAAATGAGTTCAAAGACCTCCACCTTTAGTCAGGGGGTTCTAGTTTGATGTAGATGGCAGTTTTCATGCCTCAGTTGTCCTCTCTGCCTAAAATTTGCACTTCATGGTCTTAAAAAGACTGGTCCTTTTCTTTTGGTATTGGAAGACTACCGAGTCTTGACCTTTAGTAGTCCTATATTTGGTCTTTTTTATTTTTCTCTTTCTTGAAAGGTTGCTTCATCTCTACCAGTGTTGGGGGTAACTAGTTACAAAGTAACTGATTACAGTAACTACATTACTTTTTTTGGTAACGAAGTAACGTAACTAGTTACAATACTAATATTGGTAACTACACTACTTTACTAGGCTATAGGAGGTAACTACACTACTTTACTAGGCTATAGGAGGTAACTACACTACTTTACTAGGCTATAGGAACGCGCTTTCCTGCGTCACCCAAGCCGTGCGATACAATCGTTATTTCGAAGAATAGAGAGGGATGAAGTTTATGACTTTTTGTTGCACTTTATGTTTTATTCTGTTTTTTCAGGTTTTGTTCTCATGTTTCCCAAAGCCTGTGTTTATACAATAAACTCTATGCAGAAAGAGTGTCATGTATCTTCTTCTACACGGTCAATTAAGAAAGAGGAAAGTAAAGTAATAAGTAGTTAAGTTACTTTTCAAATGCAGTAACTAGTAAAGTACTCTTGTTACAATTTACAGAAGTAACTAGTTACATTTTTTGAGTAACTACCCCAACACTGATCTCTACAATGTACAGGTCTGGGTTCCTTGCTACACTGCACTGCATATACTAAGTTAATTTGTGTCTGGGTATCGGGTCTTTTGGACGTACAAACATCTGTCTTAGTGTATTGCTGGGCTTGTAGGACACAGGGAAGCGATGTTTGGTACGTGGCAGACAGATGGGGTCAAAGATCTCCACCCTTAGTCACGGGGTTCCAGTTTGACGTAGACAGAAGCTTTCACCCCTCTTGCAAACCAGTTGTCTTCGCTGTTTAAAATATGCACCTCTCTGCTCTTGAAAGAATGGCCTTTTTCCTTAGGTGGAGGAAGACTGATGAGTCTGGACCTTTAAAATTTGCCCTCCTATGTTGCGTCATTCTTTTTTTTTCTCGAAAGGTTGTTTTATATCTCCAATGTACAGGTTTGGGTTCCTCGCTACACTGCACTGCATATGCTAAGTTAATTTTCTTGACTTGGGTCTTTTGCATGTACAGACTTCTCTCTTAGTGTACTGCTGGGCTTGCAGGACACAGGGATACAATGTTTAATATGTAGAAGACAAATGGTGTCAAAGACCTCCACCCTTAGGGGGTTCCAGTTTGATGTAAATGGCTGCTTTTACGTCTCTTGTGATGCAGTTGTCCTCTGTTTCAAATGTGCACCTCATTGTCCTTGAAAGAAGAGACTTTAGTAGGTGTAGGAAGACTGCTTAGTATTGACCTGTAGAATTTGCCCTCCCATGTTGGGTCATTCGATTTTTTTTTTGAAAGGTTGCTTCATCTCTCCAATGCACAGGTCTGGGTTTCGCACTACACTGCACTGCATATACCAAGTTAATTTTCTTCTGTTTGGGTGTTTGCTCTTTTGGATGTACAAACTTCTGTCTTAGTGTACCAATGGGCTTGTAGGACCCAGGGGTGAGAGGTTTGATAAGTAGAAGACAAATGGGGTCAAAGATCTTCACCCTAAGGCCCCGTACACACAAGCCGAATGTTGGGCGGCATTGGACAGTTCACTGTGTACTGCAGCCGGTCCAACAGAACCCAACTTACCAATGGCTGATCGCGCTGACCAAAGTGTTCATAATAGAACTCCTTTGATAGAACTCCTTTGGGATGAACTTAAGTGGAGACTGCGAGCCAAGCTTTCTTGTCCAACATCAGTGCTTGACCTCACAAATGCACTTCTGGAAGAATGGCCAAACATTCCCATAGACACACTCCTAAACCTTGTGGACAGTCTTCCCAGAAGAGTTGAAGCTGTTAAAACTGCAAAGGGTGGGCCAACTAAATATTGAACCCTACGGACTAGGACTGGGATGCCATTAAACTTCATGTGCGTGTAAAGGCAGGCGTCCCAATACTTTTGACAATATAGTGTACATGTGGGAATGATTTAAAAGGCTGAGGCTACCCAGTCTGGGCCCTTTCTCCAAGCTATAACCTTGGCAGTGCTAATGCACCCGTTGAACGCGCTGTCAGCTCAAGCACATACAACAGTATATAAGAAGTGGGGATTCATTAGTGATACATTAGGGCTACATCAACTGCACCAAAGGTTTCTAGTAGAGTAGATGGATGAGCCACAGAGGAGATAGCGTTCGATAGGTCATGGACTATCTGTGCTCGCCGCCAGGCATTTTTCAAAATAAGCAAACCATAACGTTCAAACTGAAGCAACCAATATTAGTCAATTAAAATTTGTCAGTCACTGAAGTTAATCCATTTCATATAGGGGATTTCTGAGCGATAGCTTGAGCTGCATATAGCATACCGTCACTGTTCTTTGCCCTTCCAGAAAATAATCCCATCGAAAGCTGAAGGCGTAAAGCAAACAGGTTCATATTAAACCCCACCATGGCATAACCCAAACGTGTATGTCAGGAGAAAGTGGGGGGGGGAGAAAAAAAAACACGTATGCCGTGCATCTCTGCAATACAGACGCATTTAAAGACCCAGCAAGTACAGAAAAATACAGACCAGATGGCTGCATTCCAGTACGATCCACTTTATTGGCTCATAAAAGTCCAAAATTATAGGCTGACATAAACACGACAAAGTAGTAGATGGTTGACGCGTTTCATCTGTTATGAGTAAGCGCTGATAGCGTGAAACGAGTCAACCATCTATTCCCTTGCTGTGTCTATGTCAGCCTATAATTTTGGTCTTTTATGACCCAAAAAATTGATTGTACTGGAGTGCAGCCATTCAGACTTTCTTTGCTTTCTACAGTGCAGCCTGCAAACTGGAAGGTGTGTGGGGGTATATGCAGAGTGGACGTAGCTGCAGCTGAGTCTTTTTGGATAAGAGAGTTCCAGATTACAAATAGATACTAGTTGCATTCGGCTCCTAAATCCTGGTGTAGGCTGACAACACACAGCATTTTGTGAACTGAGTGGTGTCAGCCCTGCCCAGTTGCTAACTTCATTCAGATACACGTACTTTCCCCATTATCATTTTATGTTCCCAAAATATGGAGTAGGAGGGCTAAATACCCTCTTTGATATGAAGCAGGATGTGTACAGAGGACACAGGGCAGCTCTGAATCTCTGGAAGGTATTTTTTGCTCCTATCAAACAGATATTACAAAACGTTTTCAATAGTACATTTAACGGATCAAAAGGGAACAATTTAGAGAAGTTATCTGGGGTTTACACATGCTGCAATGTTCTTTATTACCCTGCAGTTCTGTGCTGGGACTTGAAGGAAATACCTGATGAGTATGCAACTCTATCCATGTGACGATGCTGGGCCAATCAGCGCTGTGACACAGGGAGCCCGTAACCTATGCAAGCTACTGACTTAGCAGCTCACTGCTAATACATGTAGCACTGCCCCTTGAGGACTGCCAGATTTCACACTTACGGGTCCCCCTTAGTTATCATTAGCAACCTTGACATGCACAGTCTCCCACTTTCCTCTTTAGCTCGTCCAATAATCACTCCTGAGGCCACGTGCCACTGCTACAGAGGAGGAGGCAGCCGCCACCCTCCCTTTGGGACTCTGCTCTCCAGCCAAAGACCCCCGCAGCACATATGCTCCTGGCTTTTATACAGTAAAAGAGAGAGCTGCTGGAGGCTGGGGGAGGGTGAGGGGGGGGCTGGGCGGGGAGAGAGCCGCTGGGGGGGGGGAGCCGCTGGAGGCTGGGGGGGGTAAGACCAGCTGGAGGCCGGGGGGGGTTTAGACCTGCTGGGGGGGGGGCCTGCTGGAGGCTGGGGGGGGGGGAGAGCTGCTGGAAGCTGGAGTGGAGAGAGCCACTGGAGGCTTGGGGGGGAGAGTGAGCCACTGGAGGCTGGGGGGGGGCCGTTTGAGGCTGGGGGGGAGCCGCTGGGGGCTGGGGGGGGGAGTAAGACCAGCTGGAGGCTTGGGGGGGGGAGAGACCTGCTGGAGGCTGGGGGGGGGAGACCTGCTGGAGGCTGAAGACCTGTTGAAGGCTGGGGGGGGGCTGCTGGGGGCTGCGGGGGAGTAAGACCAGCTGGAGGCTTGGGGGGGGGGGGAGACCTGCTGGAGGCTGGGGGGGGGAAACCTGCTGGAGATCTGCTGGAGGGGGGAGAGCTGCTGGAAGCTGAAGTGGAGTGAGCCACTGGAGGCTGGGGGGGAACAAATCTATGGGAGAGGCAGGAGGAGCCACAGCCGTTGATGTCCACAGTGGGATGGGAGCTGGTGGAGCCCATCATGCAGGGAGGTTTCCTTACTCCAGTGTGAACTCAGGCTCAAATTCACTATGGCAAGCCTGAGTTCACACAGGAGCGGAGGGGGAACCGCATGTGAATCGTGAGGGAATCGCACAGCATTACTGTTCAAATCACATGCAATTCTTTCCAGTGCGATTTGCACCTATTAATTTAGTATGGCTGCAAATCGCACAGCAAAGTATCAGTACTTGAGCCAAAGTATTGATACTCGTACTCGCTATATTTTTTAATTGACAATCGACTGAATTTTGGTAGATGACAATACGCATGGGCAGTAGAGCACTCCATTTTCTGATTATTACTTTCAATCGTATTTGCGATTCTCGGTGGATCAAAGATCGTTGAAATGACTCTAAAATTGCCGCATGTATGGCCAGCATAAGAGATTAAGGTACCCAGTGTATGATCCACCCACTAGACCGCATATAACACAAAACCTCACTTGTGTGTGGACTGGCCCCTTTAACGTCTGAATCTCCGGCTCGGTTATTATAATGTTTTTCTCTATTTGAGGTGTGCGGATCTCAGCACAGATCAGGTTTTTTTTTTTCTCTATAAACAAACAAAAACCTCGGATTCTGGCGGCTTCTGTGCCGTCGCCGGCTTATTTTCCTTCGCTTGATAAAACACTGAGATGACCCTGGGATTGGAGCGAAAAGACTTTGACGATAATTACAGAGGAAGCAAATGACAAACATTACCTGTGCGGATCGCTCATTTACAGATATTTACGAAATAATAGCCGCGCTGTCCCCATGCATCCTGCAATTACCCCATCATGGGAAATGCGTGAGTGACAAGCACTTCATATAATTATGGTGATGGCAATGATTCTGCCGTAACGTAGAGGGGGGAACAAAAAAAAAAGGCACTACTTACCCGCATCGTTGTCCTTCCCATCACCGCAGGACGTCTCCATGGACGTGTCGCACCCCGCTCCTCTCCATCCTAGCTGGCAGACGCAGTTCCAGCCGTTAAGGTCCAGCGTGCATCGTCCATTGCCATTGCACAGACCCGGGCATCCCTCTGGAAAAACGGATGGGTACGCTGGTTAGGTTATATAGGCAATATATAAAAATAACAAAAAAACACATTCTTAACACACCATCTAAGCATATTTAAACCCAAAAACAAAAAGTTCTTAGATGTAGTGGCAGCATTTGTTTTCCTTTTTTATTATCCCTGGTGATCCTGCCAGTAACACACTTCCCAAACTAGGGTGACACCCTAGGGCAGTGATGGCGAACCTTGGCACCCCAGATGTTTTGGAACTACATTTTCCATGATGCTCATGCACTCTGCAGTAGGGATCGACCGATTATCCGCAAAGCCGATATATCGAGGGCCGATATGCACTTTCCCCAATATATCTGAATTGGCCACCAAGGTGACCAATATTACCAATATTTCGGATGCCTGCAGCTAGAGGTATCACCCCCGGTACCGGCGTCCATAGCCGACGGTCGGCTGTCTTGTAATGAAAACAGATGCGACTGAGAAGCCGCTCGGCTGTCATTACAAGGAGAGGGAGGGGACGTCCCCCCCTCCCCTCCCGCCGCCTTCCATGGTTCGCCCCGGGTCTCCTGTCCCACCGGGAGACCCGGGCAACCAGCCTGCATGGCCACCGAAGACCCGATCAAAGCCGCATTCGGCTCTGATTGGGTCTCCATGTAAAAACCTGGAAGTGATGTCATGAGTGACATCACTTCCGGGTACTCGGCGCCAGATTAAAAAAAATGACAGCATTCAAAACAGCCAAACTTGGTGTTTTGAATGCTTTTAAGTGCAGAGGAGGGGTTTGGGGCCTTTTAGACCCCCAGAACCCTCCAAAAGAGTACCTGTAAAGTAAAAAAAACAAAAACATTTTTTTTTTAAATGTACGAAAATATAGGCCCATACGCTTTAACCAAAATATCGGTATCGGCAATGAAAAAACGATATTGGTCGATCCCTACTCTGCAGTGCTGTTGAGCATGGGAAATTTGGTTCCAAAACATCTGGGGTGCCAAGGTTTGCCATCACTTGGCTACCATTCCTGATTTGGACTACGAAAACCTCAACATGCTCTCATCTTGATCACATAAAAGGGAGGTGCTGTATAGTTCGCAGAAGATAGCTGTTAAAGCTGAAAACATTGTTTCAGATATTATTTCAGTACACAAGCACAGAGACACTGGCATTCTGGCAGGATCAATAATCCATACTTTCAGGAAATGTACTTAGCTTGAAAAAAGGCAGACATACACCATATTACCATGGTTACAGCTTGGAGAAA
Source organism: Pelophylax lessonae (assembly GCF_965119305.1). Taxonomy (NCBI): domain Eukaryota; kingdom Metazoa; phylum Chordata; class Amphibia; order Anura; family Ranidae; genus Pelophylax; species Pelophylax lessonae. Next base: position 714,112,830 of record NC_138769.1, on the reverse strand, counting down.
TGGCTCAGACTGGGTAGCCTCAGCCTTTTAAATCATTCCTACATATACACTACACTGTCAAAAGTATTGGGACGCCTGCTTTTACATGCACATGAACTTTAATGGTATCCCAGTCTTAGTCCGTAGGGTTCAATATTGAGTTGGCCCACCCTTTGCAGCTATAACAGCTTCAACTCTTCTGGGAAGGCTGTCTACAAGGTTTAGGAGTGTGTCTATGGGAATGTTTGACCATTCTTCCAGAAGCACATTTGTGAAGTCAGGCACTGATGTTAGAGAGAAGGCCTGGCTTGCAGTCTCCACTCTAATTCATCCCAAAGGTGTTCTATTGGGTTGAGGTCAGGACTCTGTGCAGGCCAGTCAAGTTCCTCTACCCCAAACTCCCTCATTCATGTCTTTATGGACCTTGCTTTGTGCACTGGTGTGCAGTCATGTTGGAACAGGAAGGGGCCATCCCCAAACTGTTCCCACAAAGTTGGGAGCATGAAATTGTACAAAAAGTTTACGAATGCTGACACCTTAAAGTGGAGTTCCAATCAAAAGTGAACTTCCGCTTATCTGTCTCCCCCCCCCGGTGCCAGATTTTCCACCTTTCGGGGGTGGGAAGGAGGGGGCCGAACTTCTGACATACCTCGCCGCGGAGAGGTCCGACGGAAGTGGGGACAGGGTACCTGTCAAAAACTCTACTTTTTGAAACAGACACGGCCTGTGTGAAAGAGTCCTTTGAATTCAAGTCAAGAGTTTAAGTTGTGATGTTTGAAGATGAATTAGCCCACATCACCTGCAGCTACAGAGGTCACTGAGGGTTTTTTAAAGCTCTGCTTGTTAATAATTTGAAAAAAATTGTAATGATTGTGCACAGGTGCACTTTAAGGAGGGATGATTGTCACAATCCCTAATATACACACGATCATTAGAAAAAGCATTTACAGATCTGTGTATGGAATCCATAACTGTATTATGGAACAACAAGCATTAAAACGGTGACGGTAACAGTAAATGATAATTTCGGATACATCATATAATAACAATTGTAAATATAAAGAGGAAAGGATTGCCACCACTCCAGACCAGCCCAGGTGAACAAACTATAGGGAGTGGCCTCAGCCTACGTGTCTCCACCCTACCACACCCTCCTGATGCATTTCTCCCTGGTGGGCGGGGCGAAATTCATCTGGCTGAGTGGTATGGTGGAACTCGTAAGTTGAGGCCACTCCTTATAGTTTGTTCACTTGGGCTGGTTCGGGAGTAGTGGTGATCATTTCCTCCTTATATTTCCTTGCCCTCTGGATTGGTATTAGGATAATCCTGCACCCCATGCTCTGGAACACAGGAATATACTTTCACCTCTACTTCGAGGGGCACCAAAAGCTATATAACAATTCAAAATATGTACTTACTGAGAACACTCTATAATTTTCCAATACTGGCCATAAACTTGCCATTGCGTGGGCAATTTCAACCACTTCCAACCAAAGACTACTGACACAGATAAAAGCAACCAACCATTCACATTTTCTACCATGGCATAATAAAAATTATTGGTGATAGGCCCCCCTAATCCCTTTGACCATTTTCCATGATTAAAACTTGCTTTTAACAAGTTGAAAATGCCATAAAAATGGTCAGTGTGGACAACATGAAAGACAATCCAGTGGTAGGGTGTGACCACAACCAAAAAACACAGATGCAACCCTGCCAGAAGGTTTTTACTTTTTCTTTTTTTTCTTACATGTTAATAGAGGAAACCCATCAAAAAAGTAAAAGACAAAAGCAAAGAAAACAATTATATTGTTGCAAATTGTAATGTGTGTATTTTTCCCGCGCCTCGCTGTTGGTTAGTGACACAGTGCATCACAGAGATTGGCCAAAAGTAAGTCATGGGAGGTACAACCAGTGGTGTATTTAGGTTTTGTGCTGCCCTAGGCCTGACTAAGTTTGTGCACCCCCTAATTTAAATATGACCCACCCCTTCCTGTAATGGCCACACCCATTCTGGTTTATGACCCGCCCTGTCATCTGTACACTGCCCTAGACCTGGGTCTTGTCGGCCTAGGCCAAAATACAGCACTGGGTACAACAGGGCAGACCAGCCACCAATCACAAGAGCTAGCCAACATTTCCTCATCAAATCCTTAAAGTGCATCATGTGTCTGTTTATAGGTTTAAAAAGACCTTTTCCCATGACCGCTCAGTAAAAAAAGAAATTTTTCCATAAGATTCTAACATATTTTAGGCATGTTATTTATCTATAGAAGCATCCCTTGTGTAGCCATCCAAAAGCTCGGAGACTGCTGTTGGGTGCCGCCCAACTGAACTAAACTAATAGGACATAAGGCAAATAGCCTTGTCTATGCAGTGGGCAAGACTGCCCAGTGTATTCCAACACATTGACCCAAGATGGCTACCAGATCTTGTTTACTATCCAATAATACGGTTATTGCACAGCATCCCATTGGAGCAGAGCCCTACCAAATGCAGGGGCAGATCACACTGGTGCTTCCCCCTGAGATCCAACATTTACTCATGTGACATTACACAGCAAAGCACCAGGAGAAGGTTTAAGACTAAGTGCTGAGAACGGGTGAAACGCGTCAATATTCTTACCCCCCGTGTCCTATCAGGTTTTCAGGTCTGCATTTGGATAATAAAAGCTTTTTAGGAGTGCAGCCAACCAGAATATTTCTGCATTTTCAAAGCACTGTGAGAGCATAAAAAGCGTGTCCCACTTGGATGACTTCCCGAGCAGTTCTGCTGTGAAGTAGGATTTGAAAACAGACTCCAACTGGGAAAGTCTGCAGTATGTGACTTTACAAGGCAGCAAAGGAGACAAGCGGGGGCCTGGGTTCAAATTTTGCACTTGGGGGCCCTACCTTTATAGGGTTATCAGTAGAGCTGCACGATTCTGGCAAAAATGAGAATGATGATTTTTTGGCTTAGAATAAAGATCATGATTCTCTCACGATTCTCCAAATCTTTTTATTTTAAAGATTTACAACCTCTGAACATTAGATATATATATATATATATATATATATATATATATATAAAATCTCATTACAATATATAGTTCATTATTTTTTTCTTCAAGGATTACCTCCCCTCCTATTTTTTTAATATAGATCATTATAATATATAGTTAATTTTATTTTTTTTCCAAGGATCACTCCCTCCTCCTAACATATATAATCTCATTTCAAGTGTATGTATATATATATATATATATATATATATATATATATATATATATATATATATATTTTTTTTTATCTCTCATTATAAAATATAGATTCAATTTTTTTTTTTCAAGGATCCCCTCCTCCTCCCATCCTCAGGTGATGGAAAGATAGCTCATATGTGGCATGGCATGATGAATGAAGGGAGGGATGGAGTGCAGTGTCCCTGGGGCCTCTGAAGATACGCAGTACGGCCCATCAGTGTATGCAGTGGCATCACGTTTTCTCTCCCTGCTGACGTCAGTTCCTGTATCAGCAGCGGTGCCATTTGCGTTCCAGGCTGGCTCAACCGCGGCCAACGGCTTCCCCTACCGCCACTCAGAATCGAAAATTCGAGTTTGAGATCACATAGGGGGGTAAATTGATATTGCGATTCTCAAACGATTAATCGTGCAGCTCTAGTTATCAGTGGGTAAAGAATATCAGGTGCAGGTTCTAAGGAACTATTCCAGCAACGGTTGGCCATGGAAAAAAGGCCTACATATCCCTAAAAGGAAGCACATCTCTGTGTAAGCATATAAAACAAGAAACACAGAACATATTTGTGCATAGCTTCTTGGCTTACATGCCAAACAAGGTTTAATGAAATATGAGGCCCGTGAAGTGAAAAATTGTGGAAAGGGTTCAGAAGAGCAAAAATAGTCATAGTTGGCTAGTTCATTTCAATGTCGACTCAATTAACTCACCAAATATGGAATAAAAAAAGTAAATAATTAAGAAAGGAAAATGAATCAGAAAATACTAATATTCATGGAAAAAGGTATATTGTGTAAAGGCCATAACATTTTAAATATTTTATTTTATAGTCTGCAGTACCTTAACCACTTGCCTCTCTGCACTGTTTTACCTCATGTGGCTCCTGTAGAAAAAAGCTCTACTCCAAAGGCCAGGTGGTTATGAATAGTGACCATATGGGCCTTATGCACCAGAGTCCTGTCCGCAGAAATCTCACAGCCCTATGTACGGGTTCCAGCCCTGGTATCTTGGCAATGAGGGTGTAGGGAATGAGTGTCTACTCTAAAGCCACGATGACAGTGCCCGGAAACATACAAGACTTGTGTTGAGTTCACGGAAATCGTACAGTGCCACCAGAAGACCCTGATTTAAAGTTCTGGGTGAGCGGATCATTTAACTGGTTGTCTAATGTCATTTTTTACAGTAAATGATAAAGATGGATACTGGCTAAGATCATTAAATGACTGTCGGGTATCTCTAGCCTTAAACCTATTGGATATTGCTTCAAGATTACCTGCCTGATTTCACCAAATTCCTGAGAATTGTTAGGCTCAATATTGGCACAGTGAGAAAAAATTAGTTTGATTCAGCGCCTCACATTGTTAATTGGAAATTTAATATTGGCACAGGACACAAAATGGCTACCTGAAGAGTAAACATCATGATTAAAATTGTCTAAAGAAAAATAAACTGTTCTCATTGCCCCAAGAAACCTGTCGGCATTCTCTTTTTTATTCTCCCATGCTGGACAGGAAACATCATGGTGATTCTAACAAGCGGCCATGGGCAACAAGGACAATTTTATCCTGATCCATGTAGAAAATTGAGCTGGAAGTTCAGTGCAAATTCTCAACAATGCCTCTGTAAGTTCTGCTCTTATGGGAGAAGACATCAGATAATGGCTAGAACATTTTGGTGGTAACACACAGACAGTATGAAAAGTAAAAAAAAAAGGAAGACTGATACAATACCTTTCACTACCTTATCCAGATAGTGGGCTTGGGAAATAAAAGACAGGACATTTAAGGTAGGGTTGAATAAGTGTTGGGTGCCAGTCAGCTGTGCAGGGGATACAGAAGCACAAAGGGAAACAGAAGGAGCCATGTTACAACGATATGTTGTGGTACAGACAGAGAAGGGATGAAGGAACACAAGTGCAGGCTTGGAAAGCAACATTCATTCCAGACATGTAACTAATATGTGACAGGTCCCCTAAGCAAAATGATTACCCCTGCCCCTATGTTGTCCAACCTCATTGTTAAAACAAACCTATCAGGACCAAATTATGTGAACTGCCATTGTTGAGGAAATCATAACGTCCTCTGAGAGCACAATAAGCACTCAAAACTGATTTCAGGTGACCTCTGAACCCCTAAATTTAAAATAGCCTCAGACAAGGTGCACAAAGCCAAGGGGGAATTGATAACCTATATACCTGTAATTTAATCAAGATTGCTGTAAGCTCAAGATGCCTGAGGTGCTTGCAAGTGCTTTTGACAATGTATTTATCAATTTCTTTGTGCCTGGGGAGCATGATACACCATATGGAGATGACCTTGACTTTTGGTCAACCTGAAGTTAAACTTGCACCCTTTAGCTCTGGCCATACATTATACAAATTTCTTGTACAATTTTCCTTTATTTTTACCAAAACCATACATGAGGTCAAACCTAAACACTTACAATTTGTATGCAATCAGGCAGGCCCTTGCTCTACATAGTTGAAGGTAAATCTAAACTTAATTGAATATGAAAACTGTAATATGTATGGCCAGCTTAAAGTGGAAGTAAAGTCCACTTTTTAAATTGTACAGTAATCTACAAGTGAAGAGGTAGGTGCTCTTTAAGTGCCCAAATCTGTGGTGGTAGATCATACACTAGATGAGCTGCTTCCCAGTTCCTAATACACCAGGCTAACCTCATCTCTCTAATGAACTTATGAAAAGCAACTCTGAATTCAAGGTACTCATAGACATTAGATAAAGGCAAAACAGTGGATCAATTGCTGGGCATGTGAATGGAGTGTAAACAATCTGTCTAAAGCAGGTATGTCCAACCTGCGGCCCAGAGCCCCAGGCAATGCGGCCCACTGCCCCGACAATTTTATTTTTTTTTGATGGGGAAGAAGGAAGTCGGGTCGGGGGCACGGCCACAGCAGCTTTCAACTAACTGTAGGCAGAGGCTGCCTCGGAAGGGATCATCCTATAGTTGTGTTAAATTAGTGCTTGGGGGGGGGGCAGCAGCACGGGAAGCGCACGGCGGCGTTTTATTACTTATATACCTTAACTATAGTTTATATTTTATATGTGGCCAGAGAAACTTTCTCTACACTCAATGTGGCCCAGAGAAGCCAAAAGGTTGGACACCCATGGTCTAAAGTATCAGTCTACAGCCGGCAACAGATGGTTCTATTTTATTTCCTGCAACCACCGGTGCAGTGTTGATGGGGGAATCCCTCGGGGGGGGGGGGGGGGGATGCATCTGGGGCAGGAAAATAAGCCAAGATTTGGACCGTCTATGGCCGACTTAAGCCTGTATGAAAGTATTACATGTGTAAATTAGCTTTATACCATAATAAACTGTCTTTCGAAAAAATTAGCACATGCACTGGAAAAAAAAGACAGAATTAAAAAATAATACACTGATAGGGATGGGTGATGTAAAAGTAGAAATGATCGGTTTATATAAAAATATCTTTCTGTGCGAACAGTTATTCCCCCCTCAAGCCTTCCTAACCTTTCCTCTACTTAATATGTTAGGAAGTCCCTAACACTTATCCCTTCCCCAAGCAGAACCCTAGTATTTACTCCAATCCCTAATTCCTAAGAATAACCTTGAAAAAGGTGTATCTAAAGCTGTCTGTCCCACTAGAGAGGATTCCCTTCATTCTCCGTTCTCTTTATACCTCTTTATGGTACACTTAGACAACTGTGACCAGAAAATAGGTCCTTATTGGAAAACTTCCCCACGCCTTCAGTTTTACAAACCTAAAACTTTGGATATGCCCTAATTTCATTTCACAGCGACTAGGGTAAATATATTAAATCCTGACAACCACAGAATATACCTGTTGATCTTGTCAGAAATGCAGTGTCACTTCCTGTAAGATAAACTGGAAGCGAAAAAAAAATTTAAAGAGGAAAAAAGCCTAATTATAACTATTCTTAAAAGAAAAAAAAAAAATCTGTGTACTTGCCTACTCTTACACCAGCCTGGTCACATGATCCAGCAGCTTCCGCTCCCCTGTGTCAGAGATCTGCTGCTGGTGGCGAGAAGAAGGAGCAGCGACAATGGCTTGGCCATGGGAACCCATGGGTGACGTTGAGGCTCCAGGAATTCACAGCCATGGTCAAGCACTACCTTACACAGTGAAGCGAGAGATGCTGAATCGCATGACTGGACTGAATTAAAAAATGTAAGTGCACAGATCTTTTTTGATACAGGGTATGCAGGAGAGGTACAAGGAAGGGGGAGGGAACATTTTTAGGAATAGTTAGCGTCAGGCTTTACTACCCTTTTAACTTTTTCATGTATGCATAATGAAGATGAATAAAGACATGCATGTTTGAAGTCCAGCTTGGGTGGCAACCATGGCTGGCACTTCATCTAAGGGCTAGTAGGCTGCAATAAATTAAATTGGTGTTTTTGGGATTAGATACACTTAAAATAATTATTGCCCCCTAACCTAAAATGCTAAAAACTCATCACCCAACTCCCTAAATACTGAACCTAGCTTAAAACTAGCCTCTAACACTGAATTTAATGCTACAGAAACAAACTTACTTGAGGCATAGGTGCAAAAAACTACCAGTCCCACACCAAGATTTAAAAGTCCTGAGACTATCTGGGCTGGAGGTTCAGGTCAGCAGAACATATTGATTACCACATTAGTGTTCTACTGCTTTTTAACTGTCAAGTCACAGAATAGAGTAGGTCCTAGATGATGCTTTATTGCATAACTGCAGTGTAGAGTACACAGGGGGTCACTATATTGTCTCACTAGGGTACCTGGATTACAAGACTGGTTAATATATCATCAATATAGCGTAAATCCAAGTTAGTGGAAACCACTGGTCTCCTTTTTAAATTCTATCAGGACACATGTCAGATGGCAGCTTTCTGGTGGTTTTTAAAAGGAATCTAGCGGGGTAGTCCAAAACATGTAATTGGTTTAGGAGGAATAAATTAACCAAGAACATGAAGTAGGAGTTTTGGACCTTTATATCAAAAAGGAACAATTAGTGTTAACTATACCATTGAACCTAAAATACATTTTAAACCAACAATACTGGCACTGGTAGTAACAGGCCATAATCGCTAAAAAGACTACTCATCCGCTCCAATGGCATGGTTCCCTGGCTCATATCAGGTTGGGAGCCACAACAAAGACACCTCACTTATTTAGCCAGCACTAGAACGATTCCATTGGACCAGGTTAATGTTCTCACTGCTCACCTAGTGATCTTGTTGCTGGCAAGTTGCTGTGTATCATGGGCCTCAGTGTATGTGGAATCTCCAGTAGGTGTGGGAAATGGATGAATTTAGTTTATGGAGAAGTCACCCAAGTATAAAATCAGAGGGTTCAAATGCTGCTTATGTTTAGTAGATGAAAGCTGTATCAAATGTTTCTGTTCAATTCCCATCTAAGTGTGATTATAGTTCAGAAATACTTGTGGACAGTTGTCAATAAGAGGGGGGTATATATCTGAAATGAGACCTCTTCAGAAGGGACTGTTACCCAACCATTAAAATATTTTTTTCTAAAAGTATTCCTGTTTTGTCTATTTTTTGTGAAGTACTGAAAGAAGCTTGAGGAGGGAGCAAAAATTTATCACAAATTTCAGTAAGCGATATTTTTTCCTCTTATATCCGCAAGGTCACCGATCCGAAAAAACCTTGCTTACATCCAAGGACAATTCATACTTGATGACATGCTATCTAGAAGTAATGGTGTAAGAAGGAAAGTCATCATTACTATGTCTGGTGTGGTAAAATTAGGTTTGTCCTTACAGACATAGGATATCAAAAGGGAAGGCTTTTTAAAATAGAGACAAAAACATTTTTCTTTTTGCATAGATTAAGTGCCGGTTCACACTAGTACGACTTGTTAGGCGACTTGGTCAGCCTGACAAGTCGTGCACCGTCGCGGTCCATAGTGTAGTACAGGAACGATTCTAATAGGAGCGACACAAGTCGCTCCGACTTAGAAAAAGAGTCCTGTACTACTTTGGGGAGACCTGGAGCGACTTGCATTGACATTAATTTTATGAAGTCGTGCAAGTCGTGCCCAAGTCGCGGTGCACGCGACTTCACAGGTCGCCCACGAAGTCATGCCGCTTCAGTGTGAACCGGCACTAAGGGAGAGTTCTAACCCCTGGCATTTTTTTGGCCATCTATGTGCCATTGGAGAGTTTTCCCTTCACTTCCTGTCTTATAACCACAACAAGAAATTAAAGGAAATCCCCCTGAAGTAAGGGAATCCCTGGTTGTCACCAGAACCCATTAGACAATTTCCCTTCTAATATTCTGGGAACAACCCAACATTTTGGATTTTCCTTCACTTCCAGTGATAATGGTCACCAGGACAAATAGAGAGGTTGAATCACCCTAAAGGGGGTACAGACAGCAATAAAAACCTGGCAGGTGTTTTAATCCATCTCCCCCCATGTTTAAAAAAATTAAGTTTTGCCTTTGGGTATACTTTAAGACAAAAGCAGCACTTCAGATAGACCACTGAAGACTTAAGGTGGGAACACACGCATCAATATCATCATAAAATTAGGTATTTGATGCAACTAAAATAATTAAACTGAATTAAAATTGGCGAAGCAAAGACCCTCCATACAATCAATTGTGTGAGGTCTCAATCATTTTTGACTCTGCCAAAAACTTTTTGGCTGTGGCGGAATGGTGTCATCTTCTTCTGATGGATCAAACAAACATTTGTGCTTCAGGTATTGTAATTTAGATCGATTAATGATCGTCTTTAATAGATAATTTACATTAACAATTGATTGATCTCCAAGTTTTTGGCTACTTTTGTAGAGAACCTAACAATCTGATGGTTAACAGCAGTGCTTTCTGCCACAATACCCTACAATAATTTAAAAGGAACCTTGTGGAGTCGGGAAGTGGGATCAGGAAGGAATTTGATTCTTCCTGACCACACAGGGGCAAGATTAGCAAAAGTTACCCAAGGTAGGTATACTTCTTTATTTTGTGTTTTTCTAAATCAAAACTTAGATAATGGCAAAAGTTACTATGGGGACTATGCCTTCAGATAGCAGCAATCTGAGCATATAAACTAAGTATTAATAATGCCAAATCCTTAAATATTAACTCGAACATGGAAGGTTGAAGCTTTGAAAAAGGCGAAACATATTGAGCAATTGAACAAACACATAAGATTCATTGAGTACAGCATCAGCTGGCCCGGCTGGACGGCCATTGTTCTTTCTGCAATCCGTCGGCAGGACTCTCCTGGTGCCAATTCCATTATCTCTTTAAGGATTTGTATATAAAAAAATCTTCTTACCTCTGTATGAAATTGATACTCCACTAACTGCTACATATTGATATATAGTCTTTGGGCTTGTTTTCAAGCCATAATTTTTATATGTAATATTTCTTGTTCTCTGTTTTTATGATGAATTAATAAAAATCTATTTTACTTATTTGAAGTGCCAACAAAATCCTTGCCTCCCAACCTTCCATGTTCCAATGGCAAAAGTTAATTATTTTTTTTTTTTTTTTTACTGAACTTTGTAGTAAAGTCTTTTAATTCAACTATAAGTATATCATCCCTATAAATTAAAAAAAATATTGCAATTCAGAGAGAACAGACTTCTTCATTGCCACTGCTCCTGTGATTGGTGGGAAGTTGTTACACTGATTCCTAAAAATTTGGGGATTTCTTTCAGTTACATTTTCAGATATTTTAATTCAGAGAACTTTAGACTCTGATTTATTTTAAGATGATAGATTGCCAATTTTTCTAGCAATGTGTGTGGGTTTTGAGAGGAATGTACCAGAGTCAAAATTAGCAGAATATTATCTGTGAGTAGTAAAGAGTTTAAAGGTTTCTAACCAAGTTTGATACCGTGAATGCTTGGGGATGCGGACATCTGTGAAGCTAAAGACCCTTTTCAGGAAATAAAGAATAGTGGGGAGAAAGGGCACCCCTAGTGGGGGTTGGTGAGGATGGCAAAGGGTGATGAAGTGGCGTGAGAGAGTTTTATGGACGCAGTGGGAGATGTGTATAGTGTTTGTATGGCCTGCAGAAACAGACTCTCAAATCCTATGTATCACAAGACAGAGAACATAAAGGCCAACTTAATCTATCAAAAGCCCTTTCGGCATCAAGGCTCAATAACAGAGTTGATCCTTTTTTTCTTTTTTTTTTTTCTTGTGAATCACATCTCCTAAATTGCCTGTGCATCTTGTGTTCCCTGCTTGGTAGTACAGCACAAAACCTACCTGATCCATACAGAAAAGGAAGGGTAGAACCATTTAGCTGATGAGTATTATGGATAGGGCAGTTTAAATATATTGTTCATCATATTAAAAAAAGGAGTTTTCATTTTTGGGGATTAAAACAAGAAGCTATGTCTCATAGCAAACTTGTCAGGGCGTTGGGAAAAACTCAAACAGGGACTTAGGCTAAAAATATGAGTACCAAACACAGCCTATAAATTTGTGCCATACAGCTGACTACATAAGAACACTTTTTGGTGCAAAATGCCAGCCTCAAGAACAGGGGAGTTCTTGAAACACATCTCTTGCACCCAACCTAACCGGCAACAGGTAAGAGTTCAGTGGTTACGGTAGACCCCATTGCTGTTTAGGACAACAGGTTTTCCATCTGCTCAGTCAAGAACTTGGTCTTGGAGTTACACTGCTTCTTGGGATAGAGGCAGTGTCAAGAACCTTGTCTGAAAGCCATACACCACTTTCCACCTTGTCAGATGGTTCCACTGTCTTACCCTCCTATCATGGCCATTTTTATGCCTCACGCTTACTTGGGCACATGCAAGTGTAATTCATGTCTTTTTTATATTCATTCGCTAACTTGGTGTGCTTGTTTCTGCTTTTACTTAATCTTAAAATTTCTCTTCATTTATATGCATGTTTAAGCAAAACAGAGTGTTTGAGGATATTGTAGATACATGAAATGATGCTAGAATTGTGATGAAAATGTGTTGAGTTAACTCAAGGTCTCTTTTTAGTATTTTCATTATGTATGCTTGCACTTTTGATTGGTAGCCAGTAAAAATATGGGCCATATCATGTTCCTAACAATTAGCATATGACGTCCCTTAAGATAACCATTGTTACCTACATGTTTAAGGCAGGCCATATATTATAAGATTTACGCTCGATTCCCCCATCAATACTAACTGACACTGAATACCTCCCATGGAGCTATTGTGTTCTCACAGGTTGCCCTTGCCAGGAGAACACAACAATTATTACTAGTGGGTATAGCCGCTGAAAATAAATGCATGCTAGGAATCTGACATGCTGGTTGTGTAAGTTGATAGACGGACTTGGGTACAATTTCTCGGCTGGTCCCTGCTGAAGCGGCTGAGATACGAACCATCTATTGTCGGCTTAAAGTGGTTGTAAAGGCAGAAGGTTTTTTATCTTAATGAACAGAAAAAGCCTGTGTGCAGCTCCCCCTCCTCAGCCCCCCTAATACTTACTGGAGCCCCATTGTAAGGGTTCTTTCCTTGATTGCCCTTCTATCTGTTGGTAGGGTGCATGGAAACCCTACGAACGATCGGGTAATCAAGGAAACAACCCTTACAAGTGGTACCAGAAGTGGGGTTCGAACCCACGCAGACATATGTCCATATGTCCTTACACCCCTCTAGATCTAGCGAAGTTGAACAAGAGACTCGGCTGTCCGGGACTCCCCTCCTCATTGGCTGAGACATCAGCGCAGTGCCATTGGCTCCTGCTACTGTCAACAGAAGTCAGTGAGCCAATGAGAAGAGAAAGAAGGTAGGTCAAGCTGCAGCTCCATGTCTGAATGGACAGAGGGAGCTGCGACTCGGCTCAGTTGCCCCCATAGAAAGCTGCTTGCTGCGGGGGCAGTGAACATGAGGGAGGGGCCAGGAGCACCGAAGAGGGACCTGAGAAGAGAAGGATCTGGGCTGCTCTGTGCAAAACCAACTGCACAGAGCAGGTACATATAGACATGTTTGTTATTTTTATTTAAAAAAATCAAGACTTTAGTTTTACTTTTACTTTTATTCTCTTGTCCTCATATATCTTAATCAGTTTCATTGTATTCACCAGTAACTGGGTTCTATTTTTTTAAAAAACTTTAATAGAAAGTTCCTCCATCCACCATTGTGTGGATGGAGGAATCCAACGGGCCAGATAGGGAATAAAAAAAAAAGCTAAGCTTTTTTACAGTTGTGTTTAACCCTTGACATAGAGAGGTCTTTTAGTTGTCCACTTTTTGTGTTGCATTTTTTTAGCTGGCTATAGGTGGAGTAGAAGTCAACTGGATGTCAAGAGTTGCCAGTCAAGTGAGATTAGCTTGTAGCAAGGAAATATAGAGACTGCCAATGCTATCTTCTTTCTGTAAGTACTAGCTTCCTGGGTGTCATACGTATCCAAAGGCTAAACTATCAAAGTCATTTTAAGGATTTCTTATGACTTGTGACTAAATCAGAAGGCACTAAAGCCAGAGTCAGGCAAAAATAATTTTCAGGAGGTCATGATGGGTCCTATTCACATTCTTGCTACAAATTCAGAAGTGAGAGCAATATAGGGCCTCCAAATACGTACTTCCAAAAAGGTAGTGCTCTGGCACATTTACAGTATCTCACAAAAGTGAGTACGCCCCTCACATTTTTGTAAATATTTAAATTATATCTTTTCATGTGACAACACTGAAGAAATTACACTTTTTTAGAATTTAAAGTAGTGAGTGTATAGCTTGTATAACAGTGTAAATTTGCTGTCCCCTCAAAATAACTCAACACACAGCCATTAATGTCTAAACCACTGGCAACAAAAGTGAGTACACCCCTAAGTGAAAATGTCCAAATTGGGCCCAATAAGCCATTTTCCCTCACAGGTATCATGTAACTTGTTAGGGTTACAAGGTCTCAGGTGTGAATGGGGAGCAGGTGTGTTAATGCTCTCACTCTCTCATACTGGTCACTGGAAGTTCAACATGGCACCTCATGGCAAAGAACACTGATGATCTGAAAAAAAGAATTGTTGCTCTACATAAAGATGGAATAAGCTATAAGAAGAGTGCCAAAACCCTGAAATTGAGCTGCAGTACAGTGGCCAAGACCATACAGTGGTTTACCAGGACAGGTTCCACTCAGAACAGGCCTCGCCATGGTTGATGTGCTCAGCGTCATATTCAGAGGTTGTCTTTGGGAAATAGACGTATGAGTGCTGCCAGCATTGCTGCAGATGTTGAAGGGGTGGGGGGTCAGCCTGTCAGTGCTCAGACCATACCCCGCACAATGCATCAAATTGGTCTGCATGGCTGTCATCCCAGAAGGAAGCCTCTTCTAAAGATGATGCACAAGAAAGCCCACAAACCGTTTGCTGAAGACGAGCAGACTAAGGACATGGATTACTGGAACCATGTCATGTGGTCTGATGAGACCAAGATAAACTTATTTGGTTCAAATGGTGTCAAGCGTGCGTGGCGGCAAACAGGGGAGGAGTACAAAGACAAGTGTGTCTTGCCTACTGTCAAGCATGATGGTGAGAGTGTCATGGTCTGGGACTGCATGAGTGCTGCCGGCACTTGGAAGCTACAGTTCATTGAGGGAACCATGAATGACAACATGTACTTTGACATACTGAAGCAGAGCATGATCCCCTCCCTTCGGAGACTGGGTCTCAGGGCAGTATTCCAACATGATAACGACCCCAAACCCACCTCCAAGACGACTACTGCCTTGCTAAAGAAGCTGAGGGTAAAGGTGATGGACTGCCCAAGCATGTCTCCAGACCTAAACACTATTGAGAATCTGTGGGGAATCCTCAAATGGAAAGTGAAGGAGTGCAAGGTCTCTAACATCCACCAGCTCCATGATGTTGTCATGGAGGAGTGGAAGAGGACTCCAGTGGCAACCTGTGAAGCTCTGGTGAACTCCATGCCCAAGAGGGTTAGGGCAGTGCTGGAAAATAATGGTGGCCACGCAAAATATTGACACTTCGGGCCCAATTTAGAGATTTTCATTTAGGGGTGTACTCACTTTTTTGCCAGCGGTTTAGACATTAATGGCTGTGTGTTGAGTTATTTTGAGGGGACAGCAAACTTACACTGTTATACAAGCTGTACACTCACTACTTTACATTGTAGAAAAGTGTAACTTCTTCAGTGTTGTCACACGAAAAGATAGAATACATTTTTTACAAAAATGTTAGGGGTGTACTCACTTTTGAGAGATACTGTATGTATGCATGTTGTGTTTTTTTGATGTGTGAGGGCACACAATCTGTCAACAGAAGAAAAATTATGGTTGCCATTGCTGACCACCCTAATGATAGTGACTGGCTGACATAACAGCTTCTATGTGTTCTGACTTCCCAGGCTGCTTTTCTTGTCCCAGGTCAGTGTCTTATACTACTGAAGCCAGCAAACTAGCATTTTGAGAACACAGTCAGCAAGGACATCCTACGTGTTCTCTTAGTAAAGGTTTCCTTCAAAGTCTTAAACAGCAGATCTTATTTTTAATATTCAGGTTATAATTAAATGAATAAAGGATTGCTGTATCCTTTGTGGCCAACAGATATTTATCTAATGTCTATGGTTACTGACATTGTGAATTCATCTAAAAAACAAAACTCTAAGTGCTTTAAGGCGAGAACATAGCTAAGAAATGTCTCCTGTCTATTATCAGAAAGTCCTACTAGGGAAATCGAAAAAAAAAAAAAAAAAAGAGGCAAACTAAAATGGTAATGTGACCAACAACATAACTGTGCACATTTTGTGTTCCAGGCCTTTGTCTGTCATGGGATTTCAGTAACAAGCATTTGAGACCATTTAAAAAAAATAATTCTCTATATACAGATTTGGGCAGTCAAAATTATAACTCACTTGATTAGCGCAAATGTGCGCTGTTATTTCGGCAATATGGCCTCAGAGGCTGGTCTTAAAAAAGGGATCCACCTTCAGATTACCTTAATATACTGGCTTGTGTTTACAGCTCTTATACTTTTATATAAAGCAGGGGTCTCCAAACTTTCTAAGCAAAGGACCAGCTTACTGTCTTCCAGGCTTTCAGGGGGCCAGGCTGTGGCTTGTGGGAATAAACAATGCACCAACATTGGTTTTATTGGGAGGAATTGTGCCCCATTGTTGGCATTAGTATGAGGAATAATGCTACATTGCTGGTATCAGTTGAAGGAATAGTGCCCCATTGCTGGTATTGGTGGGAGGAATAGTGCCCCATTGTTAGCATCAATGGGAGCAATAGTGCCCCATTGCTGGTATCAATGGGAGAAATAGTGCCCAATTGTTGGTATCAATGGGAGGAATAGTGCCCCATCATTAGAGTCAGTGGGAGGAATAATGTCCCATCATTGGTGCCAGTGGGAGGAATAATGTCCCATCATTGGTGCCAGTGGGAGGAACAGTGTCCTATCATTGGTGTCAGTGGTATCAATGGGAGGAATAGTGCCTCATGGTTGACAGCAATGGGAGAAATAGTGCCCCATTGTTAGCATTAGTGGGAGGAATAGTGCCCCATTGTTAGCATCAGTGTGAGGAATAGTACCCCATTGTTCGTATCAGTGGGAGGAATAGTGCTCTATTGTTAGCATCAGTGGAAGGAATAGTGCCCCATTGTTAGCATTAGTGGGAGGAACAGTGCCCCATTGTTAGCATCAGTGGCAGGAACAGTGCCCTATTGTTAGCATCAGTGGGAGGAATAGTGCCCCATTGCTAGCAACAGTGGGAGGAATAGTGCCCCATTGTTAGGATGAGTGTGAGGAATAGTGCCCCATCATTGGTGTCAGTGGGAGGAACAGTGCCCCATTGTTGGTATAAGTGGGAGGAATATACCCCATCATTGGTGTCAGTTGAAGGAATAGTGTCCAATTATTGGTATCAGTGGGAGGAATGGTGGCCCGTTACTGGTGTCAGCCGGAGGAATAGTGCCCCAAGGGCCAGATACAGGCAAGCAAAGGGCCACATGTGGCCCTGTGCTGAAATTTGGAGAAAACTGATATGAAGCATCTAGCTTGTATAATCAAGTATCTAATCTGGGGTTCTGATGTATAGCCAAGAGAACCCCAACTCAGAACTCAGTTCCAACTTTTTTTTAAACGAAACCCAGCTAGGTGTCTGATCTCGGTTTCTGAGTCTCAACCAGAGCAGGGATGGGATCCATTTAAACAAAAAGGTAGCTAATCACTGCCTCTGCTTTCGCACATATGCCATAATTTGCAGATATGCAAAAGTGACTGAATCAGGCAAAAGGTATGTATTCCAGTGTAATATTTGTTTAGGTAAGGGAGGTGTAGGGTGGGGGCATAGTGAACAATAATTCTAGAGAGTCATTCTCAACCAGTGTTATGTGGAACACTAGGGTTAGCTAGGAGGTTGCTAGGGTTTCCCTGAGCAATGAGTGATTTCTGCCTCTTAGAGAAATAATCACTGACACCAGTAATCGTTTCAACCATCTGTAAGGTGAAGGGTCTCTCCAATGACCACGAATGTAAGGCCCATTCCCCCCCAGTGACTATTACACTAATGTAACATGATCGTTACATAAAGCAATTATCAGCAGGGGTTTCCTGAGACCGAAAAGTATTTTCAAAGGTTCCTCCATGTCCAAAAAGGTTGAGAAAGGCTGGTCTAGAGACTAGGTCTTTGGGATCTACTCATGGCCCACCCATCTGGTGCCTCTAAAGATTCAAACTTTACGATTAAAGTCATATTTAACATTCTTTTCTTCTTTAATTTGGAAAATTCTCTTTATTTTAATAAAGTTAGGCATATCTTTTTTTTTTTCCATAATGTTAAAGTTAGGCATATCTTATCAGCCTTTATTTTTTTCCAGCTATAAAAAGCTCAGGCAGTGCTGTTTAGATCTAACATAATTCCAATGAGTCAACTGCTCGGGTTTATATTTAGCAGCTTGGGGTTCCAACCATAAAACAACAAGAAAAACTCCTTTTATTCAAGGACAGAAAGAAAAGCAAAAAAGGAGACGGCTTTGTATCTAGAAAAGGTTGCAGCAAAGCCTGTACAAGCCAATAGATTGAAGTCCTCTGAAGATGGAAAGCCCCTTTAAATCCCATTATTTATGGATGCTTTCTAGTCCTATAAAGACATTACAAATGCATTAAAGATGAGCAGCAATGGATCATAAGCCTTTTTCTTTCAGCAGTAAAGCAGACTAAGGCAGAGACACATAGATGCACGTAAAGACTGACACACACACACATACACATACGGAGGGAATGCCATGCAAGCAGAAATTACACAAGGACAAGGAAAGCGCTTACCGGCACGTTTAACATCATTCTGAGTCAATGTCCTTTCATCTGTGCCAATATTACTGATTCTTATGACTTTCCGCTCTTCTCACTGCTCCCTGCTATTCTCAGTGACGTTTATGACTTTGCCAAATTGTCTTAGATTCAATAAATTTATCGAGCCAATTCTCTAGCTAATAAAATTTACAAGGTCAGCGAACGTACTTTTTTTTTTTTTTTTTTTGAGATTCAATGAATATGACTGTTGGAAATCTCTATCGTATTCCCAAAAAAACAATCTGAGGAGTGAAAGGGTAACTAAAGTTTGTTTTCAAGGAGGAGACACCATTGTATTGTCTTTTTTTCCTTCCTCTAGCAGCTGTCTACATGTCAGACAAGTCAATTACCAATGACTAGATGCCGAGTCGAGAAATCACTTTCATCCAGGAGGAGAAAGGAACAATAAAGCATAATCACTGTGCGGCTCCACTAAGCAGGAAGCACAATGAGCAAAAATGGATCCCCCTATGTACATAGAAAATGTTACACAAAATTGCATTTTTAAAAAACTGACGCACATTATGAAAAATATTTACATGAAGGAAACGCAACAGTGTAAATGGGTCCAAAACAAATTTTATGAATGTTAATAAACTGTAAAAGCCAGCGTTGTGTAGACATTCAAATAGGCACTGGGACTGTAGTTGGGGGCCACCATCTTGGATGTGATATCAGCAACCCCAGCACACTCAGAGCTGTCAATTTGTGTTCACGTTTTTAGGTTGGTGACAGGGTCTCTTTAAATATTTACTAAAACTGGAGAGTGCAAAATCTGGTGCAGCTGTGCATGGTAGCCAATCCGTTTCTAACTTCAGCTTGTCCAATTATGCTTTAGAAAAAAAAAAAAACTAGAAGCTGATTGGTTTCTATGCAGGGGTACACCAGATTTTGCATGCTCCAGTGTTAGTAAGGGTCCTTTCACATGGTCCTCCTCCGTAGGCAGACTCTGTGCTGTTCAGCGGGGGATGGATACACAGATCTCCCGCTGAGCAGGAAGGTTACAGCTCCCTCTCCGCTCTGTGTGCAGAGAAGGGAGGTGTCAGAGCCCCATGCATCTCTATGGGGGAATCGGATGAGAGCGGACCGCCTGTCCACTCTCATCCGATCCCCTAGACCAGGGGTGGGGAACCTACGGTTCGGGGGCCGTATGCGTCCC
Organism: Pelophylax lessonae; assembly: GCF_965119305.1. Classification (NCBI taxonomy): domain Eukaryota; kingdom Metazoa; phylum Chordata; class Amphibia; order Anura; family Ranidae; genus Pelophylax; species Pelophylax lessonae. The sequence goes on along the minus strand of NC_138769.1, from coordinate 714,093,180 downwards.
GCAAAGTCATCTTGTCCAGGCCCCCTGTGCAGCTGAGTCTGTGTCTCTCAGCTGATCTGTCAGATCGGAGCCGATCAGAGGCGTAACTAGAACCTTCAGGGCCCTGATGCAAGAAACCATGAAGGGCCCCCCAGACCCCTGGCCGGGGCCCTTACCTTCAAGCCCAGGGCTCTTCACACTAATCCTGGGGCTCTTTACACTCGTTGCATGGCCTTTTATTACGGTCCCACAGCAGGATTCTTTCACAGGTTCTGCAGTGGGCCCCCTTCCTGCAATCTTGTGGGCCCCCTTCCTGCAATCTTGGGGCCTCCCCACAGTGGTGCAATGCCAGCGTCCGGTCGCAAGTGTGACCTTTGCGATCCTGGAAGTTCACCCACTGGTTTGCTACCGGGCCCCCTGGAGCATGGGGCCCGGTAGCGATTGCAACCCCTGCAACCCCTGTAGTTACGCCCCTGGAGCCGATGCTTCCTGTGTAGTTCCTGCTCCGTTATGACAGTCTGAGTGAGTCACAGGCGGAGTGATATCAAATGCACTCCACCTGTGACCAATACAGGAAACATCGCCTCTTCCTCCAGCGTGGCGCTGCTACACTTCTCCTAGCCAGCATTTCCCGCCAGCAGCACACACAGCAGTACCAGCAAGAGCCAGCAGTACCAGCAGTACCAGCCAGAACCAGAAGTACCAGCCAGAGCCAGCAGCCCTCACAGCAGTACCAGCCAGAACCAGCAGTACACACAGCAGTACCAGCCAGAGCCAGCAGTACCCACAGCAGAACCAGCAGTACCAGCCAGAGCCAGCAGTACCCGCCAGAGCCAGCAGTACCCGCCAGAGCCAGCAGTACCCGCCAGAGCCAGCAGTACCCGCCAGAGCCAGCAGTACCCACAGCAGTACCAGCCAGAGTCAGCAGTACCCACAACAGTACCAGCCAGAAGTACCTACAGCACAGTACCAGCCAGCAATACCAGCTTGAGCCAGCAGTACCCACAGCAATACCAGCCAGCAGTACCAGCCTGAGCCAGCAGTACCAGCCAAAAGTACCCACAGCACAGTACCAGCCATCAGTAACAGCCTGAGCCAGCAGGACCCACAGAAGTACCAGCCAGCAGTACCTACAGCACAGTACCAGCCTGAGTCAGCAGTACCCACAGCAGTACCAGCCTGAGCCAGCAGTACCCACAGCAGTACCAGCCTGAGCCAGCAGTACCAGCCAGCAGTACCCACAGCACAGTAAAAGCCAGCAGTACCAGCCTGAGCCAGCAGTACCCACAGCAGTACCAGCCAGCTATACCCACCAGCAGTACCAACCAGCAGTTCTTTTCAAAATTTACCACATCAAAAAAGTCAACTGCGCTCCAGACTGACCTACGCAAACCTGGAAAACCAGTTGCCAGTAGCAACATCATCAATACCAGCTAACATCACACACCTCACCAAAGAGAAGCAGTTGCAGCCATCACATTAGGGGTGAGTTAATTAAATGTTTGACCAAATATAACAGGCTAATTTTTAAAGGTGATAATTTTGTACGGCCCCCGAATGATGTTATAAATACCCAAATGGCCCTAGGCAGAAAAAAGGTTCCCCACCCCTGCCCTAGACGGATGGAAAACAGGGTGTCCATTCATCCGGATTTCACGGACAGGATCGGATGCGGATAGCAGCGGGTGTCAGTGAACATGTCTCCGCTGACATCCGCTGCCCCATAGGGATGCATGGAGGATCCGATCAGATCTGCCTAAAAAACTGACAGGCGGATCAGATCGGATAGTTTTCATGTGAAAGAACCCTTAATCAACCCCTTTGAGTCATTAGCCAAGAACAAGAATGCAGATAAGGCCCCTGACTTTTCTCAGACTTTCTATACGGCCGATTTGTTTCAGGTCAGTTAGGCCTCTTGCACACTGCAGCTTGAAAAAGATCAGTACAGCTTTTTCTTTTAATGAGCTTAACAACTTCAGCTCCAGAAGGTTTTACCCCCTTAATGACCAGGCCATTTTTTGCGATTCGGCACTGCGTTACTTTAACGGACAATTGCACGGTCATGCAAGGCTGTACCCAAATACAATTGATGTCCCTTATTTCCCCACAAATAGAGCTTTCTTTTGGTGGTATTTGATCACCTCTGCTGTTTTTAGATTTTGCGCTATAAACAAAAAAACAGCAACAATGTTGAAAAAAACAATATTTTTTACTTTCCGCTATAAAACTTTCCCAATAAAAAAAAAATTTAAAAAATCTAACTTTTTCATCAAGTTAGGCCAATTTGTATTCTGCTACATTTTTTTTGGTAAAAAAAAATCTCAAAAAGCGTATTTTAATTCTTTTTTCGTAAAAGTTATAGCGTTTACAAACTACAGGATAGATTTATTGACTTTTTATACATTTTTTTTTGTTTTTTATTAGTAATGACGGCGATCAGCGATTTTTAGCGGGACTGTGACATAGGCCCCTTTCACACTTGTGCAACTTGTCATGCAACTTTGGACATCAGAGTTGCACGACATGTCGTTCCCCATGTTTTCCAATGATACCCATTCATATATGCGGAACTTAAAGTTGCAGCAACTTCAAAGTAGTTCATGCACTACTTTGGTCCAACTTTCATGCAACTTCAGGGCCATAGACTTCAATGATAACCCTCAGAAGTTGCATGAAAAGTCATACCTAATTGTTATACTATGCAACTTGTGCGCAACAGTTGTCCATTAAAACTGGTCAAAGCCAAAGTCGTATCCATGTTGCACCCATCCAAAGTTGTGTCAAAGTTGCACTCTAAAGTCGGTGCAACTTTGGAGTCGTACAAGTGTGAAAGGGGCCTAATACAGTAATCAGCGCTAAATAATATGCACTGTTACTGTATAAATGATACTGGCAGGGAAGGGGTTAATACTGGGGGTGATCAAGGGGTTAAATGTATGCCTATGCTTACTAACTGTGGGAGGGGGGAGGGGGGGCTCTGTGAAAGAGATCAGGGTTTCAGCTTAGCTGAGACACACAATCTCATTGTGCCTGTCTGACAGCAGAGCCACCTGCTTTGTTTACATAGGCAGGCGGCTCTCCGGTCAGTTTCCCCGAAGATTGTTTGAGGTCCGGCAGCGATCGAGCCCGCTCCTCCCGTAGTCTGGCTCCCGCTGTGATTAATCACAGCTGGGGAGCGTGCGCCGTCAAGACCGCGTGCACATAATCACGTAGATCTACGTGATTATGCGCAGCCAAGCCGCCCTGCCGCAGTAGGGCATGGGGAGGTCGGCAAGTGGTTAAATACAGCCCATTAATTGAAATTTGCCTGTGTAAATGAGCGCCGTGCATTCTTCAGTAAAAGCAAAATAGAAAAAATCTGCTTGTTTGGTTAGTAATTTATGCCTCATGCGCGCAAATACGCGCGATTGCGCGGAAATGTCCATTTACATATTGCGCTGAACAAGGACGTGAGAAAAAGTTAACGCATTTGCGCAAATACATAAAAATAAAAAAAATGTCTAAAAAAAAAGTAGATGCTCAAACAGGAGTATCATGTGCAAGAGGCCTTACTCAGACAACACTGAATAAAAGCAAAAGACAAAAAAAAAAATATGGCAGCTACTGGGCTGCCTAGAAAAGGTGCATAGGGCAGTACACTAAACAACAAAAAATATACCAGCACTCAGATAAACAGCAAAAAAAAAAAAATTGCTAATTAACAACATTTAGGTTAAAACAGAGGTTTTTGTTGCGTACATTTGAAAATACATGGGAAGCCTCACTGCTCCAATCAAGGCACCTCTAAAAAGTGTGGTCCCCAACTCTAAATGACCTGAGCTCCCAACTTTGGGGCATTTATATAACAATAACTAAATTAAAAGCAGGTTTACCCTGAATATACCACTTCTTAAATCCCAACTCTGTTTTTTTTTTTTTAAATATACCCGGAAGGTTTAAAAAAAAAAAAGGCAGCCTTGGCTGCAATACTTACATTCCATCCAGAGTGGTCAGCTGCAGTAACTTTTTTTTCTCATAAGTATGTCCTCAGTCTTCTTGAATTGAATGGTGCTCAGCATAAATTGACCTGGAATACTGAGGAAAGACTGACTATAGGACTTTGTGGGCCTGCCCCGAGCATGAAACCCTTCATGCACTGTGTATTGATGCAGATGGGTTGTAATCACATCAGCACCTCTCTCTGCTCTATCTGCTGGGAGAAGAAAAACCAGCGTGGAATGTGACCATCCAGAAGTCCTCAAAAAATATACAAAAACAAAAAAAAAAACCATATGGCTAGACTAGAGGGAGCTTCAAGGGGAGGAGGGTCAGCACATAACTTAGCGTTGAGCTTTAAAAGTATCTCAACACACCAGGAGGCCAGTCTAGGTTTTTTTTATTGGCTGACAATGACAGTTTTCCACACTGACTTTTAAAAAGGGGTGCAAGAAATGGATGCTCATCCAATCTTCCAGGTCTTGTTCTCTGGGGCTTTCAAATGCTATGCAGAACATGAACGGAAGGCACCGTCTATATAATACAGGTAATATTCTTTAGAACGTTTTTCAACCAAGCTGCCATGACACCCTGGGGTGCCTTCTGGGTTCTTCAGGGGTGCCTTGACAAAATGTCTAAGAATTGCCCCATATTGGCCAATAAATTGTCAACAAGCTGGCAGGTGGATCCAGCCTAACTATTATGTTACACAAAGCCACGGGTTTTAACTGTGCAGCATGACAACTTTGGACACCATGCTACTGGCATTCTAACGACCGATGAGGACATAGGTTAATAATAGGGATGCACCGAAATGAAAATTCTGAGCCGAAACCGAAAATACAGGATGCCCTTGGCCGAAAACCGAAACCGAAATTGACTTTTTCCCCCAAATGATATTAAAGCGGAGTTCCACCCTGGATTTTTTTTTTTTTTTAATACCCCCGGGACAGTCAGGGCTAGTGCATTCCACAATGGCTAGCCTCTGATCTGTCCCGGGTTGCACTTACCTGTTAGGACAAATACTTACCTTGCAAACGTCTTGTCCAGCGCTGCCATCTCAGATGTGGGCAGCTTGAAGCCAGCGAGATCCTCTTTGGCGTCTTCTTCCGCCTTCTTTGGTCCCACGATGCTCTGCGCCGGCCCCGACGTCACTTCCGGGTCGCGCGCGTCATCCCTCCACAGCTTCTGGGCATGCCCAGAAGCTGTTTAGAAGGGGATGACGCGCGCGACCCGGAACTGACGTCGGGGCCGGTGCAGGCGCAATGATTCCTGGGAGCTATGACGTCCAGCTCCCAGGAATCATTGCAGAGCCAGGAAGTGACGACGGGCCGCGGCCGAGGAAGGAGGAAGAAGGAAGTAAGGTAAGTATTTTTTCTTCGCTACGAGGTAAGTAAAAAAAAAAAAAAATATGCGATTATCCATTTCTTTTTCAGGTGACCCGGAGCGAGAAGATGGAGGCAAGTATAAAAATAGGGTGGAACTCCACTTTAAATTAGATAGAAGAGGGGCATACACCAAAAACAGGCAGCGACGTACACCTGTCGCTGCCACCCTGTCACAGTATATGTACTGTGACGGGTTGGCAAGAGGTTAATTTAATTACCAATGGTATTAGTATTATGCAGCATGAGGGGGTTAATGTATTGTCACTGCTGGTCACTGATGCATTAGTGACCGACCAGTGGCAGGTAATTAACCCCTTTGTGCTGCATTAGTGCAACCAGTATCTGTGTTAACACTGGTTGCACTGATACTGGTTGCACTAATGCAGCACAAAGGGGTTAATTAACTGCCACTGGTCGGTCACTAATGCATCAGTGACCAGCAGTGACAATACATTAACCCCCTCATGCTGCATAATACTAATACCATTGGTAAGCTCGCCTCAGTGTCCCCCTCGGCAGTACACCCCCCCCCCTGCCACACCGTCCCTCCCCATCCCAAGGATGCAATCTTCTTACTCTCACTCTGCTCCTCCGGTCACTGTCCTTCCTTTCAAAAGTCCCGCCTCTGGCCGGTGGCCCGCCTCCCTGTGATGTCACTACTACTACGATCTGTGCAATTGTGCATGAATGAACTGACACACCGGGCGGGAGGGCGGGCGAGCGGCCGCTAATAGCTATAACTATGTGAGCGTTTCACTTCCCTGTCAGAGGAGATACCCGCATGACAGGGAAGTGAAGCGCTCACATAGTTATAGCTATTAGCGGCCGCTCGCCCGCCCGCCCTCCCGCCCGGTGTGTCAGTTCATTCATGCACAGATCGTAGTAGTAGGGACATCATTGAGAGGCGGGCGGCCGGCCAGAGGCGGGACTTTTCAAACATGCACTGCGCCCTCCTCCTTCCTCACGGCGGCCATTAATTTCGGCATTTTTAAACCATTTTCGGCTGAAATGGAATAGGCCCATTTTCGGCCGAAATTTCGGTGCATCCCTAGTTAATAAGGAGGGCATTGGGTGCCTGCAGATTTCCTTGTTTCTCTCCATCAGCACTGGGGGTCACATTAGCCAAATGAGGAAGGGAGGCTGAAGGAGCAGAGAAACGCTGGAATACTAGTCAGTACCAGTGTAAAATATTGTATATGCTACGTATGCAGACACTGCTGTATTATGTACAACTTCTAGTATAGTTTTCTACATTTTAGAATGGGATGCCTCAAAATAATTCATATTTTTAAAGTGTGACTTGAAGGGGAAAAAAAAAAAAAGAATTCTAAACACTGCTTTATGACATAGTGTAAGGGCTTCTGTGGATGGGCAACTGTGGCATTTGAGATCAGTTGGGGCTTGTTCACACCAACTATATTGAGTTGCGTTGGTATAAGTTGATCTACGAAGGCTCAACGCAAGGATACAGCAAAAAAAATTGCTGCCTAAGCACCTAGTTCATTCCATACGCATTAGTGTGCATTGGGGAAAAATGTAGGCAGGGGAGGAATGGGCCAGGGGGCAAGGGTGGCAAGGGCCAATTGCCCACTGGGCCCCTCTGATGCCCTCTAAAAATGCTGCACCACTTCTGCCAAAGACATGCCTAAAGGATTCCTAGTGAGGAGAAGTAAAAAGTCCCTGATGCTGACCTACTGAGTGCAGGTTGAAGACCAGGACAGAGAGCAGGCCTACCCAACAGCATGGATGGTGTAAACCAGGGGTCTTCAAACTATGGCCCTCCAGTTGTTCAGGAACTACAATTCCTATCATGCCTAGTCATGTCTGTGAATGTCAGAGCTATACAATGCCTCATGGGATGTGTAGTTCCACAACTGAGCAGAGGCCGGTTCCATGCCCCACTGGAGACTCTCCCCCCCCTGCCAGCCCCAACCGAACTGTTCCAGCTCCCCCCAACCACCCTCTGGCTGGATTTAGCCAGTGAGTAAAGAGTACCTGGAGCAGGGCTTCAGCCTGGAATGGGGGTCAAAGGGAGGACAGGAAGAGAAGAGGTAGAGGAGGCCGATTGACTGCACCATGGGCCTCAGGTTTGTACTTGCCCCATGGGCCGAAATTTGCCAGTCTGCCCCTGAATGTAGGCATACTGCATTTTTATGGACAGAAATGCCCAAAACATGTTACAATGCATCACTGCGTGCAAGCACAATGCATACCAGTGTGCACACATCATGCACACCATGACATGCTCTCACTGGAGTGAACGGCCCTTAGAAATGTTTTTGAGGTGACTAATATTCCACTGATAGGTGCATTTGACATGCACTAATTTTCCTTCAAACTTCTTTTGCATTCCCAAAGACTTGTTTGGGGAGAAAAGCTATTCTGACATGAACAAAAGCCCATCAACAACAACCTTAAAGAAAACACTTCTCACAAGCCTTCAGATTCAATTGATCCTTGCAAGGCATTTGTTAGGTAACAGGAAAGAACACCATGCACCCTCTTTTGATGCCTTCACATACAAGGTCTTATATAAATAAAGCCCTCTGTAGCAGTTACACCGTAGATGTACAGCAGTAATATAAGCCCTTCACAGGAGCAATGGCATATAAATGTATAATATAAATTGTGTATTTATTGCACTGTCTGGCCTTGTGTCTGCGCTGTAATCAGATGCAGATTGCTGGTGCATGGAATGCTCCGTCAATACATCGCAATATACTATAAAATAAAGCTTTGGGCCACAAGCAGGCCTGTTATTACAGTGGGACTCATAAATCAGGTTAACCCATGGACGTTGGGTCTTTACCAACACAAACTTCAACTGCAAAAAAGAAAATGTAAAAACTGGTGCTAAAAAAATTGTTTGTGCCTGAAGAAGGATCGAAGAGTCATCTGCAAAACGTCTACACTATCATTAATTGAATTTTTCAGAACAAGCCTGTGATCTCTTCACACATGGTCTCCCATTCAGGAACCTTAAGGGACATACATGTATGTCCAATGTATTTTTAAGAGCACCTGCGATTAGGGATGCACCGATCCAAATTTTTTAGTCCCGATCTTTTGCTTTGTGAAATCGCCGATCCCGAGTCCGATCCGGAAGTACTGTTTTGTGAGCTTATAACAAAAAAATACTTCCGGATCGGTATCGGCAGATACCTTATAACAATTTTGCATTCAAAATCTAAAATATCATGGGTTTAGTCTTTAAGAGGTTAAAGTTCCCTCCTCCGGAAGACTGAACGAAAAGATACATTGTAATCATTGTGTTTACTTAACTGGGAGAGTTGAAAGGCATTTGCAGGAGGCTCTTTTTTTTCTTTGACAGCTGTTCTCTGCTCCCTCACATGCTATGTAAAGAGCAAAACCGGATCGGCCCGTGGATCTCTTAATTTTACCGATCCCCCGATCCAGCTATTTTGCCAATATCGGGGCCAATATCCGATCCGAATATCGGATCGGTGCATCCCTACCTGCGATCCCACAATCTCGTTCTTTTAATCAATCTGACAAACGCAGCTTGCAAGGCCATGGTCTGGGCTACCCCTTGTGCCTCTATTTATAAAAGTCAGCCTCATTGGCCAACAGGGAGCAGGAGAAATAGTAGGAGATGGGGCAGAGCATTAGTAAACCAGCTCTGGCCAGAATTTTCTTACTAGTGATGCCTGAGCTATCGGATATTTGGGGCATTCATGTAGACACGTGAAGGTGGTGATATGGTGGGGGTAGGTCCCAAAGTCTCGAAAGTCAATTAATGTCAGATTGTAAGCTCTAACGAGCAGGGTCCTCTAGTTCCTCCTGTTTCGAACTGTATTGTAACTGTATTGTAACTGTATTGTCTTCCCTCACATTGTAAAGCGCTGCGCAAACTGTTGGCGCTATATAAATCCTGTATAATAATAATAATAATAATAATAATGTCAGATGGTTGCACAAATAACCTTTCTTCAGACAACTCTGCACTCCCAACCTTATAGTGACTATTCGGGGAAGAGCCCTTTTCTGTTCCAGCATGACTGTGCCCTTGTGCACCAAGCCAACTTCATAAGATCATAATTTGAAGAGTTTGGTATGGAGGAACTCTTGTTGCCTGTACAGAGCTCTGACTTCAACCCTACTGAATCCTTTGGGGATAAATCAAAATACAAACTAGGCCTCTCAGAACCTGACCTCATAAATGCATTTTTTTTTACTTAACTGGCACATTTTTCCACAGACACACTGCTAAATCTTGTAAAAAGCCTTCACAGAAGTTTGGAGGCTGCTCTAACTGCAATAAGGGATTAAGTATAATGCTCACGGTTATGAAATGGGATGTCAACCAAACTCCTACAAGAGTGATGGTCAGGTGTTTTGGCCATATACAGGTGGTCCCTGGGTTACAAACAAGATAGGGACTGTAAGTTTGTTCTTAAGCTGAATTTGTTTGTAAGTCAGAACAGGTACATTTTTTTAAGTTTAGCTTCAGCCAAAAGAAGAATTTTAAGTTTTTTGGATAGCATAGAGAAGGGTAAACACCCCTGTACCATTTGTTTTGCTGTCTGTACCCCTGTTCAAAAGCTTGCACCTCACTTTCTGTCCCTATGGAAACTGCATTTTGAAAATTTTGGGTTGTTGTGGAAACAAGGATTAGTGATAAAGCTTCAGTGGAGACACTTTTCCCATGAGAACTCTTACAGGAGTGACTTTCCCTTCCTAGGGCTAGATTCCTCCTCACTTCCTGTTGTCTCCCTCCATTTGTAAGTCGGATAACTGTAACCCGGGGACCGCCTGTAGTCAGTGCTGTATTTTGGCCTAGGCCAACAAGGCCCAGGCCTAGGGCGGCACTTTGCAGGGGGGCAGCAAAAAAAGCCCCCCCCCCCCTCCACCTGAGACTCTATTGGCCACTGGTTGCTAGAGCTGCCTCACTCACCCCTCTCCATCACCCCCCTCCCTCTCTCTCATCCCCCCTCTCTCTCTCACCCCCCTCTCACTCTTTGATTCCCCCTCTCTCTCTCATCCCCCTCGCTCTCTCTCTCCCTCACCTTTCTCTCTCTCCCACCCCCTCTCACCCCCCCCTCATGAGATCTCAGGAGTTCACGCTGGGACTTGTAGTCCTTCAAATTTGGAGGGGGCCACATCCGTTAAAAAAGGAGTGGGGCATATTTACATAGGAGGGGGGGCGCCCAATTTTAGTCTTGCCTAGGGCAGCACAAAACCAAAATACACCACTGCCTGTAGTGTATAATTACACAGAGTAAAGACTTGCCCAAACACAAAATGCTGGTCAAGAGTCAGGTCCTCTAAAAAACCAAGCTGGTTGATGTACAATTGCTTATCCATGATTTCAACCCTATTTCCACCCATGCTCTGCACCCTGGGCTCTATCTTACTCCCCCAATGACCTAACAAACCCAACTAAGTTATCATGATAGACCAATGGAACAATAAACAGGGTTTATTATTTGGTGTAGTTAGAATGGTTATTTTAAGGGAATATGAAAATTGGACAAAAGAATGCAGAGGATCAATATTCACAGTGAACTGAAGTTGTAGTCAATCCTCTAAACTGAACCCTCTAACAAAGCGTGGGAGAGATTCTTTATGTATCCTAATTACATTAGAGGTATTGCAATAGATAAATGCGTAAATTGTAACTTGAACATGCGTCATTTGTTTTAAATTATTGGCCTCCTAACCACCAAATGAAAGGACATTTTGATACAATCCAACATGGAATATGTATGAAGCTGAGAACCCAGGACGAAGCCGAACATGCCATGAGGACACTCCTTTAAATACTGAAAAGCATGCCTCACTCCCTGGAGCATTTCAATTTTGAACATTTTAAATGCATTTTATTTTTCATCTGTCCTACCAATGGTGCAGTGCTCTCCATTCCAGCCAGGGCTGCATTCGCATTTGCCATCTCGACACGTTCCATGCTCGTTGCATCGTGGGTGACAGGCCCTCTGATCACAAGCAGTTCCCATCCAACCCTCGTCGCAGCGACAGCTGCCTCCGATACACATGCCGTGACCTCCACAATCCGCTGCACAGATTTCTGTTGGAGAGCAGAAAGAATGCAAATATAACATGAAAATAATAACCAAAGTGGAACTCAAGCAAAAAATAGCTTCCAACAGAGTGATTTTTTTTGTTGTTCATCGCTTTAACCCAATGGAAAGATTTTGCCCTCACATTCAATCCTGACAACACAACAGAAGGTGGAAATGTCTCCAACAGCTATAAGAACCCTACTCTTATTTTTAGTTATCACAATAGAATTGGGACTTAAGCCTAGTACACACGGCATTGTCCGGTTCAATAGAAACCGGCCGACATTTGGCCCATGTATATGGCAGCCAGTCCAACAGAAGCCACCTTCTGTCGAAGGCTCATGACCGAAAAAAGATCTGCCGACCGGCTCCCCATCAGCTCTGTCAGACAGTAGCTGACCGCACTGACCAGAGTGTTCTGGCGGGGGGAACACAATAGCACAGCAGAGGAGATCTCTGTATTAACATTGGATTGTTAGTACATGCCATGAGCATGTACTAACATCGGATTGTTAGTGCAGTGACTCCGACCTGAGCTGTCTTTTTTTTTCATTCAACCCACTGGGTTGAATAATAAAAATAAAAAAAAAAGTAGTAGTGTGTACCATGCTTTAGGAATACACCATTTTGTATACAATATATTGTCAAAAGTATTGGGACGCTTGCCTTTACATGAACTTTAATGGCATCCCAGTCTTAGTCCATAGGGTTCAATATTGAGTTGGCCCACCCTTTGCAGCTATAACAGCTTCAACTCTCCTGGGAAGGCTGTCCACAACGTTTAGGAGTGGGTCTATGGGAATGTTTGACCATCCTTCCAGAAATGCATTTGTGAGGTCAGGCACTGATGTTGGACAAAAAGACCTGGCTTGCAGTCTCCGCTCTAATTCACCCCAAAGGTGTTCTGACAGCCTTCCCAGAAGATCATGGTGGTTGTTTCCCCCATCCCTGGGGGTGATTGAACTTTGAGCCTGCTGTCTGGGACTCCATGTATGCTGTTTGACTTCCCCCTACCTGATTCTCATAGACCTTACCTTCATTGATCACTTAGTGGTCCCTCAGAAGCAAATTTCTCACATTCTGTAACAGTATGGGAGATGGAGTAACGCCTCTGTAGGTACTAACAAGTATACTCCGGCTTAAACCTGCCATCTTCTTCGGCTCAATCTTGTTGGCTCTTTCGATCACCCCCCTTGATTTACCCTATTTGCAAGTACCCTTGCAAAGTGATGAACCAGAGCTCCAGATGAAGCATACCTGCGAAACATGTCAGCCTAATTCACACTCAGCCGACTTGGGACATCTGTGACCACTTTATCTACAGTTCCCCAGGAAGGGAAGTGGTATTTCCCTCTTCTCCCCTTTCCTTGGTGAATACACAGTATGGTTATTGTCACAGAGTCTACGGTACATAGATTTATGCTTGCATTACACTTTGTGGTAGTTTGGAAATTACATACACCTTACCTATTTTTGTTTAGACATTTTCTGTTAGCATTGGCAAGTGTTGCCAGTCATAGGGCTTACATTTTAATAATTTATAAAAAAATTTACATTTTATATACCTGTGCCAATAAAGTCCACGTTTCTCTATTTTCAGCCTTCCCAGAAGAGTTGAAGCGGTTATAGAACCCTACGGACTAAGACTGGGATGCCATTAAAGTTCATGTGCACGTAAAGGCAGGTGTCCCAATACTTTTGACAATATAGTGTAGGTTTTTCATCCTGTTCCTTTTGTGTTCTCTCTTTCTTTTTAATGTTTTTTTATTTATTTTTTTAATTGTCTTTTTGGAAAATATTTTTGTTTTGTATTTAAAATGAATAAAAAGTAATATAAAAAAAAACAGATTTGAGGTATTCCCAAACATAAGAAAAAGTTTGCTTTATCTTACAACTTAACAAAAAATAATAAAGTAAAACCATATAATCTCATATAATAATGTGGCACCAGATTCAGGATCATTTTTGAATGCCTTTAACCTTGCAACAGTTTTCCTGCTCTTTGGCTTGGTGCGAAGGAAACCAAGTGGCCTGAACAGTCCCCCAACCTCAAACCCTACTAAACACCTTTGGTTGAATAAGAACTCCCATTGTAAGCCAGGTCTTTTCAATCAACATCAGTACCTGACCTTAACAAATGCTCTTTTGGCTGAATGGGCACACATACAACAGACACGCTCCAGAACCTTGTTGAAACTGTTCCCAGAGGAGTATAGGGCTGCTATAGATTCAAAGTGTTGGGGGGAGGCATGTCAATATTAATGGCCATGGTTTAGGAATGGGATGTCCACCAAGCTCATACAGGCGGTACCCGGGTTACAAACTTTCGACTTACAAACGACTCCTACTTAAGGCTAGTACACACTATAAGAAAATCGGGAGAACATTTTCGTCCAAAGAATTTTCGTACGATTTTCGTATAGTGTGTACACAACTTTCTACAGACGATTCAGAATTTTCATACGAAAATTCTCGAAGGGACAAACTCCAACATTTTTCTCGTACAGGAAAAAACGAACGATTTACGCTTAATGTTTACCGTTTTCATATGATTTTTGTACAAGAAAAATCAGGAAAAAAAAAGACTGCGCATGATCAAAAACAATAAACAACAAAAAATGCCTTTGTCGTACGAGAATTTTCGTACAAATTTTCGTAAGAAAATTCTTTCATCGGTTCCGATTTGCTGTGAAACAACAAGGGAATTCGGACAATCATTCGTCCGATTTTCTGATTTACAAACGGAGAGAGACAACAGGAAGTGAGAGGAAATCTCCCCCTAGGAAGGGAAATTCACTCCTGTAAGCATTATCATAGGAAATAGGTGTCTCCACCAAAGCTTTATCACCAATCCTTGTTTCCACAACAACCCAAAATTTTCAAAATCCAATTGTCACAGGGACAGAAAGTGAGGTGAATCTTCTGAACAGGGGTACAGACAGCAAAAAAAAATATTACAGGGGAGTTACCCCTTCCCTATGCTACCAAAAAAATATTATTTTGGCTGGGGCTACACTTCAAAAATGTACCTGTTCCGACTTACAAACAAATTCGACTTAAGAACAAACCTACAGTCCCTATCTTGTTTGTAGTAGAACAATTCTCCTGCGCTCGAGTATAACATAGGACGGAGGGAGGAGAGATAATTCTTCCCTCCGTCAGCAATTCTTTTTGGCTCTGAGGAAGGGGGTTCGCCCCTGAAACGCGTCCGATTTCCTTATAGTGTGTATCCCACTTTACAAACGGAGAGAGACAACAGGAAGTGAGAGGAAATCTCCCCCTAGGAAGGGAAATTCACTCCTGTAAGCATTATCATAGGAAATAGGTGTCTCCACCGAAGCTTTATCACCAATCCTTGTTTCCACAACAACCCAAAATTTTCAAAATCCAATTGTCACAGGGACAGAAAGTGAGGTGAAATCTTCTGAACAGGGGTACAGACAGCAAAAAAAATATTACAGGGGTGTTACCCCTTCCCTATGCTACCAAAAAAAACAAGTGGGGCTACACTTCAAAAATGTACCTGTTCCGACTTACAAATTCGACTTAAGAACAAACCTACAGTCCCTATCGTGTTTGTAGTAGAATTCTCCTGCGCTTGAGTATAACATAGGACGGAGGGAAGAGAGATAATTCTTCCCTCTGTGAGCAACTCTTTTTGGCTCTGAGGAAGGGGGTTCGCCCCTGAAACGCGTCAACCTAGACACAGCAGCCCTATGCGGCACACTGCGGTTCCTTGGCTACCTTGGAGACTATATGTGTATTATGTTGATGTGTGTATACACACCTGCTTTGTGAGTATAATGTATACTTTTTAATATTTTTAATACATTTTTAGTGGTAATGCACTAGGTCGGTACACCCTTTTTCTTTTCTGTTGTTGTTTCCTATCTTGTTTGTAACCCGAGGACCGCCTGTTTAGGTCATATTATGTAGCTAGACAGCTAAAGGAAGAAAAAAAGGCATTTCTTTACAGCTCAACAAAAAAAGTACAAAATATAAAAAAGGAAAAAAAAAAAAAACCAAAAAAAAAAAAAACAGTATGGAATTTAATAAAACCACGAACAAGAATTGTCTAGTTATTACTAGAAAGATATCAAAGAAAGGCCATTTTTCATATAAAAGAGAGTGAAATTGACTATTGTGATCAAAACTCAGGATGTCAGCAGTGGGTTACAATAGTCTGGGTGAGAAAGGAGAGTAAAAAAAATGTATTTACAAATCCTTAATCAATAACCCCACATAGGATTATTAAAAAAAAAAAAAAAAAAAAAAAAAGAAAATATTATGTAGCAAACACACTTGATGCAGACGATCGATCAGAGGATCCTCTTTCTCCAAAAACAAGTTTGGTGGGCAACACATGAGGAGTTTCCACATCAATACCTCTCCATACGTATTGTAAGAGAGAAAGAATTCCTGTAGCTCATAGCACTAATCCTCTCAGACAATAAGAATCTTATAAGACGATTACAAAGGAGAGGGAAGAGAAAGGGAGAGTGAAGACGGGACTGAAATTGTGAAGGTCTCTCTTGATTGATTTGCCTATTTATTGCCTAATTCTGTCACACCGAAAAAAAAAAAAAAAAAAAAAAAAAGCTTTTGTACCAGCCAAATCCGAATGGGAGAGTCGGGGAGGGGTGGGCAGTGAAATCTCCTCTGCTGAATGTTACAGAAGTCATATTTAATTAAAAACTGGTTAAGTGTGAAAACAATGCGAGGAACAAAATCAGTGATAATGCAGTCGAGAGCCGCAAAGTCTGTTGTGTAGCTTGTTAACCTGCCAACCTGACTGAATTTCATTAATTTTTTTTTTTTTTTTTTTTTAACAAGACCCTATGTTCTCAAGATATTATATTTTGCTCATCTCAAAAGGTATGCGAGTTCTGACAAGTCTATATTTGTATGCGCAAAACCAAATGCAAGAGGACCTTCCTACTAGGCTTAAAATTAAATGAGAGGCAAGGACCTAGATTATTTATTTATTTTTTATTTTTTTTAAGCGATAAACTATTTTTTAACCACTTAAGCCCCAGCCCTATTTCGGACACTTTTTGTTTACAAGTTAAAATCAGTATTTTTTCCTAGAAAACTACATAGAACCCCCAAACATTATTTATATATATATATATATATATATATATATATATATATATATATATATATATATATATATATATATATATATATATATATATATATATATATATATTTTTTTTTAGCAAAGACTCTGGAGAATAAAATGGCGGCCATTGCAATATTTTTTGTCACGCGGTATTTGCGCAGCGGTCTTTAAAAACGCAATTTTTTTGGAAAAATTATGAAAAATCACATTTCACTGCATTTAAAAAATACTAAACAGTAAAGTTAGCCCATTTTTTTTTGTATATTGTGAAAGATGATGTCACGCCGAGTAAATAGATACCCAACATGTTACAGTTTAAAATTGCGCACACCCGTGGAATGGCGACAAACTACGGTCAATAGAAATCTCAATAGGCGACGCTTTAAAATTTTTTAACGGTTACCAGTTTAGAGATAGAGTGTAGCTCTTTTTTTTTAATTATTGCTCACGCTCTGGCGATCGCAGCGATACCTCACATGTGTGGTTTGAACAGCAATTTCATTCGCGGCTCGACTTCCGTATACGTTCTCTTTCGTGCGCGAGCTAACGGTGACGGGGGCGGCTAAATTGTTTTTTTTCCTATTTATTTATTTTTTAACTTTATTACAGGTTTTTTTTTAAAAAAAAAAGATCACTTTTATTGCTGTCACAAGCAATGTAAACATCCCTTGTGACACCAATATGCGGTGACAGGTACTCTTTATGGAGGGATCGAGGGTCTAAAAGACCCTCGACCCCTCCACTACACTTTAATGTATGCAAAACGCCGAAAACGGCATTTTTGCATAAAGCCGTTTTTTAAATCTGCCACCTTTTGCAGCAGAGTAACCCGGAAATGACGTCATGGACGCCACCTCCGGGTTACGTCATCGGAGACTCGATCGAAGCCGCTTCCTGCTTAGATCGGGACTCTATCCAGCCGGCGGACATGGCGGCTGGGTGCTCGGGTCTCCCGGTGGGACGGGCAAAGTCACGGAAGGCGGCGGGAGGGAGGGGTCGCGGACGTCCCCTCCCGCTCACCTGGGTAACGATCGAGCGGCTCCCGAGCCGCATCGGTCTTTACCGACGGAAAGCCGATCAAGCGGCTGTAAACCACGGTACCGGGATGGTGCCTCTAGCTAGAGGCATCACCCCGGTATACTGCCGCAAAGTCTGCCGACGTAAATATACGTCACTTTGCGGTAAGTGGTTAACCACTTCTGGACTGAGCCTTTTTCTGGCACTTTTTTGCTAGAAAATTACTAGGGAACCTAGAGAATAAAATGTGTAAACACTCATGCGATGCGATTTTAGCCAGTTTGTATGGCTGAGTTTGTATTGCACAGACATCGCATGTGATCTGCACAGCAATACGGTGTGAATCGCATGCGATGACTGTCATGGCACAAGTGTGAACAGAGCCTCAATGAACTACCGTGTCGTTCCACAGCGTCACGGTAGTTCATTGAGAACTACAAGCCGACAGCCACTAAGGATGTTGGGGGCTTGTAGTTCATTTAGACATACAGAGGTGTAAGCATGAATGATGCCGCAATGTGGGCGGAGCCGTGCATGGATGCGCTGTTTTCAAACAGTGACAGCTAGTGCGGGGAACTTCTCCCCATACTGCTGCCAGGGGGGGTTAGCGAGCGGCAACTGCAGCACTAGGAACATGTTACGGTACATGTTCCACCCTAATATCTGGTGGAATATGTAACACGTTCCCAAAGGTGAACTTAACTCGTGATCTACCAGACTTCTGCTCATCAGCTATCCTCTATTGTTAGTGAGTGTTGTGTGTGTCCCAAGACAACTCCTCTTCTTCCAATGTGGCTCAGTAAAGTCAAAAGGTTGGAAACCCCCTGGCTTACAGCGTTTTTTAACTTACCTAAATCTGCCATCACTTGACCCCCTACCACAGATAGCAAAGATAGTTTGCCACAAATTTGTGGCAGTGTTGAACTGTAAGTCTTGTTAACTTGCTGCACATTTTCACTGGCAAGTTGGACACTTGCAGAGCACTTGAAGCACAAGTTCTCGTTGACACTTTTCCAATTTGTAGCAAATTTGCGTGGCAAGTCTCTAGCAAGAGCAAAGTTGCAGTGGTGAGTCTACAGCAAGAGCTCTGCAAGTCACAGTGCCCCCCTGTGGTGGGGTGAGTATTGCACAACATAACTGAACCAAAACTTGCAGCAGACTTGCAGAATGGTTGCAAAGTAAGCTGATCTGGAGTCATGCAATGCGGACTTGCTGCAATTGTGCAACAAACTTGTGAAGCCTGGCAAGTCTATCTATAGCTTAGCAAGTCATTTTCAAACTTGCAGCTCAACTGCTTTTTATTTGGATACACCATTGACTGGTCTTATTGTTATTATACTGCTACTGGGGTCTTCAGGACCTTGTGAGAACCCTGAACCTGGACTCAATGGGAGGTGTCCAGGTCACCAGGCAGCAACATGGGCACTTTAAGAATGCTCATACTCTGCAGTCCATAGAGAGAAGATTTGAGACCTGCCACGTCACATGACCATGGGTTTATTTGAAGAAGCACTTGGGCCATTTACATTAAATGACTGTAGATGTGGGTGCGGGTTTTGTCCCGGAAAGGTTGGTGGGGGGTCCTTGACTTCAATTATAAACAAACAACAAATTATAAATGGCAAGACTTGGATACCTTATGGCGCTTTTCCACTGCATGGAACCGAATGGTTCGGCTCGCTTTTGTGCTTTTCCACTGCTGGTACCGCATGGTACGGTGTAGGAACGGTTCGGCGGCGCTTTTCCACTGCATGGAACCGAACGGTACGGCTCTCAAAAACAGTACCCCCTTGATTGTGGTTCCAAGAGGTACCATACCCGGTACCATATCCCACAATCCTTTGCATGAAGTCACTACTAGCCATTGATTGGTCAGAGAATCCCACCCACCCCGTTGTTATCCCACCCACTTAACTTTAGTACTACTTTAGTGGAAAAGCAAAGCATACCAAACCGTACCGAACCGTTCAAACACCGTACCATGCGGTACCAGCAGTGGAAAAGCAAACCGGGCCAAGCAGGGCCAAGTAGAGCCGAGCCGGTACTTGCAGTGGAAAAGTGCCATTGTTGTCCATTTGGGTTTTCCCCCATTGTGGAGAGAGAAGATCCCGCATTTGCATTGGTTTAATGGGGAAGCAGTGAAGGTGTATCTGCTATTTTCAAGCCTTTGAGAAGCCATTTGTGGACTTGAGAACAACCTATATATAACAGCTAAGTGCTGGACTTTGATTCATGTGTTTGGATTACTCTCAGAGTGCATTCACCTTTTGAACCGTCATTTCATTATCTGGTTATAAAAAAAAAAGGGCTTTTCATATATTCATTTATGCTAAAGACATACTACAAAAGCATTATGAGTATCTGCTTTTCTAAGTAGCATTTTAGATGGAGAGGTCAACAACAGCAGCCTACAAATTTTTCTCAGCACAGGTTTCCTTGCATAAAAAAAGCAGCGTTTCCAAGACAACTGAAAAGTTTTCAATAAATAAAATTATTATTTTTTGCTTTACGAAACAAATCTCACTGCCGCCTGGGAGTTCGGCCACCTCCATCCACCTCAGCCCTTTTGCAGGAACATCGTTGGCTCCACAAGCTGGAAAGTCAACGCATTTCAAAAGAAAATGTTCACGTAAGATACTTTTTAGTTTTCTGAGTATTTATTGAAGTGAAAATAAATTCTTCTACTTTTTGCATTGAAGCTTTATGACTAAGCACGCTTTAGTGCGAACATGGCAAAGCATTCTGATGATGACCCGCTGTGATCATTTTATTTTGTACTTGAATAAATACTCCAGGACCTGCCAAACATTGTAGATGGACCCTTTTTTGTTGAATAATGTTTTATTATTTTGTTTTAATTTTCAAGCACTTAGGCTTTTATTTCAACTTAATACAATTTACAATATGCTTTAAAATAGATGACTATTAACTTATTGACTTATTACTAAGGCAGGCCATAGACGGTGCAAATTTATTTCCTGCAACCACAGGGGAATCCTTCCTGCTGAGCAACTGCCTTCTCCCAGCGGGCAGGGGAAGCTGTCCCCACCAGGAGAAGACCGTATATTATTATTATACAGGATTTATATAGCACCAACAGTTTGCGCAGCGCTTTACAATGTGAGGGAAGACAATACAGTTACAATACAATTCAAAACAGGAGGAACTAGAGGGCCCTGCTCGTTAGAGCTTACAATTTAGAAGGGTATAGCAGCCACTTGTGATAATCAGAAGCAGGTTTGGTAGGCTGGTTGTATCCAAGTTGACTAATCAACTTGGTACATTCAGCCTGCCCATTTTCATCTGTGTTGATATGGGTTGGCACAATAGGAGAGACCTAATGGGGTGCACAAACTAAATCCAGCCCTGATGAGAAGCCAAGGGGATAAGAAACCCCTGAGTACTGCAAAGTACTGTGCATGCAGTGGCTTTAAATGGGGCTTGGTATCAGTAGTCTGGAGTACGGGGGTCCTCTGATCTTCTGGTATCATCAAACATCAGTAGACAGAAGGCCCTTGAGATATGATCCATAGATGGTGGAGTACAGACCTGAATTGTTGATTGCATGCCATAAGAACGAAGGCATGTGATGTGAGGTCTGTGGTTAAGTAAAATTTCAGATATTCAATAACTTTACATGGAGGAAAAGCCCAGAACAGTCTAATCTGTTGGTAAATAGCACAGGCTCATACCCAATCAACAGGAATTCAGTAGGAAGAATGGAATATGGCTGTACAATGACCGTACTTGTTCAAATGTGCCAAGCAAATGACCCAACATGCAAGCTTCGTAGGTAACTCAGGTTTGTTTGGCAAGAGAAAGGAAAGAACCTCTCCAGTTTTATTTCATTTGTAAGCCCATGCACAGGACTGCACTCCTGTGCATGCATAGGGGTCACGTCATCCCGCACTGGCTCATCAAGATGGCCAAAGACCGGCACCTGGAAGAATTCGGGGAGAAGATGTCGGGGCCAGCAAGGACGTCGGACTAGTGGCCCCATGAGGTGTTCCCTAATTTCCTGTGTGATCACCAGGACAGGAAAAGAGGACAGTTACTAACAGTGACATGGACTACAATAAAATCTGTGGAACGATTAAACTTCCTCTCTGGGTAGGGGAGATTACCTTTGTTTTCAATGTGGTCATTAGGACAAGAAGTGAAGTAGGATTTCCCCAGTGAGAACATCAAAAAGGCCCATAATCTAGAAAAAAAACATTTGCTTAAAGTACAACTAAAGGCAAAATTTGTTTTTAGTTTTGTATAGAGCAGAGGGGGGATTAGAACACCTGTCCATTTTTATTGCTGTCTGTGCCCCCATTCCAGAGGTACATCTTCAAATTCTAATTTCATTGAAAGAGAAAGTAAAAGAAAATACCAAATTTTGGGTTGTCCCCAGAAAAGTAATAGAGGGGAAATCTTCCAATGAGGACATTAGTTCTGGTGACCTGGTGGTCCCCAAGGGATTCCTTTAATTTGCAGGAACTTCCTCTCACTTCCTGTTTTGGCTCTGGGATAGGAAGTGAGGGGGAAATCTCCCTAATGGGGCACAGGTGGCAAAAACAAAAAAACTGACCAGGGTTTAACCTTTCCTTACCCTATCCAAAATCGATAAAAAAAAAATATTTTGCCTATAGTTCAACTTTAAGGTGTCCTTTACATTGTATACACTCCCCTGTGTCATGTTTTCAGAAGCCTCTCTGATGGAAGCTTCACGCTAAACAAAGGCCCATCCTACCATCCATAACCAATGCCATCCACAGCCAGCACCACTTTTGCCAGTTAATCTGCTCTCATTGCTTACTGGATGATGAAAGCAAAGACTGGTTATGGGTGAAAGGAGTCCTAGGCACCAACACCACTTTTTAAGGTTTATTTGCCCTCATTGTTTATTGGATGGTAAGAGCAAAGACCGCTTCAGTGTAAAAGTTGCTCCTTCTACTGAAATGAATAAGTATTGTAATAGCCAAAAAGAAGCCACCGTATCTGCACTGGTATGGCCCTTAAGAAAAAATTAGTCTACACGTGCCAGAGAAGTGGCAGGTAGGTGCACAGCTTCGCCCAGTTCCGCTATCCCCCAGTTTGCTGCAGAAGGTTGTAGTTCGGCATCCTGGACATGCACCAGGTCCTAGGCTCTATGCCAGTGTTTCTCAACCTTTTTTCAGTCGAGGCACACCCCAGAAATTATGGACAGTCTCAAGGCACCCTTTAAAAAATGATGGACAGTCTTGAGGCACACCACCCTAAAAGTTTTACATAATGCAGCAACATACACACACACGTAGGACGCCCAACGTTAGATGTACAAGCTGGTACTGATTAGTATTCCAATGTTTCTCTTTTTCCTCAGTTTTTCTCCATCACTTAGCTAATATGACCCCAAAACTTATGGAGAACAGCAGGGGAGGGTCAAACAAGCATGCTACACAGGCGACTGACATCCTCCTCATCAACTGATGATGTCATTGGTCGTTAGCAGGTCGGCAGCTAGAGGGTCATAATGGTGCACAATGAAAACCTGTGACTTTGTGTAATGTAAAAGGCAGGCTTCATCCACCCGCTGCCCTGTATACAATTTTGGGAAATTTTGGGGGTATTTTGCTGAGGCACTCCTGAAGAGACCTCAAGGCACACCAGGGTGCCTGGCCACCCTGGTTGAAAAAGGCTGCTCTAGGCCAGTGATGGGGAACCTTGGCACCCCAGATGTTTTGGAACTACATTTCCCATGATATTCAACTACACTGCAGAGCACATGAACATCATGGGAAATGTAGTTCCATAACATCTGGGGTGCCAAGGTTCGCCATCACTGCTCTAGGCTGTCTTCCTGATAACCGCCTCTGGATGGAGGCGGATGAGAGGTGATTGCCTGGTACACACACAAAAAAAAAGCATTACTTCTAAACCTAAAACATGCAAGCAAAATGTGGTGCCTGTTAACCACTTGCCGACTGCCGCACGACTATTTACGTCGGCAGTCAGCCCCTACAGGCAGAGTGACGTAGATCTACATCGCTAGCCTGTGAGGGTCTAGGGAGCGAGCGCGCACCCTGGAGGCGCGGTCACAGACCCCCCCGCGCGTGTGACCGGGCGGAACCGATGTCCGCCGGTCACTCGGCGATCGTCGGTGCAGAGGGAGAAAGGCAGGCGGCTGATGTAAACAAGCCGCCTGTCATTATCCCCTGTATAAGGACAGTGATCACACGGTTCTACTATGTAGGACCGTTGATCACTGCTCCTACACCTCAAGCCACAGCCAATCACAGTTAGAATCACGCCCCTAGGGACACACATAGCCCCTCCCTCTCAAAAAAAGTTAACCCCTTCACTGCCAGTGTCATTTTACAGTAACAGTGCATATGTATAGCACTGATTACTGTAGAAATGTCACTGGTAACCCCAAAAGTGTCAAAAATGTCAGTCAAAGGTCCGATCTGTCCACCGCAATGTCGCAGTAACGAAAAAAAAAAAAAAAAAAAAAATCGCAGATCGCCGCCATTACACGTTAAAAAAAAAAAAAACAACAAAAATGACAAAAATATTTCCCTTTGTTAGTAAACGCGATAACAAACCAGTCAAAATACACTTTTTGCGATTTTTTTTACCAAACATATGTAGCATAAAACAAATTGGCCGAAAATGTTAAAAAATTTTGATTTTTACATTTTTTTGGGGAATTTCATATAAAGAAATGTAAAAAATATTGCTATTTTTGCAAAATTGACGCTCTTTTTTTGTTTATAGCGCATGATCAAAAAAAAAAAAAAAATCGCACAGGTGATCAAATACCACCAAAAGAAACCTCTGTGGGAAAAAAAGGACGTCAAATTCGTTTAGGTACAGCGTCGCACGACTGCGCAATTGTCCGTTAAAGTCACGCAGTGCCGAATCGCAAAATAGGCCCTGGTCAGGAAGGGGGTAAAATCTTCCGGGGCTTAAGTGGTTAATCAATAAATGCTGCAAGCACCAAAAGGTGTGATTTATGTTTGGTGTCAGATTTGTCGTACTGATTGTGTAAAGAATAGGGTCTTCCATTGAGAATATCAAGTCGGAGCTTGGCATGCATGCAAGCTTTAGGCCAACCATCCTTGGATGACTCATGATTTCAGATACCTGCGGACATTAGATAGCACTCTGTCCCCTTTTCAGTTGACATAAACATACATGCTCAGCAGACTGTTGTATATAGGTTTATAAAGCACTCAGCAATGCTCCGAATAAAATTTAGCCTAAGGGTTATCACATTGTTCCTGCCCATCCATCTACCACCCTCTTTAGAAGAAAGAAAAATGCACGCACATTTCTCCTAAAATGAGTGATGCATGACTCGTTATAAAGGTAGGCTGTAGCAAGCGGCTTTGCTGTAAGCCAGTTCTATTTTCTTCTATTAGAGCTGACCTGATTAGTATAGAAGCCCTCTACTGGGGTTTGGAGAGATAATGAGATAACACCACACAATAGGTTCTTAAGAGCAAAACTTAATTTGCCAAGTACAGTTTGCTTAACCCTATGTGCATATTACAGTTTTATAACCGGCCATCTATATAGCAGGTTATGCGAACTCAGGGTTTCCATGGAAACCCACTTCAGCCTTTAGTAACCGACCAAAAAAAAAAAAAAAAAAACCATGATAACCAGGAGGGAAGCGACTCCTACCCATTAGATCATCGTGTTTACCTGACAATTCTCTGGGGACACAGTTATCGGGAAAGCAAGATATTTTCAGTAACCACCACATTGTCAGTCATTGTTGCAATGTTTTCCTTCAAGTAAATTTAAATGCGATTTTTATATATTTTTTTCGAGCTCTTCCAAACTTGGTTATGGCAATAAAATGACCCGTAAAATGACCCGTCAGTATGGGTTCTAAATTATAAAACGAAGGTCGGACTGTATAAGGAGGAGATTAATATTTTCCTTCCATTGGCCCATATCTTAACCACTTGTGGACATATACTGCGGCAGGTCGGCTCGTTCAAGCTAAACGACGTACCTGGGACCGCGAGTGGGGGCTTCGCCACAGGGGAAGCTGATCTGTGGGTCCAATGGCCTTGATTGCCGCCAGGAACCTGCGATCACTCCCCGTGGAGACAGAACAGAGGTCTGCCATTGTAAACATGGCAGACCGCTGTTCTGTCAGCATTGAACACAGGGACCGTGTGTTCCTCCTATTCATGAACACAGGTCCCGGTGTTGATTCCATAAGCCCACCCCCCACACAGTTAGAAAGCCCCACAAAGTCCAGTGATGGCAAACCTTGGCACCCCAGATGTTTTGGAACTAAATTTCCAATTATGAAGTCAAGAAAAGTATTTGAGACGCGATCTCGATAAGGTGATGCCACATCCTAAAAAAAAAATGTATATACCGGAGAGCTAAAAGGGGGAAGAAAAAGAAGGAATCTTCATCCCCTTGTAAACAATAGGACTTTGAAGGCGTCGATTTCCAATTATGCTCAACAACACTGCAGAGTGCATGAGCATCATGGGAAATGTAGTTCTAAAACATCTGGGGTGCCAAGGTTCGCCATCACTGCCCTAGACTCACACTTAACCCTTTGATCGCCCGTGGTGTTAACCCCTTCCCTGCCAGTATCATTATTACAGTAATAGTGCTCATTTTTAGCACTGATTACTGTAATAATGTCACCGGTCCCTGAAAACACATCTCTTCAGAGAAACCTATCTGGCATCCTCCTAGCAACTGTACTTTTTATTTTCTCCATCAGCCCATCCCCCACGGTTATTACCTCTTATATATCTTGACCCTCCCTCTTAGATTGTAATTAGATTTTGTAATAGGGTGGGCGGGAAGTGGTTAAATACCACCAAAATAAAGCTCTATTTGTGAGATCAAAATGATACAAATTTCATATGGGTACAGTGTAGCATGATCGCGTAATTTTCATTCAGACTGTGAGAGTGCTGAAAGCTGAATATTGGCTTAGGCAGGAAGGGGTTAAAAGTGCCCGGTATTGAAGTGGTTAAGAATGACAAGGGGCATATATATATCTATATATATTGTAACAGGAAGTCAGCTAAATCTGGGAATGTAGTCACAGGAAGGAGATACATTTCTACCTGATTTAGAAAGTCCATTAATTAATTTAGGGTGTTGGCTACAGAGCTAGCCAGCAGGAAGTTGAAAGGCCTTCACCTGTTCAGAATGAGGGAGTTAAGGCTCTATAATTTGTTCAGAGAAATTCCTTTGTTTGCTGAAGCTCTAATGATACATTTTCCAATGCTTGAAGTTTTTGAAGGAACGGTTTATTCCAAAGGGGTGATTCAAGCCACATGTCGTCACATTTCTGAGGCTCACTCAGGACAGACCCCAAAACACTGATCCTTTTAAAAACTGCATCAGGCACACTATCCCCTCTTTGGGACAGATCCTCTGTTGCCTGGAATTCCTCTTCCAGTTCCTGCAACGGAATCTTCATCTCTTCTACTTGCTGTTCTAAGGCTCGCTTAGACTTTTCTAGCTCCTGAACGCTTTTCACAACATCATCCTTGGAGCTGACCAATTCTTCCATTTCTGTACGCAGCTGTTTAACACTTTCTAGTTCAGCCTTACACTCTAGAGCTTCCTCCAAAGAGCGAGCCAAGAACAGGGCTTTGCTCTCGTTATCACGCACCTCCGTTTCTGCACGTGCGCGTTCTTCTGCATATTTTGCAGACACAGTCTTCTCTTCACCAAGCATCTGATCAAACTTCTTTTTCACATCTTCAACACACTGTAATGAACCAACGCTTTCTTCCATGCGTTTTTTCATATCCGCTATCTGAGCTTGCAATGTTGCGACTTGCTCTGATAGGTTTTTCTTTGCTTCCGCCTCCTCTTTTAATTGTTCCAGGAAGCCATTTTTCTCATCTTCCATTTGTTTGAGCTTTGTGCTAAAACTCAGCCTTTGACACCTCTCTTCCTGTAAGAGTTCCTGCGTGTCTTGCAGCTGCGATTCCAAGATAGAAAAATCTTCCGCAATTTCTCTAGATTTGCTGTCTGCTTGAGAAAGCTGATTTGTAACATTGTCCAACTCAACCTGCAGTCGGTTTGCCTTCTCTGACAGCTTAGCACACAATCGGTCACCTTCTGACACCTTGACTTGCGATTCCAGAAGCTGTGCCTCTACTTTTTCCCTCTTATGTTCACAATCTCCTTTTCCCTGCATAAGAGCCTTCACCTCATTGGCTAGTTTCTGGGAATGAGATTGTAATTCTGCCACACAGGCTTCTTTCTCCTTTAACTGCTGCTGGAAACGTTGGGCTTCACCTTTCCAACTTTCACAGTCTGCACGTAATTCATCTACCACATTGCTCAAAGTGGTGAGCTCATACACAGTACTCAGTAATTTAGCCTCTCTTTCACTTTTCTCGTTGTCGCTGAGAGACAATGTCGTTTTCAGAGCGACATTCTGTTCCTGCGACTCCTGCAGGTCTATTTTTGTAACTTCCAAAGACTGAAGACTTTTTTCCAGCTGATTACGCAACTCCAACATATCAGCCATACTTTGCTTCTGCAAAGTCTGAATTTCACTTTCCTTTTCCATGAGGATGGTATCTTTCTCCATTATAGTCTCTCTGCGTTTTTGCAACTCGACCAAAAGAAGAGCAGTGGATTCTTCCCACTGTAACACATGAGACTTGAGTAGTTCATTCATTTCCTGCAAGTTTCTATGCTCCATTTTAAGCAATTCCAAGGCTTGTTCCTTTTCTTCCATTTTCCGTTGCAAGGCATCCAACTCAGCCCTGCACACATACTCGGTTTCCTCCAAACCGATGGCCTCCATTGGCTGCTGGCGTCTCTGTTTCCAGCCTGCCATGCTCTCTTGATGAGCCTTTTGTTGAGCTGCAAAGCTCTGCTGAAAATCCGCATTTGCCTGCTGTTGAGCTGCATTTGCTTGCTGTTGAGCTGCATTTGATATAATCAGATGTTTCAACATCTCCTCCATTTTGAGTTTACTTTTCATCTGAGCACACTGCGTCTCCATAGCGGTTTCATCAGTGTTGCTAGGGACAACAACCTTCCTCTTTAGTAGACTCTCTTTAGGCATGGATGGGGCTGGTTCAGACGGCAACATCCCCTCCATCCATAGAATCCGGTCTCTCATTTCATCTATCTTTGCATTCTTCAGGCGTTTTGAACGCCCCATCTTCAATAACTCCACAAACAAATTTTTCACAGTCCAGCAAAAATTTTTCAGACCACTGTCTCTTTAACACATGTAGTTTTTCTCTCTCTCTTGCAAGATCTCTTTTCCTGCACACACAGTTTGTGCAGTCACTTGCACCAGACACAACAAAGTTCATCAAATAATTTTGAGACCGCTGTCTCTTTAAAACACTTTTTTTTTTTTTTTTTTTTCTGTCAGGATCTTCTCTCCTGCACACATAGATTGTGCAATCTCATGCACCAGACAAAGTTCATCAAACATATGCACTCCATTGCAGGGATCTCTGCTTATGCCCGCATCCTCCACCATATGTGAGGGATTAGCTCGGTGGCGGGTGTGGATGACCCCTTGGGGGGTGCGTTTTCCCAGAGAGGTAGCCGACAAGTGCTTGCAAACAAACAGTGTGGTTTATTAAATGGTGTTTTCTTCACCAGGCTGTATGCAGCAAAACATCCAAAATAAAATAAAACAGAAAATAAATCCTTGCCTCTGTGGGCGGCTACCTTCTCACAACTGGAACCTGCCTAAGTGTCTGTCTCCAACCTACCGTCGGGCAGACTTCCTTGTCCTACAGCGGACACTCAATAGTCCTTTTATAATAGCTTCACAGGGCAACACAGTCCTTTTGTTTCTTTCACATCAACAGTTCGTCTTCTCACCTTTGAGACGTATTCACCCTTGGTTACCGTCCCGGGCACACATCACTCCGGGGGGTCTTCTCCCAGGCCCACACATCCTGTCGGGAGGCACACGCTGACTGTCCTCCTGCTCCCAGCCCACATGGCTTCAGGATGCAGCTTCTGGAGGCAGCAAACAATAGGAATTTCTCTGAACAAATTATAGAGCCTTAACTCCCTCATTCTGAACAGGTGAAGGCCTTTCAACTTCCTGCTGGCTAGCTCTGTAGCCAACACCCTAAATTAATTAATGGACTTTCTAAATCAGGTAGAAATGTATCTCCTTCCTGTGACTACATTCCCAGATTTAGCTGACTTCCTGTTACAATATATATATATATATATATATATATATATATATATATATATATATATATATTTTTTTTTTTTTTCTTTCTTTTCTCTATCCATTCAAACCCACAGAAAGCTAGCACAGCAGCAATTAAAAAGTAAAAAAAAAAAAAAAAAAAAGTACAACGCGAATTGATTTGACAATCTACCTGACTGTGATCTACCACTTAGTAATATTCAATATTTCATTAATTATTCCTACTGCTGCTCAGAAGGACAATGAACTTGGTCTTCCTGTGTGTTCAAACACAAATCCATGTATTTAATAAATTGTAATCCTACCCTCGTCTCACTAAATCAATAAGACAATGCTTATTGAGCGCTGTAAAGAGAGGAAGGAAAAAGAAAAAAAAAAAAAACATTACAAAAAAAAAAAAAGAAAAAAAAAAAAGGAAGCGGTGAATGGGTGTCCGAGTTAGCAGATTTCAAAGAACAGCTCTTGAGAAGGAGACTCGTTGCCAGGGGCCGTGATTGGCTTTTGACCTCCCTCTATTTCAAGATCTGAAAAAAGCACTTGTCCTTTCGCAGCTATCACAAGGGGCCAATCCAGAAAAGAGGAAAAACGCAAGCATTGTAAAAAAAAAAAAAAAAAAATTTGGACAGCCTTCACAAGGTTTCTGAAGTTCTTTTTTTTCCCCCCAGATTGCACGTTTGACCTTTGACAATATTGTGAAAGAAGCTTCAATAGCAGAGGATTAAGGAAAAGCTAAAATTGCATCAAGTCCCCAGAGTGACCAGGCATGGTGCAGGGGCTATGTCAGGAGCACTGGACGGGTCTCTTATTTCCTGTTAACAGTCTTTTCGTTAGCGTGGAGGACCGGGCAGGAGAAGACTTTTTATTCAACTGATTGGAGTTGTTTGCTCAACTTTTTAGAAAAGATTCTAGAAAGCAAGACCAGGTTTAAGGGCAACGTTTGTGGGGGCAAGTAATATTGAGCAACGGTTTTTAAAGCAAACACCATACCTGGGCACCATTGGGAAAATCCACTTAATTTAAAGTGGAACTTTACCCATAAAAACTTGATAAAATTAATATTGCTCTTTATAAAGGAACATACATTCCACATTAAGTATTATACTACCAAAATTAGTGTGTGCTGTAAATTGCCTCCAGCATTACTCCTGTTCCTGCTTGGTGGAAGTTGCCATTTTTCTGCAGCCCAGAGCCCCTGAGCAGCAGTAAATATTTAGGCCAGGGATCTCCAAACTACGGCCCTCCAGCTGTTGTGGAACTACAAGTCCCATGAGGCATGGTAAAACTCTGACATTCACAGATATAACTAGGCATGATGGGAATTCTAGTTCCTGAACAACTGGAGGGCCATAGTTTGGAGACCCCTGATTTAGGCTGTCAGTGGCTCTGATTTTCGGCAGAGCTTATATATTTTTGGCTGAGATTAGAGAGCAGGTCCCTGCTGAACAAGCCAAGGATCCAACCATCTATGGCTGGAATAAAGTGTTACTAATCCCACAACAGTAAAATCAGTCTGTATATGCAATAAACCAGTGTTTCTCAACTCCGGTCCTCAGGGCACACTAACAGGCCAGCTTTGCAAGAAAACTGAAATACATCCCAGGTGATATAATTTTCTGCTCAGTGATTGCAAGTATTCTAGTCTGCATCTCCCCAAGGTAATACTTAAAATCTGGCCTGTTAGTGTGCCCTGAGGACCGGAGTTGAGAAACACTGCAATAAAGCATGATTATTATACTCACTGTAGAACCTAAGGGGTTAATCCTCTGCATTGTGTAAAAAGGTTGTTTCATCCTGTCTTATCTGATCCTCCCCTTCTTTTACTGCTGATGATAGTACAGAGCCTTTGGAGGCACTCTGCACATGCTCAGTTTGGTGTGTATTGCTAGAGATTTTTTTTTTTTTTTTTTGGTGCATGTGATCAGCACAGGGCCAATCAGCACTGTCCAGACAGAAGGTCAGGGGTCATGTAGGCTCATAGGACAGGAGGAGAATTAAAACTCCTCCTACAAGCTTTAATCAGAGACTGATAGAAGTCACAAGACTGCTATATACTGCTGATCGGGAAAGGTATTTTGCAATCTATATTTACTTAAGTAATTGCATTTTCAGATATAGTGAAGACAGGGTCTTGGGTTTAGTAACACCTTAGGTGTAAGTTATCAGTCCTAAAACAGAACTTCACCCAAAAGGAAAGGTTCCACTTTAGCCCCACCCCTCCCTTAACTTTTGGCCATTTATTTATTTATTTTTTTTTTTTTGAGGAACATATAGCTAGTTTTGAAAATTGGTTTTGATAGGTACCTGCTTCTACTTCCTAGGTGATCCAACCAGAATTTCAACACCCCACCCTCTTAGCCCACAGCCACATCACAGGTCCCAGAAAGTTGGGGGGCCATTCACAAAGCACAGTACGGCTCATGTATGTGCAGTGGGAAGCCAGCTGTGAAGCTGCTAGGAATCACAGCTGGCTTCCCATACTAGACATGGTGGCACCAGGACCCAAAGAACAGCGAGGAATCAGCCCAGGTGAGGACAACACTGAGAAGGAAATGTCCTTTTATTAGAATTTAGCAACCCCGTTTACTTATTTGGGGGGGCATCTCTTTAAGATGTGGTGGTTACACACCTTTCTCTACTGTACTTATGGAGGAAGCCATGGGTGCCACCAAGGCAGGACATCTAACATTTCAAACAAATGGCCTCTGCCCTCACCTTTAACTGGCCTTTGCAGCAAGGAGCATGTGGAAGGGCAACGCATGCAAAACAAAACCAAAGAAACTCCAAGCTCAACTTACCGACCAGCCTGCAACCAACCGACCAGACTTCAAACATATCTGCCTTTGGTCATCACCATTACATGGGGGATGATGGAATTAGTAGTTTACAGAAGGAAGAGAACATTTTTAAAGAAAAACTCTTACCCTGCTCCCATTGAGCTCTAAGGTCTTGAGGGATCCTCAGTGGGTCTGACACCTCAAATTCCTTGGTTGGTGTCTCCAAACACAGGAGATGCATCAAAAGGATATCTCTGACAACCCAATAGATTTACCTGCTAGTCTCCTGCAGGACCATGCAATGACAACGGGCTTCCAAAGGGCAACCTGGGATTCTCTCTTTCAAACAATAGGCTAACTGGGGGTAGTTAGCAGTCTATAGTTACTAAAGGGAAACGTATGCAAAACAAAACCATAGAGACTCTAAGCTCAACTTAACAACCAGCCTGCAACCAACCGACCAGACTTCAAACATATCCGCCTTTGGTTATCACCATTACATGGGGGATGATGGAATTAGTAGTTTACAGAAGGAAGAGATAACATTTTTAAAGAAAAACTCTCACCCTGCTCCCATTGAGCTCTAAAGTCTTGAGTAGGGATGCACCGATCCGATATTCGGATCGGATATCGGCGCCGATATGGTCATTTTAGATGGATCGGGGGATCGGTAACATTGACCGATCCACTGGCTGATCCGGTTTTTGCTTGGTAACGGCTCAGCCATCCCTTACTAGGTGCAGTAGTAGTATGGGATGGGAGCCGCTACTTTCTGTATAGGTCTGGCTCACAGGCGGAGTGATATCAGATGAACTCCGCCTGTGAATGGAGGAGCCGTACACATGAAGCAGCGGCTTTGCTCTGTACTGCAGCCGCTTGCTTTGTGTGTAGCTCCGGATCGGTTCCGGTATCGGCGATTTCACAATGCCAGATATCGGCATCGGGTCCAAAAAAGTCGGATCGGTGCATCCCTAGTCTTGAGGGACCCTCAGTGGGTCTGCCACCTCAAATTCCTTGGTTGGGGGTCTCCAAACACAGGAGATGCATCAAAAGGATATCCCTGACAACCCAATAGATTTACCTGCTAGTCTCCTGCAGGACAATGCAATGACAACAAGCTTCCAAAGGGCAACCTGGGATTCTCTCTTTCAAACAATAGGCTAAGTGGGGGTAGTTAGCAGTCTATAGTTACTAAAGGGAAACGTATGCAAAACAAAACCATAGAGACTCCAAGCTAAACTTACCAACCAGCCTGCAACCAACCGACCGTACTTCAAACATATCCGCCTTTGGTCATCACCATTACATGGGGGATGAAGGAATTAGTAGTTTACAGAAGGAAGATAACATTTTTAAAGAACAACTCTCACCCTGCTCCTATTGAGCTCTAAGGTCTTGAGGGATCCTCAGTGGGTCTGCCACTTCAAATTCAAATTGGTTGGCGTCTCCAAACACCGGAGAAGCATCAAAAGGATATCCCTAACAACCCAATAAATTTACCTGCTAGTCTCCTGCAGGACCATGCAATGACAATGAGCTTCCAAAGGACAACCTGGGATTCTCTCTTTCAAACAATAGACTAACTGGGGGTAGTTAGCAGTCTATAGTTACTAAAGGGAAATGTATGCAAAACAAAACCATAGAGACTCCAAGCTCAACTTACCGACCAGCCTGCAACCAACCGACCGGACTTCAAACGTATCCACCTTTGGTTATCACCATTACATGGGGGACGATGGAATTAGTGGTTTACAGAAGGAAGATAACATTTTTAAAGAACATCTCTCACCCTGCTCCCATTGAGCTCTAAGGTCTTGAGGGATCCTCAGTTGGTCTGCCACTTCAAATTCCTTGGTTGGCGTCTCCAAACACTGGAGAAGCATCAAAAGGATATCCCTGACAACCCAATAAATTTACCTGCTAGTCTCCTGCAGGACCCTGCAATGACAACGGGCTTCCAAAGGGCAACCTGGGAGTCTCTCTTTCAAACAATAGGCTAACTGGGGGTAGTTAGCAGTCTATAGTTACTAAAGGGAAACGTATGCAAAACAAAACCATAGAAACTCCAAGCTACACTTACCGACCAGCCTGCAACCAACCGACCGGACTTCAAACATATCCGCCTTTGGTTATCACCATTACATGGGGGATGATGGAATTAGTAGCTTACAGAAGGAAGAGATAACATTTTTAAAGAAAAACTCTCACCCTGCTCCCATTGAGCTCTAAGGCCTTGAGGGATCCTCAGTGGGTCTGCCACTTCAAATTCAAATTGGTTGGCGTCTCCAAACACCGGAGAAGCATCAAAAGGATATCCCTAACAACCCAATAAATTTACCTGCTAGTCTCCTGCAGGACCATGCAATGACAATGAGCTTCCAAAGGACAACCTGGGATTCTCTCTTTCAAACAATAGACTAACTGGGGGTAGTTAGCAGTCTATAGTTACTAAAGGGAAATGTATGCAAAACAAAACCATAGAGACTCCAAGCTCAACTTACCGACCAGCCTGCAACCAACCGACCGGACTTCAAATGTATCCACCTTTGGTTATCACCATTACATGGGGGACGATGGAATTAGTGGTTTACAGAAGGAAGATAACATTTTTAAAGAAAAACTCTCACCCTGCTCCCATTGAGCTCTAAGGCCTTGAGGGATCCTCAGTGGGTCTACCACTTTAAATTCCTTGGTTGGCGTCTCCAAACATAGGAGAAGCATCAAAAGGATATCCCCGACAACCCATTAAATGTACCTGCTAGTCTCCTGCAGGACTATGCAATGACAACGGGCTTCCAAAGGGCTACCTGGGATTCTCTCTTTCAAACGATAACGGGGGGGGGGGGGGGGGGGCTACCTGCATCTGCCCTCATTTTGTATTTCTTCTGTTTTATTGATCTGCTGCCAGCCACTGCGCTTTCAAGGGATGCTCTGGACTATGAAAACAATTGATTTAGAAGTGCAGGCTCCTTTAAATGGCTTAACCAAGTATGAGACACATATATCATTTTGTATTTTTAGCACAGGGGTCATAAAGGTGAAGGGCAGAGTAAAAGGAGAATCGTGTACCCTGAATTGGTAGTTTTCATTTTCCGATAATATAATGCTCTATCGAGGGAGTACACTCTGCCTGTGCATTAAACATAATTGGACAAAGAAAAAAATGAAAGCCCGTATGCCTTTAAACACATCCACGGTCAGCCAGGGTCCACTTCTAATGCCGCTCCATAGAACATACAGGTGATGTTAGTTTTTGGCGAGCAATGATTTCCTTAATACCATGCCATTATGTTCTTTGCCATTACTAGGAAGTACATTTTTTTCCCAAACAATTCAGTGCAATTATGCTTTGTTCCATAAATGCATGCGAATGTTCTCCTACTTTTAGCGGAGTGGCGCTCAGAGACAGATGTAGCTTTTCATTGTGTGGGCTTTAGAAGTCTTTATAGTCCTCCCACAACTCCTGCCCTGTAAGCTAATGTCAGAGACCATCTGTTATTGTTCTGTATATGTGAATTAACTGTTGGAGAATAGCCTGTTATTGTGACATTGTCAATATGGAACAGTAAAACACAAGGGTCTTATGTAGAGAAGTATCTAACAGAAGAAGAGTTCTTGTCGTCCATTACAACTAATCAAGCTTTGCACGCTCGTCCCCCATAAAGGAATAGGAAACAAAGGGGGAACCGGACACAGACTCGTGGAAGAGCTGCATTTCATCAAGGAGGTTCACAGGCCACTGCAAACTTTATACAGATGCATCAAATAAAATTAGAATAGAATCAAAAAGTTAATCAGTAATTCAATTCAGACTGTGAAACTCATTTTATATAGATGCGTTATGCACAGAGTGATATATTTCAAGCATTTCTTTCTTTTAATTTTGATGATTATGGCTTACAGCTAGTAGTGACACCACAAAGTTCAGTATCTCAGAAAATTAGAATAAAAGGAATTGGCACCACTCCAGGTTGAGTCAAAATCCAGATTTATTGACTGGACATCCAAATTATGACAATTGTGACAAGGTAGACGCGTTTCACACACTAACTGTGTGCTGAATCATTAAAGGTAATGATTAAGCACACAGTCAGTGTGTGAAATGTGTCTACCTTGTACGATTGTCATAATTTGGATGTCCAGTCAATAAATCTGGATTTTGACTCAACCTGGAGTGCTGCCAATTCCTTTTCTTTTATCAAGTTTTCACGGAGGCGAGCCGATGCATGCACCGGTGTGAGTCATCAGGCAATTACAGCAGTGAGTCCTTGTCTCTTCAATCAGAAAATTAGAATATTACATAAGATCAATAAAAAAAATGATGGCTTAATGAAAAGTATGTCCATGTACAGTATAGTAGGCACTCAATACTTGGTCGGGGCTCCTTTTGCATGAATTACTGCATTAATGTGGCGTGGCATGGGGGCAATCAGCCTGTGGCACTGCTGAGGTGTTATGGAAGCCCAGGTTGCTTTGATAGCGGCCTTCAGCTCATCTGCATTGTTGGGTCTGGTGTCTCTCATCTTCCTCTTGACAACCTGGGGTTCATTTGGAATGCTGATCGTGAACCGGGTCTTTTGGTCCACCATCAGTACCCAACCTCACAAACACCATTTTAGCTACATAGGCACAAATTGCCACACTTCCAGAAGAGTGGAGATGTCTAGAGCCACACATCTGAGGCCAACTCTAAAGTAGTGTCGATGGTTCTGGAATTGGATTATCATGTCTCATGGTATGGAAAGGTCAAGTGTCCACAAAAATATATAAGGTCTATACATGAGACCAAATAAAGTAAAAGAGATTTGGTTGCAAAGTATGAAGTGTATCTACGAAAGTCTGTACAAGAGACCAAATAAAGTAAAAGAGATTTGGTTGCAAAGTATGAAGTGTATCTATAAAGGTCTATTTATTCATAAATGATCTAGAGGAGGGGATATCTAGTACAATCTCAGTATTTGCAGACGATACTAAACCAAAGCATGCCATTATCTTCTATGCAGGATGTGGAAACCTTACAAGCGGACCTGAACAAAATAACGGGGTGGGCAACTACATGGCAGATAAGGTTTAATGTTGAAAAATGTAAAGTAATGCACCTGGGTGCCAGAAACCAAGCTACTCACTAGGGGGGGAACCTCTGGGTGAATCCAAGATGGAAAAGGACCTGGGGGTACTGGTAGACAACAGGCTGGGCAGTGGCATGCAATGCCAAGCCGTTGCAAGCAAAGCCAACAGAATACTGGGATGTATAAAAAAGGGGATTCACTCCAGAAATAAAGAGATTATTCTCCCGCTCTACAAGACTCTGGTCCAGGCCACATCTGGAGTATGCTGTCCAGTTCTGGGCACCGGTCCTCAGGAACTGGAGAGAGTCCAGAGAAGGGCAACAAAAATAATTAGGGGAATGGAGGGCATCAGCTATGAGGAAAGACTACAAGCACTGAACTTATTCTCTCTAGAGAAGAGACGATTGAGGGGGGATATGATATCAATGTTCAAATACTGTACTGGCGACCCTAGCATAAGGAACAAACTATTCAGAGAAAGGGAATACAATAAGACACGTGGCCACTCACTAAAACTAGAGGAAAAGCGGTTTAACCTTAAAGTACGTAAGGGGTTCTTCACTGTCAGAGCAGTAAGGATGTGGAATTCTCTTCCACAAGCAGTCGTATCAGCAGGGAGCATCGATAGTTTCAAAAAATTATTAGATGGGCACCTTAGAGACCACAACATACAGGGGTATACAATGTACAACACACAGGGGTATACAATGTACAACACACAGGGGTATACAATGTACAACACACAGGGGTATACAATGTACAACACACAGGGGTATACAATGTACAACATACGGGGGTATACAATGTACAACACACAGGGGTATACAATGTACAACACACAGGGGTATACAATGTACAACATACAGGGGTATACAATGTACAACATACAGGGGTATACGATGTACGGTTAGCAGCAATCACACACACACACACACATCATAGGTTGAACTGGATGGACTGATGTCTTTTTTCAACCTCACTAACTATGTAACTATGTAAGACCAAATAAAGTGAAAGAGATTTGGTTGCAAAGTATGAAGTAGTATCTATGAAGGTCTATACATGAGACCAAATAAAGAAACAGAGATTTAGTTGCAAAGTAAGATTGTCTCTCCAAATGAGAAACTGAAAGCTCTGTATCGGATGTCATGACACTGGCAATTATTTCTTCCTGCATCGAGGCCACAATGGGCAAAGCTGCACCCCTTTGGCCCTTCTAGGGATCCACAAGGCATAAAGAAAACCGCCACTTTCCAATAATGTAAACCATACCCAAACAGAGGTGCTGATCTTCATTTTTGCCTTTCTCCTGGAGAATTTTGAGACAAGACAGGCTTATGACCTTACAGAATAGGGTTACCGGCTAATTATATTCTGCCAGAATACTGATACATACTCCTCTCCGTGGGCACCACAGGTCTCCTCGAAAGCTCTTCACACCCCCGAAATGAAAGCCTTAAGAAGTGTGAACTTCAACCACTGAAACCCTCGTGTGTGCACGCCGTGTGTGTGGCCTTCGGCACTGCATGAATTTAACATGAGAATTCATTTACAAAGTTTGGAGACCTCTGGGGCCCCAAGGGGGGAGCCCGGACTCATCACAAGTGTTGTTTGATCAATGAGATATGACAATGTCTGGAAAGATACATTAGACGCTCGGCAGGAATGCCAGCACACTGTTGCTGCTAGCGGTTGGAGACGATCCATCAATGATTATATAAAAGGCTGTATCATATTTAAAATCTGTTTAGTCAACTGGAAGGAGTCTGCTAAGAGGAGTGTACGGCAAGCTGCGGCTTCTGGGTCAGCGAGTGAGGCAGCTGTCAGGATGCTAATGATGATCCGGGACATAGTTTAAAGCTGAACTCTAGGCAAACAGCTAAATGCAGAGATGTTTACCAGCCGAGTCCATCCAGTCCTCAGATTTAGACTGCTCTGCCCTACAGCACAGCCTTGCCTCGTAAATAAAGTGTCACTAAACCCACATCATAAAAATACTATCAATAAATGGTGTATTACATGCTGTTCAAACTCAGTCACCATGAGATTTGTTTTCTGTATTCTGCAAAAAAAAACAGGTTGATTCTGCTGCTCTCTATCACCCCCTTCTGTCCATGTCCCCAATTCAGCCAGGGATTTTGCAGCTGTAGTGGCAACTCTGCACATGCTCAGTTTTCAGGGAGTTTCTATGCTGAGCATTTTCTCCCCATCACATCTGAGAAGCCCATGTAACTAAGGGGTCACACATGTGGGCGTATACACAGTGGTAAATGACAGCCTATACCAGTGATGGGGAACCTTGGCACCCCAGATGTTTTGGAACTACATTTCCCATGATGCTCTTCCACTCTGCAGTGTAGTTGAGCATCATGGGAAATGTGGTTCCAAAACATCTGGGGTGCCAAGGTTCGCCATCACTGGCCTATACCCTCCCTCCTCCTCCATGCCCACTAACTGGCCAAACACAATTGGGGGGGGGGGGATATTACATGTAGATTGATGGAGGCTTTACCTCCCTGTTATTCTAAGGCACAGGCTGGAGGGGTGTGAAAGCCTAAAAATGGAAGAAATCCGCCCACACCATGTTCTTTAACCACTTCTGGACCGGAAGGATTTGCTGCCGTAATGACCAGGCCATTCAGCACTGCGTTACTTTAACGGAAAATTGCGCAGTTGTGCGACGCTGTACCCAAATGAAATTGACGCCTTTCTTTCCCACAAGTAGAGCTTTTTTTTTTGTGGTATTTGATTACCTGTGCGATTTATATTTTTTGCGCTATAAACAAAAAAAGAGCGATATTTCTAAAAAAAAAAATAAAATTATATTATATATATATATATATATATATATATATATATATATATATATATATATATATATATATATATTTTTTTTTTTTTTCACATCCTGCTATAGAACATTCCCAAAAAAAAAAATCAAAAATTTTCATCCTTTCAGGCCAATTTATATTCTGCTACATATTTTTGGTAAAAAATAAAATCGCAATAAGTGTATTTTGATTAGTTTGCGCACAAGTTATCGTGTCTGCAAACTAGGTAAAAGATTTAAGTAATTTTAATTTTTTTTTTAGTAGTAATCGCGGCAATCTGCGATTTTAGCGGGACTGCGACATTGCGGTGTACAGATTGGCCCCCTAACTGATATTTTTGACACTTTTGGGGGTACCAGTGACATTACTACAGTAATCAGTGCTAAAAATATGCACTGTTACTGTAATAATGACACTGGCAGGGAAGGGGGTTAACCTAGGGGTGATCAATGGGCTAAATGTGAGCCTAGGGGAGTGTTTTCTAACTGTATTGGGGATCGGCTTGTGAAATGACCACAGAGACCTGTGATCCTTATATAGAAGGATCACGGGCACTCTGTGATCAGAGAGAAGAACGGTCAGCTGTGTCCCTCTCAGTGGAGAGAGATCGCAGGTGCCCCGCTCGCCCCCCCCCCAGCACTATGCGTGCGACCAACGTAGGGCTACGCCGGTTAGCGCTGGAGAGACAGCCTGCCGCAGTAAATGTGTGGCGGGCGGTCTTAATGCCATTAAAAATAAATAATAAAGATTTGATGTCAAATAAATATAGGTATGACCATGTAAAACAGTTTATTGATATTAATTGTTTATTTTTACTCTATTCCAAAGGCGTTTTTTTATTTTATTTATTTTGTACATGTAACCAGCAGCCAAGGATTAGAAGCTCCTCCTGCCACTGTTTCCCTGCAGACAGGCTGGGAAAGATCTGGGTCATGTGACAGCGGTATATCGATTAGGAAAAAAGTACTTTGATTTTTTTTTAATTAATTACAGTGCAATTATCCATATACAGCAACAGAAAAAAGAATGTGTGTGTGTTTAGTATCACTTTAATATTTTGCCTGACCTGGCTCCTGCTTTCCACCTTCTTCAACATGGCAATGCAATTCTGAATAGAACATTTCTGTTTTCATTACAAGTCTTATTTTAGATCCAGTGATGTCATCAATAGGCCCCTGTGTTATGCCTCGTACACACGCAACGATTATCGGCCGACCGATCGGTCGACTTTTGTCCAGTGTTGTGTTGGTTGAAATGTGCTCTAGACTGCACACAAATTTTCTCGGCCAACAAAAACCAACTTCAGAAGTGCTGTCATGTTCTGGTTTACTTTCCGTGTGTTTTTTCTTCTCTGAGCATGCCCAGTCTTGCTCATCAGATTTTTGTCTGCCGAAATCTGTACTGACTGACGGAAAATCGGCCGTTCTGTTGACGGCCAACAAAAATTTTATAGCATGCACACCAGATTTTGTTCGGCCGAAAAGTCGGAGTCTGTTGTCGGAAGCATCATACTAACAAGCCGAAAATCGGCCGATCGGACGTTGGCCAACAATCGTTGCGTGTGTACGAGGCATTACTCAAGGCAATGCAGGCAGATCATAGCTGCAATGGGCAAGGTGCAGTAAACGCCTATGTACTCCTCTCAAGAGCCCTCAGCCCTTATGCATGCAGTGGATTGGCTATTCGTAGGAGTTACACAAATACTGAATTGCCTTGATGGGTGGAGGTCATGTGGTTTCCACTGAAGGTAACCGCTGTTAATGCATTTTTCTCATCCAGTGCTAAGTCAGAATGTTAAGGGCTTTGTGAGCGGTTAGGTTTAAAACATTAAATACTTTAATAACAATAAGAAGATTGACATTCATTCTTACCTATAGAGCAGTCATGGCCGGTCCAGTTGGGGTCACATGTGCACACACCCGTATCAGAGTGGTACGTCCCATGTCCAGAACACTGGTCAAGGCAAGTGGCTCGTGGGTTCTCACAGCTTGTTCCACCCCACCCAACAGCACAATGGCACACTCCTTGTACGCAGACTCCTCGCCCAGAACACGTGGGGTCTAGGCAATCCACTGGAAAAACAAATCCATAATGATGAGATTAATGTTAAATTAAAATAATAATAATAAACTATACCAAGGACTGCTATATCGAAAAATAATGTATTCCAGTGCATCCGGAAAGTATTCACAGCGCCTCCCTTTTTCCACATTTCGTTATGTTACAGCCTTATTCCAAATAGATTCAATTCATTATCTTCCTCAAAATTCTACAAACATCACCCCAGAATTACAAACGTGAAAAAGTTTTGTTTAAAATCTTTGCAAATGTATTAAAGATAAAAAAGCTGAAAAAATCCAATGTACATAAGTATTCGCAGCCTTTGCCATGACACTCAAAATTGAGCTCAGGGGCATCCTGTTGCCACTGATCATCCATAAGATGTTTCTACAACTTGATTGGAGTCCACTTGTGGCAAATTCAGTTGATTGGACATAATTTGGAAAGGCACACACCTGTCTATATAAGGCCCCACAGTAAAAAAGTGCATGTCAGAGCATAAACCAAGCCATGAAGTCCAAGGAATTGTCAGTGGACCTCCGAGACAGGATTGTAACGAGGCACAGATATGGGGAAGGGTACAGAAACATTTCTGCAGCATTGAAGGTCCTAAACAGCGCAGTGTGTAAATGTGCAAAAACTGAGCTAATCCAACAAAAAAAAAGTATCTCTAGCTGCTCACACTACAATAGACATGGAGCGCACTCCGACAATCTGAGTGAGGCTTGGTGTACACATGAGAATCCAGAGTGAGGCTTGAAGGTCACTCTATACCGCCATGTTCATTACCAGGAAGTATCTTTCCAGGATGGATGCACATGGGGAGACAGCAATTAGGGTAGTTACTGTAAATGCTATATATACAAGCAATGGCCAGCATATCTAAGTTCAGACCCTAGATAATGTCTTCGAAGACGAAACGCGTTAGGTTTCTTTTTATTCAGGCCATTGCACTCTAATCTTTTATGCTGGATGATGTTACAAGCGTTTCTTATTTGGATTTGATGTAAGTTTTCTACCTTCTGTAATACATTTTGGGTTATACAGTTTTACACTATGTGGAGTCTTTTTCTTTATCCTATGGTTCTACGTAAAATTTGATAAAACTCTGCGAGGAACAGATGCATCGCACTATCCTGTTTGGAAACATTTTGGAGTCCTCCTTTGAACATATTCTAAATGTGGCTGACCCAGTACCTGTATGGGTAACTGAGTCCACATGTTCTGGTAAGCAGTGATTTCTATAAGTGGTGGAGGGTTCACAATGAGGATTGAAGCACAGAAAGTGGCACGGTTTA
The DNA here is from genome assembly GCF_965119305.1 of Pelophylax lessonae. NCBI lineage: Eukaryota > Metazoa > Chordata > Amphibia > Anura > Ranidae > Pelophylax > Pelophylax lessonae. Next base: position 714,049,450 of record NC_138769.1, on the reverse strand, counting down.
TTTCTACAAAATTTCCTGCACTGAGGCTCACGGTTTCAGTCTGTGGACTTTTACTACTAATAATCTGACTGCAATGTATTGTGTATTTTTTGTGGTTTTATTTGTACTTTGCACAGTTTTTACATTGATATATTTGCACAACTTACCTAGGTGATATTGGTTTTGCTTTAGCGCTACACTTTTTATTTTTAATGAGCACAGTGGCCTTTATCGTCCATAAATGGAAGAAGTTTGGAACCACCAGGACTCTTCCTACAGCGGGCGGCCTGGCCAAACTTAGCAATCGGGGAAGAAGAGCCTTAGTCAGAGAGATGACCAAGAACTCGATGGTCACTGTGAAAGAGCTCCAGCGTTTCTCTGTGGAGAGAGGAGAATCTTCCAGAAGAACAACCATCTCTACAGCACTCTACAAATCAGGCCTGTATGGTAGAGTGGCCAGATGGAAGCCATTCCTCAGTAAAAGGCATATGACAGCCTGCCTGTAGCTTGCCAAAAGGCACCTGAAGGACTCTCAGACCATGAGAAACCAAATTTTCTGGTCTGATGAAACATTGAACTCTTTGACCTGAATGGCAAGCATCATGTCTGGAGGAAACCAGGCACCATTCATCACCTGGCCAATACCATCCCTACAGTGAAGCATGGTGGTGGCAGCATCAAGCTGTGGGGATGTTTTTCAGTGGCAGGAACTGGGAGACTAGTCAGGCTCGAAGTAAAGATGAAAGCAGTAATGTACAGAGACATCCTTGATGAAAACCTACTCCAGAGTGCTCTGGACCTCAGACTGGGATGAAGGATCATATTCCAACAGGACAACAACCCTAAGCACACAGCCAAGATAACAAAGGAGAGGCTATGGGACAACTCTGTGAATGTCCTTGAGTGGCCCAGCCAGAGCCCAGACTTGAACCAGATTGAACATCTCTGGAGAGATCTGAAAATGGCTGTGCACCGATGCTCCCCATCCAACCTGATGGAGCTTGAGAGGTCCTGCAAAGAGCAATGGGAGAAACTGCCCAAAAAATAGGTGTTCCAAGCTTGTAGCATCATACTCAAAAATACTTGAGGCTGTAATTGGTGCCAAGGGAGCTTCAACAAAGTATAGAGCAAAGCCTTTGAATACTTCTGTACATGGGATTTTTTATTTTTAACAAATTTGCAAAGATTTCAAACAAACTTCCTTCACATTGTCATTATCAGGTATTTCTTGTTGAATTTTGAAGAAAAGAATTAAATTTTGGAAAAAAAGCTGTAATATAACAAAATGTGGAAAAAAGTGAAGCGTTGTGAATACTTTCCGGATGCACTGTATAGGGTTAACATTTAATTAACATAGTATTCTGTATATTAATTACTTTCTTAATTTCACTTTTATTAGAGTTTTCTCCACAATGCCAAGCAGGCCAGAAAAGTTGGGCTTTATTATCTTGTTGCTTAAAGTCTATTTAAAACCACATATCTGTCAAACCCGTTCACACCTTAGGGTTTGTAGCATCATCTGAAGCTTCACCAGGAAGGATACAATGCTCGACACTAGGATTTCCATTATATTCACATCTGAGCATAACGAAGTTAAAAACCCTGGCTCAAAAAAGTACTTCTTTGGGGCAGTCATGCGTTTTAGCCCCTGTAGACTTTAATGGCACCTAAAAAAAGTCAACTAGTTTTCCAAAGGCTACTAATAAAATAAATGCTCAAAAAATGTCCAGAAAACAACCAAACATGATAAGCTTAAAAGTGAATGGGGCCTGAGATAACCACAGGGTGACAACACTGATGCGCAATTTTACTGCAGAGAAAAAGAGTTGTCACCTTGGTAAAGGAAACCGAAAACTAAATCTACTGACAGGAACAGGTAATAAAACATGTTACCGAGGGGTCAAACCCAACCCCTTTTACTGGTCACGGCCAACATGTATCCTCCTCGATTCCTTACAATCAGCCAGGTGCCAAGGTCCTGGTGTACTCTTTCTCCAATGCAGTCCACCAGTCAAATAAGGGGCTGCACACTGAAGACGTTTAACTCCAGTCAAGATTTATTGATTTAATAGCACACAGCTCACTGCCACCATTTTCACTGCTCAGGATGAGTTTCATGATGGGGACGGTGGTGCCCTAAGCACAAGCATAGCCACTTACCTGCTCAATTGAGAGTGCATGCGACAGGGTGACAATGCAGGAGAATAATTAGGACAGAAGGACAAAGCATTGTCACCCAATAACAGGAAGTGCCTAAACAACGGCATTCATGGTAGGATTATCAGGTGTTATTTTAGATGACTTTTAGGCATAGTATATTTTTACATATATGTATTGATCCAGCTTGGACCAAAGGAACTAGGTATATACCTATATATATATATATATATATATATATGCCCCTGGTATATATGCCCCTGGAAGCTGGAAATCACTGAAGTACACGCTGCTACTCTAGTGATCTCCACCAGCTTCCAGGTCCCATGCTGAGTGGCCGGCCTGATGCATTGGGAGCACAGGAGTTTGGCAGCTCAGCAAGGGCATCATTCAGACAAATACTTTGCAGTGTTCTTTGATTGGACGAGGTGGAGAGGCGGATGGTGATGTCACACTCTTCACCTTATTCAATCAGTGAACACTTTGCAATAACTCAAAGTATGCAAAGTAGTCTCTGAATGGTACGATGCCAAGCAGCCAACCTACTCTGTTCACATTGCATCAGTCCAGCCACTCAGCATGGGATCCAAATGCAAGTGGAGATCACAAGAGTAGCTGTGTCTACGCTAGTGATCTCCAGCTTCCGGGGCATCAGCCAGATATGGTATATACAGTTGTGTTCAAAATTATTCAACCCCCACTGAAATTGAATGTTTTGGCCAGTTTGACATTGATTTTGATCATTCAGTCATCCTGCTTACAATTAAAGAGGCACGTGTAGGTCAGACAAATATAACAACATTTATAATGAAATAACCACAAATTTCTTTTCTGTGCTCACATCATTATCAGTTTTATTCAACCCCCTAGTGACATTCAATCTTAGTACTTAGTACAACATCCTTTTACAGTTATAACAGCTTTTAAACGTGAAGCATAGCTTGACACAAGTGTCTTGCAGCGATCTACGGGTATCTTCGCCCATTCGTCATGGGCAAAAGCCTCCAGTTCAGTAACATTCTTAGGCTTGTGCACTGCAACTGCTTTCTTTAAGTCCCACCAGAGGTTCTCAATGGGATTTAAGTCTGGTGACTGATGGCCACTCCAAAATGTTCCAGCCTTTAATCTGCAACCATGCTCTAGTGGACTTGGAGGTATGCTTGGGATCATTGTCCTGTTGAAAAATCCAACGTCTCCCAAGCCTCAGGTTTGTGACGGACTGCATCACATTGTCATCCAGTATCTCCTGGTACTGAAGAGAATTCATGGTACCTTGCACACGCTGAAGCTTCCCTGTACCTGCAGAAGCAAAACAGCCCAAAGCATGATTGACCCCCCGCCATGCTTCACAGTAGGCAAGGTGTTCTTTTCTTCATAGGCCTCCTCCAAACATAGCGTTGATCCATGGGCCCAAACAGTTCTAATTTTGTTTCATCAGTCCACAGAACTCTATCCCAAAACTTCTGTGGTTTGTCCACATGACTTTTGGCATACTGCAGTCGACTCTTCTTATTCTTTGGAGACAGCAAGGGGGTGCGCCTGGGAGTTCTGGCATGGAGGCCTTCATTACGCAGTGTGCGCCGTATTGTCTGAGTAGAAACTTGAGTACCCACATCTGACAAATATTTTCTCAGTTCCTCAGCAGTCACACAGGGACTTTTCTCCACTCTACGCTTCAGGTAGCGCACAGCAGTCGAAGTCAGCGTCTTCTTTCTGCCACGACCAGGTAGCGTTTCAACAGTGCCCTTTGCCTTGAATTTGCGAATGATGCTTCCTATGGTGTCTCTTGGTATGTTTAACATCTTTGCAATCTTCTTATAGCCATTGCCCTTCCTGTGAAGAGTAATCACCACTTCTCTTGTTTTCCCGGACCATTCTCTTGACTTCACCATGTTTGTAACCACACCAGTAAATGTCTAGAAGGAGCGGAGTATCACAGTCATTTTAAAGTTGCCTAATTGGTGCTTATTAGGCTTTATTGCTGCTCCCTGACATCCACAGGTGTTTTCAATACCTGATTGAAAACACTTCAATGAACCTCTGTTCTTCAGAGTGGTAGTCTTTAAGGGGTTGAATAATTGTGTCAATGAAGAATTCACAAAAGAAACATTTACTACTGTATTACAAAACCAATTGATGTCACTTTAGTTGCATATAGTTCTTTAAGAAGTCCTTGTAGGATTTCATTCTGAATACAATTACAAATGTACACTAAATTGCCTAAAACCCTTTACAGCATTGGGGGTTGAATAATTTTGAACACAACTGTACAATAGTTAGATTGGTTGGAGTTGGACCAATGTGAATATGTATAACATATACCATGCCTGGAATTTTTCAAGGAAAGCAGTGGATTTAAAAGACTGGGGAGCACTTTTAAAATTACAAGTTAAAGATTATATGAGATTTCTGTGATTAGATTTAAATCTATTTTAAGCTGCCTGTGATGTGAACTGATTTCCAACTCACAATGGAGAAGGATGAGGTAGGTTTGGTTACATTTCCAGACTGCTTTACCCAATTTCCTGTTGACTTTGCTGATACCGCTAAGGATCGTGCTTACAGAGTATATGATACTTGACTGACTGTCACGTGATGGAACCCAAACTATTAACATCCCACAAATATGTCTCCCTTTAAGGCCCGGAGTGGCTTCAACTGCAGTCGTTTTCATTTTGGCGCACTTCGCTATGCACCAGTTTTCTTACATGTCCCTAATGACTTTTTCATGAGCATTTTATGCCCATCTGTTTGACTTCTATACTGAGAAATCCATAAGACGTACTACAGCTGCACAAAAAAACAAAGCCGCTTGCTTCAATTAACCACACAAATGAGAACAGTGCTGCGGACCTCCATTTATTGTGTTTTTATGGGGGGGGGGGGGGGGCGGCATGAAATCCGGATGTAAAAGCAATATTCAGGAATAAAGCCTCTTTCTCTCGGAGATGGGGGGTGGGGAAGAGGCAGCGAGCTACAGCACAGATGGGATGACCATAGCGAGTTTTGTAGCATCTAACAGATGACAAGCAACCATCGCACTGCCATTAATCATATCCTCTGAAGGTCAATGGGAAAAAGAGAGACAGGTTTTAAAAAGGGCCTCCATCACATCCACGGGTCTTTCTGCTGCCTCAGCTCACAGCCTCGGGATTAGGGGACGGGAATGTGTGTGTCAGACCTTGCCATTCATCATAATCCGAGGTCCATTTTTCATGTTGAAATGAGAAGCTCTGAAAAGAGTTTGGTGACAATGGCCACTTTAACCCCCTCCCCCACCTCACTGACCCAGGTTTGGCCTGTTTTGTGTAGCCAGGGCTTACACAGGATCAGAAACTACCTTTCGCTGGTGTGCCTCTATTCCTTGGTGGGTTGGGGGACCACAGTCAATTCTGGGGAGAAGGAGTCTAAGTGTGTAGGTGAAATGCTTTATGGAAAGCATCTGCCCTTTGCCAACTGATTTTACTGGTTGTGCAGATATAAGTTCCTACACCATCAATATAAAGAGTTTGACTGAGCGCAAACTGCCTTGCGGCAACACATGGTGACCAATCAAAATTTGTCTTCTAGAAAAAGCAAAAAGCTGACTGGCTGCTACAGATGGATGGACATCACCATTATCCTTCACTGAAAGGCTTCCATTTCATGAGCAAGGTACAGAGAGACATGAGGCAACCAACCAGAATTCAGTTTCCAGCAGTTCAAAGTAGTCAGGACAAAATAAGTAGAAGGCGGTAGGGAAACAGATGGAAAAAAAGGGGGGAGGAACAAAAGTAAAGTAAGAGAGGGTAGAGATAAAAGAAAGGGACATAGGGGACATAGGATAGGAAGAGAAAAGAAAGAGATGGAAAAAAGGTGAAAAGAAATAAGGGAGGAGCAGAGAGAGAGAGAGAGAGAGAGAGCGAGAGCGAGAGAAGGACAAAACGAGAGAGAGATGGACAGAGCGAGAGAGCTGGACAGAGAGAAAGAGAGAGAGAGCTGGACTGAGAGAAAGAGAGAGAGAAAGAGAGAGCTGGACCGAGAGAAAGAGTGAGAGCTGGACAGAGAGAAAGAGAGAGAGAAAGAGAGAGAGCAGGACCGAGAGAAAGAGAGAGAGAGCTGGACAGAGAAAAAGAGTAAGAGCTGGACCGAGAGAAAGAGTGAGAGCTGGACCGAGAGAAAGAGTGAGAGCTGGACCGAGAGAAAGAGTGAGAGCTGGACAGAGAGAAAGAGAGAGAGAGCTGGACAAAGAGAAAGAGTGAGAGAAAGAGTGAGAGAAAGAGAGCTGGACAGAGAAAGAGTGAGAGCTGGACAGAGAGAAAGAGAGAGTGAGAGCTGGACAGAGAGAAAGAGAGAGAGAGAGCTGGACAGAGAGAAAGAGAGAGAGAGAAAGAGAGATAGCTGGACAAAGAGAAAGAGTGAGAGCTGGACAGAGAGAAAGAGTGAGAGCTGGACAGAGAGAGAGAGAGAGCTGGACAGAGAGAAAGAGTGAGAGAGAGCTGGACAGAGAGAAAGAGTGAGAGAAAGAGAGAGCTGGACAGAGAGATAGCTGGACAAAGAGAAAGAGAGAGAGCTGGACAGAGAGAAAGAGAGAGAGCTGGACAGAGAGAAAGAGTGAGAGAGAGCTGGACAGAGAGAAAGAGTGAGAGAAAGAGAGAGCTGGACAGAGAGATAGCTGGACAAAGAGAAAGAGTGAGAGCAGGACCGAGAGAAAGAGTGAGAGCTGGACCGAGAGAAAGAGTGAGAGCTGGACCGAGAGAAAGAGAGAGCGAGCTGGACAAAGAGAAAGAGAGAGAGCGGGACAGAGAGAAAGAGAGAGAGAGCGGGACAGAGAGAAAGAGAGAGAGCGGGACAGAGAGAAAGAGAGAGAGCGGGACAGAGAGAAAGAGAGAGAGAGCGGGACAGAGAGAAAGAGAGAGAGAGCGGGACAGAGAGAAAGAGAGAGAGCGGGACAGAGAGAGAGCGGGACAGAGAAAGAGAGAGAGAGAGAGCGGGACAGAGAGAAAGAGAGAGAGAGAGCGGGACAGAGAGAAAGAGAGAGAGAGAGAGAGCGGGACAGAGAGAAAGAGAGAGAGAGAGAGAGCGGGACAGAGAGAAAGAGAGAGAGAGAGAGAGCGGGACAGAGAGAAAGAGAGAGAGAGCGGGACAGAGAGAAAGAGAGAGAGAGAGAGCGGGACAGAGAGAAAGAGAGAGAGAGAGCGGGACAGAGAGAAAGAGAGAGAGAGAGAGAGAGCGGGACAGAGAGAAAGAGAGAGAGAGAGAGCGGGACAGAGAGAAAGAGAGAGAGAGAGAGAGCGGGACAGAGAGAAAGAGAGAGAGAGAGAGAGCGGGACAGAGAGAAAGAGAGAGAGAGAGAGAGCGGGACAGAGAGAAAGAGAGAGAGAGAGAGAGCGGGACAGAGAGAAAGAGAGAGAGAGAGAGAGCGGGACAGAGAGAAAGAGAGAGAGAGAGAGCGGGACAGAGAGAAAGAGAGAGAGAGAGAGCGGGACAGAGAGAAAGAGAGAGAGAGAGAGCGGGACAGAGAGAAAGAGAGAGAGAGAGAGCGGGACAGAGAGAGAGAGAGAGCGGGACAGAGAGAGAGAGAGAGCGGGACAGAGAGAAAGAGAGAGCAGGACAGAGAGAAAGAGAGAGCAGGACAGAGAGAAAGAGAGAGCAGGACAGAGAGAAAGAGAGAGCAGGACAGAGAGAAAGAGAGAGCAGGACAGAGAGAAAGAGAGAGCGGGACAGAGAGAAAGAGAGAGAGCGGGACAGAGAGAGATAGGCAGAGAGAAAGAGAGAGATGGGCAGAGTGAAAGAGAGAGATGGGCAGAGTGAAAGAGAGAGATGGGCAGAGTGAAAGAGAGAGATGGGCAGAGTGAAAGAGAGAGATGGGCAGAGTGAAAGAGAGAGATGGGCAGAGTGAAAGACAGATGGACAGAGAGAAAGAGAGATGGGCAGAGTGAATGAGAGAGAGAGAGAGACACACACACAAAGTGGGAGAAAGGGAATTAAGGACAGAAGTAAAAAAAGATGGATGGACAGAGTGAGAGATAGAGAGGGAGAGAGAGAGTTGGATGGACAAAGTGAGATGGATGGACAGAGAGAGAGAGAGGGAGGGAGGGAAGGAGGGAGAGCTGGAGGGAGAGGGGAGAGGTAGAGATGGAAGGAGAGCGAGAGATGGAGGGGGAGCGAGAGATGGAGGGGGAGCGAGAGATGGAGGGGGAGCGAGAGATGGAGGGGGGGAGAGAGACAGAGACAGAGACAGAGATTATAGGATGAACACAGTGTGAGAAAGAGAGAGAGAGAAAGAGAGAGAGAGAGAGAGAGATGGACAAAAAAAGAGAGAAAGAGAGAGAGAGATGGACAAAAGAGAGAGAGAGAGAGAGAATGGTACAGAAGAAAAAAAAAACTAGAGAGCAGAGAGAGAAACAGAAAAGAGACAGAAAACAGCATGTCACAGGACTATCTGGAGGTAACTACCATTGACCATTGTATTTTACCTTCTTCACAATTCTCTCCCTTGTACCCGGGATTGCAGATACAGGTTCCCATGATGCAGGTGCCATGGTTACTACAAGTGACATCAATGCACTGGCTGGTGGGCACATCACACTCGGCTCCTTTCCACCCGCTGTGGCACAAGCACCTTCCTTTCATGTATTGGCCATTTCCGCTGCACAATACCGGGCAGGATGCTGGTAGGAAGATCAGGATAAAAAGTTAATTTCAGCAGGAAAATAATTTCTCGCCCTCCACTCTGGCTCACCCTCTTACCAGGACAATGAATCAAGGGCTGAATTTATTCCACGGCACAAATCACTTCAATAATTCAAATGGTAACGTTTTGCTCTGAGCCCTCTGGCGGGGAAAATAGCATTGCGAATCGGGATAAAATTACTCCATGCCATTATTATGCATCACTTCAATTTTTTCCCCTTTCTTAAATTAAAGGGACGCTTATGCAGCACATAAAATATATAAGTTACATTAAAATATGCATTTTAAGGATCTCCGCATTTCACGGATTTATACTTTCTATGGATTTAGCTTTTTAGAGAACATGTTACCTACATACAGAAAGAAAGCAACCTTTTGTGTCTGAACGAACCTCTACAAAATACCCCCCAATACCCCTCTCAACATAGCGATGTGCACAGGAGCCTCGGCTGCCCAGGGTTTCTCTCTCCTCACTGGCTGAGGTCATTGGCTCCCACTGCTGTCCATCACAGCCTGTGAGCCAATAAGGAGAGAGCAGGGGCAGGGCCAAGGCCTGGCTCTGTGTCTCTTATGGGAGCATAGAGCAGGGCTCTGGAGTGAGCATGCACCAGTACCCCCATAGCAATCGGATTGCTAATGGGGGAACTGGTGAAGGGGGAGGAGCAAGGAAAAACGGAAACGGCTTGTGAATGGGAGAGATACCGGATAAGACCCACATCACTGAGACAAAAAATAAAGGGAGAAGGACCCCCCTAATGGGAGTTTAAAAAAATTGAATAAGGTCCAAAAAAGTAAAATTGGTTGTAAATGTATTGTAATGCAGGGGGAGGAGCAAGGAGTACCGGCGGGGGATCCGAGAAGAAGAGGATCAGGGCTGCTCTGTGCAAAACCATCCCATAAAGCTGGTATGACCTGTTTTTTACTTTTATATAAAAAAATAGAAAAAAACCCCAAACAAACCTATAAGTGTCCATTCACACTACCGCGACTTGTCAGGCGACTGCTCAGCCTGGCAAGTCGCGGTTCATTGTGTAGTACAGGAACCGTTCTAATAGGAGCGACACAAGTCGCTCCGACTTAGAAAAAGGTTCCTGTACTACTTCGGGGCGACCTGGAGCAACTTGCATAGACATTCATTATATGAAGTCCGTGCAAGTCGCGCCGCACGCGACTTCACAGGTCGCCCCCGAAGTCGTGCCGCGTTAGTGTGAACCGGCACTAATATCACATAAAGCGCTTTAATCAGAGGGGAGAATGAGCTTTACTGATTGTTTAGACTCATTAGGGGGTGTAGATAAAAAAACATCAAAAAAGCACTCTTGCGCATAATTATGATGGCCCGGTTTAGGTGGGAGTAGTGATCCACTTCACCAGGGGTATTGCTTCAGGTTTTGCTGCCCTCTAGGGCTGGGGTGTCTTTGACATTTCTAGAAAATGGGAAGAAAAGAGGGGGGCAGCAGCCTAGTGCATTATCCCACAAATTTATTGAATATCACGAGCATGAGCTAAAAGTACACCTAGACCAGTCAATCTTCCACAACTCAAATGTCCTGGAATCTACAGTCTCCAGACCTTGAGGGATCCACATAGGGGCCCCGCTGGCCTTCAAAACGCATCAGAAGAACGGGACCCTTCGTGGTCCCCCCAAGGTCTAATGACTGTAGATTCCAGGGCTTTCAAGCTGCGCAAAATTGGCTGGTCTAAGCATAATTTTATCTCATGCTAGTAGTTATTTTCATCTTCAATAAATTTATAATAATGCTCTAGGCTGGTGCGCCCTCTTTTCTTTCCATATTCGTTAAGGGGTGAGTTTGACCTCTGCAATGAGACCACTGAATCCACACAGAGCGAGGATCCTTTTCCACAGCATTCTGGAAGGGACCAGGCGTTTCTACGCAGTTGGCGGCTGCTTTATATAGAAAACAAATTGCAGAACTTTTTACACCTTTTGTTTTGATACACTTGGAACGTTTAGACACCGTTCACACTGGTCGCCTGACAGGTCGCCGTAGGTCGCCTGCCATAGAGTAGCTGTGGACCCATTCTAATAGGAGCGACACAAGTCGCTCCGACTTAGAAAAAGGGTGCGGAGCTTCTTTGGGGTGACCTGCATTGACTTCAATGATATGAAGCCCGTGCCGGCCGCTCTGAGGTCACGGTGCGAGCTGCGCACCGCGACCTGTGAGGTCGCCCCGGCAAGTAGCGTCGCCCCCAGTGTGAACGGGGTCTAAAACTGAAGGTTCAATTTGGTTTTAAACATATAACAATTTAGTACAGTGGAACTTGGCCAATGGTGGGGGCATAGTGGTGACGGTATATGTTCTTCAATTCTCATCTCTGCTCCATAATAAGAGCATGGATCAGACCAGTGGGCCGTGAGGCTGACTGCTTGAAAAACCGTCCTCTAGGACAGGGGTCTCCAAACTGCGGCCCGAGGGCCAGATGTGGCCCTTTGCTAGTCTTTATCTGGCCCTCGGGGCACTATTCCTCCCACTGATATGAGGCACTATTCTTATAATTCTTCCACCGATACCAATGATGGCATACTATTCCCCCTACTAATAGGGGCACTACTCCTTTCTCCTATTGACCACCAAACCTGAGGCCATATTTATTCACATTGACATTGACATTTACTGTCCCTGCGGGCCACAATCCGGCCCTCCTAAAGGCTGAAAGATAATAAACTGGCCCTTTGTTTAAAATATTTGAAGACCCCTGCTCTAGGATCACAAGAGTCTGCAACCTCAACAGACACTTGTTAGAAAATCTGCAACCACGGTAGGCGTTTGTTATAGAGTTTTAGAACGTTGACAGGTGCTCGTTAGTGCAACCTGTGTAGTCAAACCGCTTAGAAACTGCAAGTAATGTTCTAAATCAGAAGCATTGCTTGTAGTCATCAGTTCATTTTTGGCCACCCACAAGCCATGTTTTGATGGACTTATCCCATAATTTCCTGAGAAATGAAAAACATTAGGCATTGGTGATTTCTTACCTCGTCCACAGTCTGGCCCGAGAAAGCCTAAAAAACAGTGGCAGTTTCCGGATATGCATTCACCGTTTCCATAGCAATTACTGGGACAGTCATCCACCGATTCTGGAAGATAGAAAAATGTATACTTCAAGGATCTTGTAATCTCATTCTGCATTTCCAATAGTTCTTATTTCAGATTAACGGTAACAGAAGCCTGTTGACCAGTCTTGCTTGACCTTGGTTCTGAGAATTACACAGCTCTGCCACACGGCACTGACCTCTCTGGCATAAGAGTAAACCTGATTTTTCTCTGCTGCAGTTAAAAAACCCTTACAGGTCTACTCCCTCTCCCAGCCTGTGACTGGACAGTAAAAGGAGAAGCAGCTGACTGATGGGCTAACCTCTGTCACTCTACTCTCTCCTCCTACCAGCATGTTTGGTGTTAGAATATAAGCACTTGCAACACAGCTGACTGGCTTTGTGTGCGGCTTGCTTCCCCCTTTCTCAGTCTGAACTAGACTAGAAGCTAAAATCAGGTCAAACTTGAGTAATTATGATGCTTACATTTAGAAAATACAGTTAAGGATGTATTAATGAATGAATACATATTTTGTAATATTTGTGCCATTTAAATCCCCCTGAAGTTCAGCATTTAAATAAAGGCTAGCCCTAAAATTGGCATTGAGATACCAGTCTAAGCAAGCCATTCTCAACTAGGGTTCCTCCAAAGGTTGCTAGGGGTTCCTTGAGCTGTGGCTGAAAGCCCTCATATCTGATGGTACCTGCACAGTCCAAGGACCAATGACCATTGGCAGAGCTAGTGGTATGGCACCAATGATCTTTTGAGCTGACTGTTAGAATAGCATTCTGAGTAATAGGATAGGATTCTACTTGATGGTGGCCACGGGATACCCGGCCCGCCCTAGGGGCTCTTTCCCTGGGGGCCTGGCCCGGACCACCGAGCAGGTTCTGCATGAGGTTTTCCTTGGTTTGGCCGATTGGCACACTTTGTCTGTTAAGCCCACGTGCCATTATATACGTGACTACTGGTTGTTACATAAGCTGCCATTGTTGTTTGATGTTGCACTTATCTTTCACAGTTATTTGTTCTGTTGTACTAAACTCTGTTTTTGAAAAATAAAGATTATTAAAAAAAAAAAAAAAGAATGGCATTCTGACCACTATTGTAAGGAATATTCTTCCCGATGACCACCAATGTAATGGAAAGTCTACTCACTGACCATCAGTGCAAGGGACATTCTTCTCACTGACCATCCGTGTAAGGGACATTCTTCCCACTGACCATCAGTGTAAGGGACATTCTTCTCACTGACCATCAGTGTAAGGGACATTCTTCTCACTGACCATAGGTGTAAGAAACATTCTTCTCACTGACCATCCATGTGAGGGACATTCTTCTCACTGACCATCAGTGTAAGGGACATTCTTCTCACTGACCATCAGTGTAAGGGACATTCTTCTCACTGACCATCAGTGTAAGGGACATTCTTCTCACTGACCATCAGTGTAAGGGACATTCTTCTCACTGACCATCAGTGTAAGGGACATTCTTCTCACTGACCATCAGTGTAAGGGACATTCTTCTCACTGACCATCAGTGTAAGGGACATTCTTCTCACTGACCATCAGTGTAAGGGACAGTCTTCTCACTGACCATCAGTGTAAGGGACATTCTTCTCACTGACCATCAGTGTAAGGGACATTCTTCTCACTGACCATCAGTGTAAGGGACATTCTTCTTACTGACCATGGGTGTAAGGGACATTCTTCTTACTGACCATGGGTGTAAGGGACATTCTTCTCATTGACCATCAGTGTAAGGGACATTCTTCTCACTGACCATCAGTGTAAGGGACATTCTTCTCACTGACCATCAGTGTAAGGGACATTCTTCTCACTGACCATCAGTGTAAGGGACATTCTTCTCACTGACCAACAACAGCAAATAATTGTGTTGTGTTGTATATAATTGTGTTCCACAAGGAATCCCTGGGTGTCAAATACACCAAGTATGAGAAGAATGCTCTCACTGACCCACAATGTTTTGGTTTTAGCAGAGGTTCAAGAGACCTGAAAATTATTTTAAATGTTCCTCTGGTGTAAAAAGGTTTAAATAGGCTGGCCTAGCTGATCAAAGTATTTATGACTAAAATTACCATTGATAATAGCTAACAATTTTTTTGCTGATTGTACCATTCTCTCTGAGGCAGGAAAATATTCCTCACTGTGTAAGAGAAAGCCAGCAATTCCCAGAGCACAGAGTCAGAGGACGATTTCGCAGCCTATCATTTCGGAGACCATCAGAGTTAAATAGATGTCAGGCACAATTGTCAGGAAAATAGCAAAAAAGTAGAGGCAGGAACTTGTGTTTTCCATTAGAGCACTTCAGAAAGGCTAGGAGGTTACAACACCTATTAATTTATTGATCTGGTCGGCATTTTGCAGTCAGTTCATGTGATTGTGATCACTGGGTAGGATGACCAGGCTGACCTGCGCATCATATCCCTTCACATTAGTCCTTACAGGCCGGCTGACATGCTGGTGACAAATTCCTAAAAATGTTAATCCAGTGGTCACATCTTTGCCTGATGTGTTCCATGTACATGAAGAAGTGTGTGTACAGACAGGGGAGGACTGGGGCAGGAGGGCAATTGCCCCCTAGGCCGCTCTGATGTCCTATAAAAAGGCTGCACTGCTTCTGCCACAGACCTGCCTAAAGGATTCCTGGTGAAGAGAAGTAAAAAGTCTCCGCCACTGACCTACTGATTGCGGGTTGAAGACAAGGACAGAGCGCAGCCCCCCCCCCCCCCCACCCCAGCATAGATGGTTTAAACTGTCTGAGCAGAGGCCGGTTCCATGCCCCACTGGAGACTCTCCTCCCCTGGCCAGCCCCAACTGAGCTGTCCCAGCTCCCCCCAACCGCCCCCTGCTGGCTAGGTTGGGAACCTGGATTCAGCCAGTGAGTAGAGAGTACCTGGAGCAGGTCTTCAGCCTAGAATGGGGGTCAGGAGGAGGACGGGAAGAGGGAGAGTGGGAGGGGGGCCGAGCCGCTGCACCATGGGCCGAAAGTTGCCAGTCTGCCCCTGTGTACAAATCACCAATCTATGTATATTATATGTTTATTAAAAAAGAATTCCTTACTACTGCAAAATCCTTACTACTGGAAAATCAGCATTTATCTCCAAAGCAGTTTGATTTGGAAGTGGACTGGAAGTTGCCAATACTGCTGCTGGAACCCCATGCCGCCATACAGTATATAGCTAATGCTACCACACTATATTACTATGTCCACAGCAGCTGTGTGGTTACGTAATGGAAATTGTTTGTTTCAGCCAGCTTGGCCCAAACAAACTTTTAAAAGTCAAATTAAACATTGACTTCTACTTTAAGAACATTGCATACTGATAACATGTTCATATACTAACAATTGGATGCACATCAAAGGTAATCAGTGTTGGCGGTTGGTTAAGAATTGTTTTTGATGCACTGTGCAAATTATGTGTCTTTCTAGTTTATTGTTAAGGTCTTAGTCTAGTTTTTGAAAAAGCTAGTGAATACAGCAACACTGATTTAAAGTGGTACTAAACCCACAAGAGTAAAATCAGTGTATATATATATATATATATATATATATATATATATATATATATATATATATATATATATATATATATATACACAGTAAAGCATGTTTGTTATACTCACTGTGAAAAATAAGGGGTTAATCCTTTGCATTGTGTATAAAGGCTGCTTGATCCTGTCTTCTCTGATCATCTCCTCCTTCCACTGTCTCCAAAAAATAACCTGATATTTACAGAGCCAGGGGACGGGCTACACATGCTCAGTCTGGCTTTTAGTGCTAGAGAGTTGTTATTTTCTTGGGAGAGTGCATGTGATCAGCACTGGGCCAATCAGCACTGTCCAACAAGAGGGTCAGGGGCCCTGCAGCCTCATAGGACATGGGGGGAATGAAACTCCTCCTACAAGCTTTAACCCGACACCGATAGAAGTCACAGGACTTCTATATACTGCTGATGAGAAAAGGTATTTAGCAGTTTATAATTACTAAAATAATTGCATTTCAATGTTCTGTGTACTGTGGGAGACCAGATATAGTGAATGCAGGATCCTGGGTCTAGTAACATTTTAATGATAACTGTGCATTTTTGTAATGAAGCCAGCATTTTTGAAGCCACCATGAAGCCACCCATTTTTGTAATGAAGCCAGGAGACCAGTGCACCTTCAACCAGTCCATCGCAAGCTCAAAGCACAAGTTCTTGCAAAGCTTTTCCCCAGCCTCAGGTCTGTACAGCGGTATGGACCTGACGTTAGGGGACTGTAGAGAGTGTGGCTGCACTGCAAAGGAGGGAAAAAGGGAGGAGGGATCACCAGTGTACTCTGCAAAGTCCCTCCCCCAAGGTGTCAGAGGAGACATGTAGGAGTTCCTTGTTTATGATCCATCATCCCAGACCTGGATGACAATGCTGGAGGGCAAAAAATATAATAATAATAATAAGAAGAAGAAGATAAAAAAAAAAAAATCACAGAATTCTGCTGGAAGATGCATTTATTTGCAATTCAGCAAAGGGCGCAGTTTGGGTTTTGGGGATGGTATATGCCACCATTCTTCATTTCATATTATTATGACTATTATGACTAAGGCCTATGTAAGAGGCTGAAACACGTCAACTACAGGTGTTGAAATCCTTTATTGGATGGATCTAATAAAATCCATTAAGGGTATATATACACATATACAAACTTTTGGTTTGGGTTTTGGGGATGGTGTATGCCACCATTCTTCATTTTACATTATTATGATTATTATGACTAAGGCCTATGTAAGAGGCTGAAACACGTCTATAATTATAGGTGTTAAAATCCTTTATTGGATGGATCTAAAAAAAAATCGTATTTTTTCCCTTTGATTGGACGATTCTTCATTTTATATGTATGTTAGTATGGGTGTAACATTGAACACAGTCTAAAACCCAGACATAGCCTTTACCATGCCTAAGGATGGGGGGCTTACCACCCCAAAAGTTTCCATTTTAAGGTTTTTAGAAAGATGCTAAAAGTGATCACTTTAAAAATACTATTTGTACATGTTCTATATCTCTTTAGTCCTTACTGAATAATGATATAAGCAGCAATGACTTCAACTAAAGAGTGCTGGACAAAGCACAGCACAGAGGTGAAAAGTCATATCGGAAGCCGACAGACAGCCCTCCTAATCTCCAGTGACCCCCCATATCCCATGTATGAAAGCCGCTAACTCCGAGCTGAGCCGAGCAACACACATGGTACGTATTAACACTGAAATTCAAGATTGGGACTTGGCTTTCAGAGCGGTGCGTTTCCTTTAAGTGACTCCTGACAAAGCAGACATGTCCGATTCATATGGCGTACAGAGAAAGCGTAGCGCGCTGGGAACCGAGAATAATCCTCCTATTAGGGCATTTAGTGCAAATCCGAAAATGTGCATGTAATATCTAGCATATGCTATTAAAAAAAGGGGGCCTCATTGGTCACAGAGTGCTGCAAAGATGAAAATGGCTCAGAAAGCGTTTATTAATAGTGCCGTACCGCTCCCACTTAAAAGATCTGGACTTTTATCCCTGCAGCTGCAGTGCGGAGCTGGGGCAGGCTCTCTCTGGAATCGGCCTTTTAGTTTGATCTTTAAAGAATTACTCCACCCTAAAAAGAGGTTATGTTTTTCAGTCAAACCAAGCAGCACACTGCTAGCCCAGGTGTATGCAATCCCATTCTGGCCTATGGAAATGTATGTGGTTTGGCTGTCAGGAAGCAGAATGCCTGGCAAATAGCCTGACCACACCATTCACAATTGGCTTCATGGAGAGTGGATGGTCTCTTGGGAAGGGATGATCTTGAAGGTGAACTCATTTTTTTTTGAATTACCTTCAAAGTAGGGATAGACTGATATGGTTTTTTTCAGGGCCGATACCGATACTGATATTTTGGTCACAATGTATCGGTATCGGCCGATATTTTGTACATTTAAAGTTTTGAAAAATAAAGACAATTTTTCACACAAATCTGGTACTAAACATGTTAATTTTTGTTTATTGTTTAATGGCTGGCTTGCTGGCACCCTGTGGTGGGTGGCTGGCTCGCACCCTGTGGTAGGTGGCTGGCACCCTGTGGTGGATGGCTGTCTGGCATCCTGTGGTGGGTGGCTGGCTTGCTGGCACCCTGTGGTGGGTGGCTGACTGGCACCCTGTGGTAGGTGGCTGGCACCCTGTGGTGGGTGGCTGGCTCGCACCCTGTGGTAGGTGGCTGGCACCCTGTGGTGGATGGCTGTCTGGCATCCTGTGGTGGGTGGCTGGCTTGCTGGCACCCTGTGGTGGGTGGCTGACTGGCACCCTGTGGTAGGTGGCTGGCACCCTGTGGTGGGTGGGTGGCTGGCTGGCATCCTGTGGTGGTTGGCTGGCTTGCTGGCACCCTGTGGTGGGTGGCTGGTACAGGGGCTGTGAGTGACTGGCTGGTACAGGGCCTGTGGGTGGCTGGCTGGTAGAGGGCCTGTGGGTGGCTGGCTGGTTCGCTGGTACAGTGCCTGTGGCTGGCTGGCACAGGGCTGCTGTGGGTGGGTTTATGGCTGTGATACACTCCCACGAGACTAGTCCCGACTCCAGACGAGGCTGTCCAAGGCAAGGGAGGCGGCCTAAGAAGACAGAAGGACGTCACAAAAATATCGGCAATATCGGCCAGTTCCGGGGGCTGATACCAATATATTGGGGAAAGTGCATATCGGCCCCCGATATATCGGCCTTGCTGATAATCGGTCTATCCCTACTTCAAATCCTTAATGTCTGCCATATACTGTAAATAAACCTCCCATTATAACTGAGAAAACAAACCCAACGCCTAAATTCCCTATTTTTCCCTCTGTAAGCTTATCAAATTACATTATTATTATTATAATACAGAATTTATATAGCGCCAGCAGTTTATGCAGCGCTTTACAATATAAAGGGGGACAGTACAATTACAATATGGTTCAATACAGATGGAATATGTCTTCTTTACCTTAGGGCAACCTTTCTCAGTGGACATTTGGGGATCATATGAGACAGTCAAAAATGACCTTGTTTATTATGTCTCCTACAATATGATCTTTCTTCAATGCCTGGCATGCCATTGTTCCAGAAGGCTCAGCTCCTGGGGATTCGAACCATGCTGAAGATTTGCATAGCAGGTATAAGATGTATTTTCACTATTCTCTTATCTGGAATAATACAATCAGCAGCTTGCTGGGGAAGAGGCTCGGTGCAGTAATGGCATGTTCTTAAAATTCAGATCCTAACAAACACATTGTGCCCTTGACAGATGCGACTATTTTCTGTCTTTAGGCCTGTTCTTCAGGTCTTTTTTTATTTTTCACTCTACTATTGTATTTGTCTGGTATAAATGAGGATCAGCATATAATTACTTTCTTTGTATAAGGATTTCTTCATTTCTAAGATGTAAATTCAGAAACTGTCATTTTGTGCATCTTTATTCCCCAGTTTTTGCCAAAAGTCACCTAAAATCACCTTAAAATTGACATTTAGGAACATGTCACAGATACATCCATGACCTTGGCTGAGGACTTCTTTCCAAACCGAGCTCAGGAGGATTGTTTATTAGCCAGGAAGGACTTTCCAGGGCAAATAAGTGCTGCTGCCCTGAGACAGACTGGCATCTGCATTGCCCAGTCATCTCTCCTTCATAGACACAAATCTACCTGAACTGCAGTCCAATATGTTCTCTAGTTCAGTGACTCCCCTCCTCTCTAATTAGGTAAAGCCCTCTATCTAATCAAAGGCCGGCCTCACTCCAATCAAAGGCCGCCCTCACTCCAATCAAAGGCCGCCCTCACTCCAATCAAAGGCCGCCCTCACTCCAATCAAAGGCCGCCCTCACTCCAATCAAAGGCCGCCCTCACTCCAATCAAAGGCCGCCCTCACTCCAATCAAAGGCCGCCCTCACTCCAATCAAAGGCCGCCCTCTCTCCAATCAAAGGCCGCCCTCTCTCCAATCAAAGGCCGCCCTCTCTCCAATCAAAGGCCGCCCTCTCTCCAATCAAAGACCGCCCTCTCTCCAAAGACCGCCCTCTCTCCAATCAAAGACCGCCCTCTCTCCAATCAAAGACCGCCCTCTCTCTAATCAAAGACCGCCCTCTCTCCAATCAAAGACCGCCCTCTATCCAATCAAAGACCGCTCTCTCCCCAATCAAAGACCGCCCTCTCTCTAATCAAAGACCGCCCTCTCTCTAATCAAAGACCGCCCTCTCTCTAATCAAAGACCGCCCTCTCTCCAATCAAAGACCGCTCTCTCCCCAATCAAAGACAGCCCTCTCCCCAATCAAAGACAGCCCTCTCTCTAATCAAAGACCGCCCTCTCTCTAATCAAAGACCGCCCTCTCTCTAATCAAAGACCGCCCTCTCTCTAATAAAATACTGCCATCTCTCCAAAGACTGTCCTCTCTCCACTTGAAGACTACCATCTCTCTAATCAATGATGGCCCCTTCTCGAATCAAAAGCTGTCCTCTCTGTATATAAAGAATGTCATCCCTCCAACCCAACTAATGCCTTATTTACACACAGATGTCTACAGCAGGCCATACACGATTTGAATCTTGGCCAATTCCTGCTGAACCGGCTGAGATTCGAACCGTGTATGGGCAGGCTGAATGTACAAAGTTGACTGATTGATCAACTTAGGTAAAACCAGCATGCCCTGTTAGAGCTGCTATTATCGCTAGCGGCCTTTATAGCTGCTAGCAATAATCACTGTCCCCGCCGGGAGAAGTCAATGGCCCAGCAGGAGGGATTCCCACATCAACACTGTGTTGATAGGGGGATCGAGCAATTTTTATTCCTGCAACCAAAGAAATTCGCTACCTCTATGGTTGGCCTAAGAGGGATGCAGCAAGTGCAAGCAACAAAAGTCTGCAAAATTTGGTTGCAATGGATTAATGGGATCAGCTCTCCCACACCCCAGGGCGAGCCCTTAAATAGTAGAGCGAAGGGTACTCAATAATTGTAAATCCATGGCTTTCAGACTTTCTTGAATACTGAGACCTTATCCTGCAGGACTGCGGCCATTTTTTCGAAACCCTGTATTTCTTATGTATTTCTTTTCTTGCATAATTTGTGTAGTTAAACCAATCTAATTAATGTAGGTGAAGGTTCTCATTTGTCCAAATAATGTTATATCTAGTAGTAGTTTGTCACATTCAACTGGACTTCTGGTTCTGTATTGTTGAAACCAGTTTGAAATTTATCCAGGCCACTCTTTAGTTGTGTCAGGAACATACCCCCATCATTTATACCCAGATACCTTGATCCAATCACCATTAAATGTGAAAAGGTATGTATATGTTGATTGTCCAAGACCAGTAAAAGTTGTGGAACCTTTCTGTTCTAGTTGAAGAATTCCAACTTTGGTGTCAGGAAGTCTGTATAGGCTTTCCACGTATATGTCCAACCCATCCCCTACCCTCCTCTCCCCAGCTTCCACCCCCCCCCCCTTTTTTTTTTACCGCTCTCTTCACCTTTTTCCTCTTTTTCTTCTCCTCGTTACCCCCGCTTTTACTTCCTACATTGTACACTGTCTATGACAATCCATATTTCACAGGGCTCACTACCTCACATCGGTATTCTCTTAGCCCCCTCCTTGTGGGGGACTGCAAACCATGCAGTGGCATATGCCCTCTCCAAGTTCACTACCTCTTTTTGGGGGCTTAACCCTGTACAGGATATGTGTTGTCTGATGAGGTATAGGCAGGGCTTTTTGTTCAGGGGGAACGCAGTTCCGGCATCTCTGCCACTAAATGTATGCAATTGCAAGGGGTGTGCTCCAGGGTCTATTGTTGCTGGCTGTTGGGGTAACTATTGTTGCAGGGTTGTTGCTGGGAGGGATCTACTATTGAGGAAGGAGTCTATTGATGCTGGCTGCGGGGAGATCTATGGTTGCTGAAGTTGATCTATTTTGTTTGGGGAGGAGGTATTGTTTTGCTGGGGGGGGGGGGGGGGGTCTATTTTTGCTAAGGGAGATCTATTTTTGCTAAGGGAGATCTTTTTTTGCTGGGAGAACTGTTGATGTTGGCTGCAGGGGATCTATTTTACTGCTTTCTTTGTTATCATTAACAAATTTGATACGAATGATGTAGCACCACAAAATGATACTTGGTTCTGTATTTTCCAAAAGGGGTTATACTAGGAGGGTGGGTAGGGGTGGAACTAAGGGACGGTACTTAGAGGTAGGTAGGGGGCAGGGAAAAGGGGTGACTCAGAAGGGGGGGGGGTAACTATACAAATTCTCTAAGGAAAAAAAGCCCTGGGTATTTCTATTGCTCATTTTTTATTGGAAATTGAATGATTATCTGGCCTAGTTGCAGCTTTTAAGCATTCTCACAACCCTTCGTACCCTTTACGTCATTTTAAATGCAAAACAATGTACACTTTCTGCATAGTAATGCTTATACGAGCCATTGTGAATTGTTCTGCCTCTTTGTTCATTGTAGAACTACATTTTCTGTTATAAAACCTAAATAAAAATTATTGAAATGGAAAAAAATAATTAAATTAAAATACAGGCTCCTAGCAAGGTGTAGACATCCTACATTGTGATGACATTCATCATATATCAAAGAACAGGAAAAAAATAAATCTGTACATGTAATAATCATATAGAAACACTGCAGTGCTGGGTCACACAGAATTGTTGCCCAATTGAAGTTCCAACAATCGAACAGTATTCTTTAACGGTCCTCATGACTGCAGGACACACCCCCACAATCCAGCAGTACATGTACAGATGGACGTCCAGTGACCCAGAAGCCCCGGAGCTGTTCGAAAAATCTGTCCTTGGAACGCTCCTTCATCTCTGGCAAACGTAGGCTAGAACTGGCTACAAACTACACGCTATAAAACCCCGCAACATCTTTTCCGAGACGTTAATGTTCCCGGTAAGCATAATCCAAATTAAAAACAAGAGCGCCCAACAAAACCTGCTGATTAAAGTGGAATTTGGAAATTAAAAAAAGAAAGACAATTAACATTTTTATTGTGCTTTTTTTTCTCCCCGTTTTTTTTTTTTTTCTTCCGTTGTGTTCTTTACAGAGGTTTCTGCCACATACTGGCTGATTTGATAATCTAATCAGACTTAACAATCCGTTGAAGCTTACAGCAAACTGAGGGCCGATTGCTGATTGGTAGATATAGTTAGTACCTTTAGCATTGTTAAAAAAAAAAAAAAAAAAAACACGAAACAAATAATACATACATACAAGTCCATTTACGTATATACAGTATATCTGCCAACACATGCTTTCATTTGTTTTTAGATCTGCATTGGTGGTTAGCTGTTTTTTTTTTCCATGTTGCTTTTGTTCCTGTTAGGGAGATTCACCCTCTCTAATTGTCCAGATCATCAATGTCACCTGGAAGGTAGGTAAGGGTATATACAAAATCTTGATTTGCCTCCAAAACAGAAATAAAAGGGTAAATCTTCAAATGGGGACACTATTTCAAGTGACAACTAAAAGGCAATATTCCTCAAATGTTCTTCCTGTTCAGTCTACAGGTCAGGAAGTAAAGGGAATTCCCCCTAATGATACACAGATGGCAAAAATGACAGTGGTTATAACTAGTGATCGACCGATATCGTTATTTAGTGCTGATACCGATATTTTGGTCATCGGATATCGGGATCGGCCGATATTTTTTTATTTTTCACAGGTACTCTTGTGGAGGGATCTGGGGGCCTAAAAGACCCCAAACCCCTCCTCTGCACTTAAAACCATTCAAAACGCCAAGTTTGGCTGTTTTGAATGCTTGCATTTGTTTGACTTTGCCGCCGAGTACCCGGAACTGATGACATGACATCACTTCCGGGTTTTTTACATGGAGACCCGATCAGAGCCGAATGCGGCTTTGATCTGGTCTTCTGTTCGGTGGCCGTGCAGGTAGGATGCCCAGGTTTCCCGGTGGGATGGGAGACCTGGGCGAGCCGCGGAAGGCAGCGGGAGGGGGGAGACGTCCCCTCCTGCTCCCTGTAATGACAGCCGAGCAGCTTCTCAGCCACATCGGTTGCCATTACAAGACAGCCGACCGTTGGCTATGGACGCCGGTACCGAGGTGATGCCTCTAGCTGCAGGCATCACTCCGGTACAAGAACTTTCCTGAAATAATCGGCAATATCGGTCACCTCCGGGGCCGATTCCGCTATAATCGGCGAAAGTGCAGATCGGCCCTCGATATATCGGCTTTGCCGATAATCAGTCGATCTCTAGTTATAACCCATTACCTTCTCTATACTTAATAGGGAAAAAAGTTTTGGCTTTAGATATACATTAAACTTTCTGTGAATAATCACTGGTAATCCATCCATCTACTAAAAACTTTCATCACCCCCATGCACAACAGTGGACGCCCCTAAAATAGAAGCTGCAACGAAAGAGGATGTACAGTGGGGAAAATTATTATTTGATCCCCTGCTGATTTTGTAAGTTTGCCCACTTACAAAGAAATTAAGGGTGCATCAGTGTTTTATCATAGGTGTATTTTAAATGACAGAGACAGAATATGAACCAAAAATCCAGAAAAAACACATGATACAAATGGTATAAATTGAGTTGCAGTTCAGTAAATAAAATAAGTATTTGATCCCCTACCAACCAACAATAATTCTGGCTTCTACAAATTGGCTACAGTATGTGCCCATGTGGTACACAGATTAGTCATGTCAATTTAGGCCCCTTTCAAACATACGGACCGTTCGTCCGTTGTTCATCCGTCCGTTGACGGATGAAAAAACGGACATCAATGCATTCCTATGAAAAAACGGATGACAACGAATGATGATTCATTTACATCCATTTTCATCTGCTTCCGTTTTTTTGGCAGTCAGCAGCTCTCTGCTCTGCCCCCTCCTCGCTCACTGGAGCGCTGGGGTGGAGAGCGGCCGGCTCAGCCTCTCAGTGACTCACTGAGAGGCTGGGGTGGGGAGCAGCCGGCTCAGGCTCTCAGTGACTCACTGAGAGCCTGAGCCGGGTGTCGGTCCAAGCACCTGGTGGATTCCGACTTCCATTGTGGTGATGACGCAGTGCCTGGACGGACTCCCGGTCAGCTGAGAACGAACTGCACTCCTGTGATCCATAGGAGATATACAGCCAATGGAGCTTTGGCTGTACATCTCCTTTAACATTGAAGTCTATGGCCCTCAAGCTGCAAGAAAGTCAGACCAAGGAAGTACATGAACTACTTTGAAGTTGCAGCAACTTTAATTCGCACATATATGAATGGATATCATTGGAAAACATAGGAAACAACTTGTCATGAGACTTTGATGACCATAGTGGCATGACAAGTGGCACAGGTGTGAATGGAGCCCAAAATGGGAATGCCCCTTACTTTCACATGGATTTTCGTGTTTTGTCTCCAAGAAAGTGATGAGAACCGGACACAGACAGCAAACAATAAATTGGCGGGGTTATGACATTCCCCTACTCCAGGTGTCTTCAAACTATAGCCCTCCAGTTGTTCAGGAACTACAATTCCCATCATGCCTAGTCATGGCTGTGAATGTCAGAGTTTTACAATGCCTCATGGGATGTGTAGTTCCGCAACAGCTGCAGGGCCGTAGTTTGAGGACCCCTGTCCTACTCTATCCTAAACTAAATAGAAACATTTTAAACATACAGGAGAAGGTACGGAATCAGTTACAAAAACAATCTGCCCGATATTGACAGAAAATCATTAATTGTAACAAAAAATTGCCAAACTATACTCTTTTTTTGTTCCCTATGATTTAACATATGGGTGTCCAACCTGCGGCCCTCCAGCTGTTGCAGAACTTCAAGTCCCATGAGGCATTGCAAGGCTGAGAGTTGCAAACATGACTTCCAATGGCAGAGGCATGATGGGGCTTGTAGTTCTGCAACAGCTGGAGGGTCGCAGGTTTGACACCCATTAATTAAATTTTAACACATACTGCAGAAGTAACTGCATGAGATCCAAACTCAGAATGAACAGATTTCATGTAATGACTCTAGAGCTCACTGTTGTCCTCCGTGTGACTCACTTTTGCCAATCTACCAAATTGTAAAAATGTTGCCTCCTCGATACCTTTAAATAGCCCTTTAGTGAGAGTTTTGTTTCCATCATTTGAGTGGTGTTCCAGAGAACGTGAATGAGGGATGAGATTTCATTAGCAAATGCATCCCCCGGCTTTGATGTAGACCACCTTTTAACGTAAGGCAGAATATCCGGAAACCAAATCAATCCCTATTAACCTGGCTAGATCAAAGGAAGGAAAACACACAGTTTGCAGGATAAACAGCAGATGAGCCAAAGAACGTGAACGTTGGTGAATATTGCAGAGATATTACCACCGTGCCTGCCATGTATTAGTGACATTACCAGCCACTGGAGTGGGTAGAAGAAAGTATCTGAACACAACTAATGCCTGCTATTTGATCTCTATTTTGCTTTTTTTGGCTTTGATTATATGATACAAATGCAGATCTACCACATTAAAATTCCATAGCTAAGAGGCCAGGAGGCCTGATGCAAGCTGTATCAGCAGGGACCAGGCTGGAGGGTGTATCTAGTCAGTCAGTAGAAGGTAATAATAAGGGAACACAGGACAGCCTAAAGTGTACCTGTAAGCAGTAAGCCTATTAATTAGCTGCAGCCCTGACCGGCCGAACACACCAGTTTCCTGCACATTCAGCCTAATGCATGCACCCTGTGCGTTCCTCAAGCAAAATCACACATTACTGGGTGTCCTTTTAAAGTATAATTCTATTTTTTTTCAAAAACACATCAGATCTCAATGGGAAAAATATCATGCTAGATATCTATATTGATATGGACTGGGTAATGTGTTAGGAATGCAAGGATGCTACATCGTTTGATGGAAATTAAAATTATCAACCTACAGAGGGCTGAACTCAAAGACTACCGAAAATAAAAGTGAAAAAATGATGCAGCGGGCTAGTCCATTTTGCTAAAATTTCATTGCAGTAACTCAGAATGGTACTCAGTTTCTATTGCCCCCATGTGCTTGTATGCATGTCTGACATCAAAACATGCTCCCAATGAGACGACAAATGGCGTCCTGGGATATTTCCTCCCAGATCCGGACAAGGACATCGCTGAGCTCCTGAACAGACTGAGGTGCAACCTGGCGGCGTCCAATGGACCCAAACATAATGTCCCAGGGGTCTCCTATTGTATTTAGGTCAGGTGAGGGCCATTCACTGGTATCTATTCCTTCATCCACCAGGAACTGGCTGCATACTCTTGCCACATAAGTCTAGGCATTGTCATGCACCAGAGGGAACCCAGGACCCACTGCACCAGCGTAGGGTCTTACAACGGGTCTAAGGAGTTCATCCCAATACCTAATGGCAGTCAGAGTGCCATTGTTTAGCCTGTAGAGTCTGTGCGTCCCTCGATGGATATGCCTCCCCAGACCATCACTGAACCACCACCAAACTGGTCATGCTGAACGATGTTACAGACAGCAGAATGTTTTCCACGGCTTCTCCAGACTCTTTCATGTCTGTCACGTGTGTTCAGGGTGAACTTGCTCTCATCTGTGAAAAGCACAGGGTGCCAGTGGCAGACCTGCCAGTTCTGGTGTTCAATGGCAAATGCCAATTAAACTCCACAGTGCCGGGCAGTGAGCAGAGGGCCCACTAGAGGACATTGGGCCCTCATGAAGTCTGTTTCTGATTGTTTGGTCAGAGACATTCACACCAGTGGCCTGCTGGAGGTCCATTTGTAGGGCTCTGGCAGTGCTCATCCTGTGCCTCCTTGCACAAAAGAACAGATACCGGTCCTGCTGATGGGTTAAGGATCTTCTACAGGCCCTGTCCAGCTCTACTAGGAGTAACTGCCTGTCTCCTGGAATCTCTTTCATGCTTTTGAGACTGAGCTGGGAGACACAGCAAACCTGGCAATGGCACGTATTGATGTGCCATCCTGGAGGAGTTGGACTGCCTGTACAACCTCTATAGGGTCCAGGTATCACCTCAAGCTAACCGTAGTGACACTGACCTGAGCCAAATGCAAAACTAGTGAAAAACAGTCAGAAAAGAGGAGTAGGGGGAAAAAAATGTCAGTGGCTTCACCCTGTAAAAACATTCCTGTTTTGGAGGTCATGTAGTTTTTGCCCATCTAGTGCACCTGTTGTTAATTTCATTAATACCAAAGCAGCTGAAACTGATTAACAACCCCCTCTGCTACTTAACTGATCAGATCAATAGCCAAAGAGTTTAATTGACTCGATGCTATACTTTGGTAAAAAAAAAAATGTTCCTTTAATTTTTTTGAGCAGTGTATATGACCCTCCTAGTGTAGAGTAGGTTGCTAGGTAAATTTAGTTGGCTCCACTGTAAGGAGGAGAAGGGAGTTGATTACTTAGGGCTGCTGCTCTGTTACCTCCCCATGTCTACTAGAGGATTCTAGAAGTATTATGGGAAGAAGAACAGAACAAGCAGCCAGAATATTTATAGGACTCCAGTCAATCACTGGAGAGGTGTGCCCAAAAGGGGGTGAAAAAGGTAATTAATAGGCTGAGGACTGAGCAGCAGCAGCAGTGTTCATGGGTCCAGTCGTGCTAAAGGAGATCCCTGTGCAGGGGCTCTGCCCCTGGGGTAGCTTTCTAGAAGGATCTGTAGGAAGACATGGAGGTCCCAGCTAGGGGGGCCTATTCGCAAGCTGAAATACAAGGATTACATTGGGTTTGGAGAAGCTCACTGGAGAGACAGCCAGAAGGAAGTTGGTGGGAAGGAGTCTAGCTGTCCTGTGGTGGTGTCTAAAGCCCCGTACACACGCAACGATTATCGGCCAACCGATCGTCCGTCTTTTGTCCAGAGTGGTGTTTTGTTGGAATGTGCCTTGACTGCACACAAATTTTCTCGCCCAACAAAATTCTACTTCAGAAGTGATGTCATGTGTTGGTTTGCTTTCTTTGTGTTCTTTCTTCACTGAGCATGCCCAGACTTGCTCATCAGATTTTTTCCCTGTCGAAATCTGTACTGACTGCACGAAAATGTTGACGGCCAACAAAAATTTTATAGTCTGCACACCAGATTTTTTTCGGCCGAAAAGTCGGAGTTGGTTGTCGGAAGCATCATACTAACAAGCCGACAATCGGCAGATCGGTCGTCGGGCGAAAATTCCCTGCCGATTTTTGACGCGTGTTTACGGGGCTTTAGAGCCTGGTGGATACCTGCAGGAGATCAGGTGTTCCTGTGGCTAAGTGAGAAGCAACCTTATTGCTGAGACCTTAGTGACTGTGTGTAGCTTTTAAACTCTAGGAGGAATACAAAATGGTGAAGTTGGTAAAAGTGAATTCCTTCTCATTACCCTTCTTTGTAAATAGGACCCATGGTCAGTACCCACACATTAGGAGGAAGGTAAAAAGGAGTCATGATTCTCCTCGGCTGGCAGCTTTTTGTGAACGTTCTGTCAGTCTGTGCGCTTGGACAGCGTGTGGGAGCTGTATATGGCGAGATCGCCAAAAGCTCCGGCTGTGAATTATTGCGACAGCGGAGTCCAAATCTGCTCCTCTCCGTAGGGGATGTAGGTGCCGGAGGACGTGCTTTCTACATCAAAACATTGTGTTCTTGTACAAATCATTTGGTATCGGTTTATAGATATTCATAAAAAGGGAAAACTATGCAAGTGCTGCTACTGGTTTATTTCCAAAAACATATTTGTTCTTCTCCGTTTCAAAATTAGTGATAAGACTGAACACTCCTCATGTTAAAAATATCCAGCACAATGGAAATGCCAAATATTTTAATAAGGCAGAGCTGAAAATCATTAAAGTGGAACTATAAGGTATCTTGCACAAGTACACAATTATTGTAACCTTTTTAAAAGTAATTTCTTGATGTGATATTGACATTTCTATTTGTTTTTAGCCAGATCAAGTGAGAAAATCATATATGTGGCATGCATGACTACACTTTGAAATCAACAGCTTTTAGCAAAGTAATTGTACTACTAGCGTTCCCAAGAGATTTAGGAAGCCAGCCAGTGACTAAACCAAGCAAACCCAACCTATAACTTAAACTTAAAGCCCAACTTCACCTTAACCAAAAGAAAAAGCCAAGCAGAGATTAAAGTACACAAATCTGCTTTTGCTATAATACCCACCTCCCCACCTTTGCATTCTTCATATTGATCACCAATGCAAGGAGCATTCATCCCTGTCCACCAATGTAAGGGTGCATTCTTTCCACTAATTACCAATGTAAGGAGCATTCTTCCCTGGCCACCTATGAAAGGAGGGTATCCTTCCTTGCCCCGTACTGTAAGGAGGGCCATCACCATAATGGTGAATGGAACATTCTTCACTGACCACCAACGTAAGAGTAGCATTCTTCTTTGACCACCAAAAAAAGGGGCATTCTCCCCACTGACCACCAATGTAAGGGACATTCTCCCCACTGACCACCAATGTAAGGGACATTCTACCCACTGACCATCAATGTAAGAGGTATCCTTCCCACTGACTGCCAATGCAAGGAACATTCTTCCCACTGACCACCAATGCAAGGGGCAATCTTCCCACTGACCACCAATGTAAGGGACATTCTTCCCACTGACCATCAATGTAAGGGGTATCCTTCCCACTGACTGCCAATGCAAGGGGCATTCTTCCCACTGACCACCAATGTAAGGGACATTCTTCCCATTGACCACCAACATAAAGGGCCTTCTTCCTTAAAGTGGAGTTCCACCCTTAAAAGTCACTTTGCCCCATCTGCTTGATCCGGGTCACCTGAAAAATAAATGGATAATCACAATTTTTTTTTTTCCTTTACTTACCTTGTTTTAGAAGAAAATATACTCACCTTACTTCCTCTTCCTCTCTCTTCGGCCGCGGCCCGCGCCGTCACTTCCTGCTTGCATTGATTCCTGGGAGATGAGCGTCATCGCTCCCAGGAATCAATGCGCCTGCACCGGCCCTGCTTGTCAGTTCCGGTACAGGCACGTCATTCACTGCTAAACAGCTTCTGGGCATGACCAGAAGCTGTGCAGGAATGACGTGCCTGCACCGGACATGACGAGCGGGGCCGGTGAAGGGTATTCTGCGATGAAGAGGACACAGAAGAGGACACCGAAGAGGACGCGCTGGCTTCAGCTGCCCACACCTGAGATGGCAGCGCTGGACAAGACATTTTCAAGGTAAGTGTGACCTGGGACAGTTCAGAGGCTATCCATTGTGGAATGCACTAGCCCTGACTGTCCCGGGGGTATTTTTATTAAAAAAAACTTTCAGAGGGTGGAACTCCGCTTTAACCACCAATGAAAGGAGGGTACCCATCCTTGCCATTACTGTAAAGAGGGCAATCAGCATAAGGGGGGCATTCTTCCCTGACCGCCAACATAAAAAGAGCATTCTTCCTTGACCACCAAAGTAAGGAGAGCATTGTTCTTTGGCCACCAATGTAAGGAGTGTTCTTTTCACTGATCCCCAATATAAGGAACATTCTTCCCTGTCCACCAATATAAGAGGCATTCTTTCTACTGACCGCCAATGTAAGGGGCATTGTTCTCTGGCCACCAATATAAGAGGCATTCTTTCTACTGACCACCAATGTAAGGAGCATTCTTCCCTGGCCAGCAACATAAGAGGCATTCTGTCTACGGACCACCAATGTAAGGAGCATTCTTCTCTGGCCACCAATATAAGAGGCATTCTTTCTACTGACCACCAATGTAAGGGGCATTCTTCTCTGGACTCCAATGTAAGGGGGCATTTTTCACTGACCACAGATGAAAGCAGAGTATTCTTCCTTGACCATTTCTGTAAGGAGGGCCATCAGCGTAAGAGGACCATTTTTCCAGGACATTCTTTCCTGACCTCCAGTGTAGGGGGCATTCTTTCATGACCCCCCATGTAAGGTGGGCATTCTTCCCACTGACCAATAATTTAAAAGGTATTCTTCCCAATGAGATCTGATAAATGAATTGCAGCAGACCTGAAAATTGTTTAAAGGGTTCCTCTGGGATAAAAAGGTTGAGAAAGGCTGTCATAATCTAAGAAATCTGGTCAGGTGAACCCACCCCCGTCTTTCTATCTATGCCATTACTCCTATATGCCAACATAAAACATTGGCATGGGAGTGCAGAAAGTGCAATGTGCCACTTAAAGCAATTCCAAGAGGAAATCCGTTTGCAAACATAATGTGACGATACATGCCCATAAAGAGAAAAGAACAAGGTGTCAGACCTCATGTGGGCTTTAGGGGACAGTACGAAGCCCTGCAACTTGATGAATTCACTAAGTGGAAAAGCTACTCGGTGCTCCAGCAATGGCTGCTGCCAGATAAGCTTTCTGCTTGATACGGATACCCCGTCCTGAGCCTTTGATGTGAGTCTGGCAGGCGGGAAGAGCACAGAGGGGTTCACAGGCTGATCCAAGCACTTATCTAGCTGCTGTCCTAGCGTTTTATTTAAAGCAGAGTCAAGGCTTGAGCTCGGATTTTCTCCCTTTACTCTAAATTTCACTGGTTTTTCAGCAGCTTTGACAGCATGACCTGATGATGAAAAAAAAAAAATGTTCTGATCCAGAGTGCTTGAACTAAATTATTTTAATGCAATGTGTAAAGTGAAAGCACTCATGAACCTTCAGCTTTCATTAATAAAGCCAACGATGAAAGGTGCGCTCCCCTTTTGAGAATTGTGCATTTAAAATGGCCCTGTGCATAGACTATGGACATTAAAAGATCATCTACTGGCTCAGGGATGACATAATTATGTAAATCCAGGTGTCTGTGCAGTTCCTGGCTGTTTTCACAAATGTCGGACACAGATCAGCCCCTGCGGCAGCCTCTCACCTTGTGACTTCTTACAAAGTTGCAATGTTGCAGTCTGATCAGTGGGAGAAAGGGGACTGAGAAAATTATCCTTCTTCCTGCAGCAGACTGAATGAGATCACCCATGTCA